>NC_056748.1:156040609-156300609 GCF_019279795.1 Protopterus annectens | reverse complement strand
TTTATTTACTGCCTTGTTAGATGAATAAAGGGTCAGCAGTGACCACAGACAGTCAGAAATACTGCTCTTACTATGTATACTTAATATACATTTAGTGTAATACAGTTGAACATGTAGCACATACAGTAAAACATTTACAAATCAAACTTATTACACTTTGTTATGCTTATGCCTCTTTTTTGGTCTGTCTGTTTTGTTGTTTTTTGTGGACTCTTTCCTTCTGCCTTAGAGGGACAGGGGATGTATCCTCCTCCTTAAACGTAGCCTAACCCCCATAGTAGGAATAGTCTAAAGTCCTGATGATTCTGCATTGTCATTTTTTTCCAGTTCTTGCACCAGTGCATGCAATCAAGTGTGGACACTTTTTTTTATCTTGGGATCTTTGCATCTGATCTTCTTTTTTTTATTTTTTAACTACCTTACTGTACGATATATGATATATAAAATATAGCCTATACATAAGCATCATTTTGGTATGATTTTTAAAACAGGGTCCACTCATCCAGGTTGTGAAGAAATTAGGCACTGTTACTTTTGCTAGTATGTCCGGCTGCATTTTTGTACATTATTGTAGATTAACCTGTTTATTATATGCCAGCATGACTAGCTATGATATTGTAAATCAGTTCCTACATGTTGATTTATAATCTGTTGGTGCAGAATGTTTAAAAGACTTGAACAGTGTCCTTTTGCATTTCTAACTGTGCATATTTTTGAAGAGAGTTTCTAAAGGCAAACTGTTTCAGATTCAGCTGATCAGCAGATGATATCATCGGAATGTTGATAATTGCTATTTGTTACTGTCAGAAGCTGAAAGACAGGAAGGAACTTTTAGAAAATAGCTGTTGATTTTCAAAATATGAAATGAAAATTAGAACTGGAACGGTTGACAGGCTAGTTTATAAAAGAGCCTGCTGTAGTCAGTTATAGATGTCTGTAGTCAGAAGTCAGTTACAATTGGCAGTTATCACAGATGCACTCTGCAGTGGATACCAAAAAGGACACACCGAGAACTATAAGCCTGCCTTTGCTCTGTTGTAGTAATTTACTTTAGATCAGGGACAGTGTTCTTTGAAAATATGAAAATTATAACTAATCAGTTATCTCAGAGTTTTTCTGACAGTTGAATTTCTGTCCTACAGTATTGATTTTGTTTTACTAGTGACTGAGCTTTGTTTATTGGAAATTACTGTTTTATCTTTTTAATAATTTTGCTCAATATTAAATATTTTTATTAATTTACATTGTGGCTGGTCAATCAGTGTTTTTCTTTAGTGATTTGAGAGTGCTTATCTTGCTTTGATACTTCCCCAGGGCCACTGCAAAAGCCTGACTGCTTTAGTCACTTGCTACTATTTGTTTTAATATTTAATTTTCATAATTGGACACCACTTTAGAAGGGCATGAAGACACTCTGGTGGCAGCATGCTACACTATTATTTTGGGGAAGGGACACAGCTGGAAATCTGTGTCAGGCTTTCCCAGAAATGTTTGGTTGTGTGAGATTTAATTTTTTTGTACATATCAGAGGTCTTAAACTGAGACATATTTCTCTAAAGTGTGTAATAAGGAGTTACATTAGGGGTAGACAGAAGCATACAGTCCAGTCCTAGGCTGTAGAGCATGTTCCTGTTGTACTGTTAGGGGAAAATTGTGAAATATTACTCCTGTTTAAGTAACAGTTTCACATTGGAGTCAGTAGTCAGGATCAAAGCGTCTTGGTTACTGACCCAGGATAGTAAGGGACATCACATTATTTGGTGGCAGTTCAGTGGGACATTATCTGGATGTCACATCAATTAGTGGCAGTCTGGTGGGATATTATCTGGACATCATTTCCTTTGTAACTCATTAGATAGCAAACTGGCTCACGAAAAGAACCCAAGAAATTAGGGTTGGTGGATCTACATCCACCAAGCACATGTCAGTTGCAGAGTACCCTCCGGGCTTGGTCCTTGGGCTATTCCTTTTTAGCATCTACTTCTCAGAGGTTAAGGCAAATGCTGAGGGCCTATGGCTCCCAAGGTTAACAGATGACTGTAAATGCGGTGCCACCATTAACTCCCCATAACAGACAACACTCCCCTGAAAACTGACCCAGCAGTAAGATACTTGGGAATATTTCATCTTATCAAGTTGCCATAGATATGGGTATTGCTGAGCTAGTTCATATGTGGTTACATAGTTTAATGCTATACCCTTTGTTTTGTCTTCATTCATTTTATATCTCTAAAAGACTTGAAACTGTCTCAAAATATTTCACAATGCCATAATGCTCATTTCTGGATTTATCAAGTAGAAAATAATATCATCTACAAATAAGCTTCCTTTTCTTGATTACCATAGAATTTACCTTGAATTAGTCCCTTATTTTCTTTGCCAGTGGCTCTAAATATAAAACAATTAGCAAAGGGAAAAATAAGATACCCTCTTGCTTGTTTTTCTGTTCAAACTGTCAGAAAAGAACATTTCCACCTTAATTCTTGCCTCTTACCTCTCCTATATCTTCCCAATGAACTCTATTGTTCTATCAGAGAATGTAAATATTACCATTTCCATACTCATACAATCTCACTTGATGCTACTGAATTATTTTTTTTTTTGCATCAAGACCCAATAACTGTAGCAGCATTACTTACATACTTCTTCCCTCTGGATCATTGCTGTTCTATTAATGTTGTCAAAAGTTTGCCTCCCCTCCACAAATCCACAGTGATCCATATCCATCATTTCTGGCAACACCTCTGCCATTGTTTAGCTAGTATAGACATAACCTTTTGTAATCATGGTTTAAAATTGAAATAGGTCTATATGAATGTAGGTCTGATTGGTGTTTACCTTCTTTAAGTAGTACAGCCACCATAGATTTCTACCAAAATGTTGGTATTGTCCCTCATTTTAAAGTATTATTAAACAAAACCTTCAGATCTGTATCACTTTCCTCCCTCCCAACTTCTAAACTTCCAAAGGAATACCATCTGTTCTAGGCAATGTCCCTGTTGATTGGTTATGCATCAATGTTTTTATCTCATTTCTTCATATCTTATCTATTACTTGTTGAACCTCATCCTTATCTAACCTTTGTTTATTTATTTATTTTACATTTGTTAACTGGGATTGTTTGAGTGAGCAAAAGCCCTTTTTCAGCAGTGGCCCGGGGAGAAAAGCTCCAAAACATAGTTACAAAAAATATAACTGTTACAAACACAGTTAACATTATAATCATTCATAATAAAACGTATCTTCCATAACTATTTCCATTTTGGCATTTTCTAGGTTCCACATTCCTCTGCTTTGTACAGATTTTCACAGGCGTGTCAGAATACCACTGATCACACTCTTACTAGGTGACTGCACTCCCATCCTAAATTCTGCCATAAGTACAATCTCTGAATTTTCTTATCTACCCCATAACTTTATTGACAATTCTTTATATATTTCAGTGCCCTAAAATATTTGTGATGTAGTTATCAAAAAGTGTTGCTTAACATAAATCTTTTTAAAGCCATGCATATTATGCAAATACTCATTTATTTTCCTTTTAGCACTCCATGGTAGCTTCTCTCCTGGTTCTGTGAGATTCCTTTTATTTTGTAATACTCTAACCTTTGTCAGTAACTACAAATCATTTCTATTACTTTTCTCCATATTTATTTTTCTCATTTCTAGCATTTTTTAACCCTGTTTTCATTTATTCCACTCAAGAGCTATCATTTCTGAAGAAATGTCTTCCTTAATCTGTCTTAAATTGTTTCTACTACCCATTCCTTATATTCCTATCTTTTTAATGGGTAGGTGGAAAATTGCCAGTGTCTCATTTTTACTTCATTACCCTGCATCTTTATATTAGCTTTTATTGTTGCATGATCTGAAATAGTTATGGATTACTATTGTTCTCAGATACAAAATTGTTATAAGTCAGTGTATCAAAGCTTTCAGTTAACTACATACTTTCCTGTGAAATATAATTACTATCCAGTTTAACCCAGTTATTATACCTTAGGAAATATGTAATTTCTGAGTTCCTACTACAGAATGCACATCTTCCATACCAAATACATTCATATATTTGCACCTACTGTCTTTGTTATATTTTCCTTTTTAGGCCCCAGAAACATCCTTACAATTGCAAATCATGTTCCAGTCCCTAGCCATGAATAATTTTCCCCTGCTGAAAGCTTAGTGTTTCTTCAAAAGCTCTCTTAAAATCCATAACAGCAGTTTAGTAGAAATATAAATATATGCCAGTGTAATCATCTGGCCCTTCCAATAACCCCTCACTACCAGAAATCCACCATTATTGTCATTTTTCTATTTTACCACTATTGGAAACTATATAGCAATCAGTATTGTCACTCCACCTTTCCTTTGTCCCTGTTATACTGCTGCACAACTGCCCTGAAATTGTTTATTTGTCAAATTCATATATTATTTGTACCCTAGAGTTCAATCAATACTCTGATTTTTGTCTATACCTGTAAGGTGATTTACATTCCATGATCATATGGATAGAGTAGCCATTATGATAGAAAGCTACTTTTTCCATCTATTACACATGACCATTCTTTTGAATGTATATTTCAAACTTTTAGCTTACATGCACAAACTGCTGTTTGGCAGGCTGATTTCTTATGCAGTTGCTTCTTCCCAGATCCATTTGAACCCATGTCACATTTTCAAGACATTTTTGCTTCAGTAAAAACACTGAAAAAAAAAACTTTCAGAACTCCCCGTCCCCTTGAAACGTACACACAAAACACACAATATAAATTTTCAAAAATGAAAACTTCTCATCCATATAGGAGTAGTTGCCCAAAAAGAAGGCTGCACTCACATGCATTATCAATTCAAAAATTAAGGTTACACATACCAAAGTACATTTTAGACCCCATGTTTGCACTTGCACTAATTGCTGTCTAAACATTCCTTATCTCTAATCCCATCCTACATGTCAAAAACTGTTTAGACACTTTTGATAAACATTAACTTTTTCCCTAAGAGAAAGTGCACTGGCAACCTTTAAATAATTAAACTAAATTTTGCACGGTTATATTAAATGCATTAATTAAAGTACTCAAAACTGATGAGAAGGCAACTATTTGTATAACATATTCAACCTCCCACAGTTTCATACTTTATTTTTTAATGAACTACTTGCCAATATAACTTTAAATGTTAATTACACTTTGTCTTGTCACAGAGCAGTGTTCAGACTGCTCATCATTAATTGTTTGCTCCTACAGACAGCTCATCTCCAAATAAAAGCAGTTGGTAATGAAAAAAAAGCTAGTAACCTTGCAAATGCATGAAATAAGCTTTGTAACTATTGCTTAAAACACATTGCTTAGACCTCTCATGATAAACTTCTTGCACCTGAAGACTTCTTGGCTCTCAATGAATGCTGTTGTTAATGGACAAATTATTAATGAGATTGCAAACACAAGAACTTTCATTTCCAACTTTATATCTTATTTGTCAAGCTTATTTGCTTAAAACACTTGTCTGTAGGTTAAATCATAGACATTAATCTAGATAGCTACCATTACAAAAACAGGGGGATTCTAATCTTAATCCTAAATATAAAGTAATCAATACACTTTTTCATCCCCAGTGGCACCAATGGCATGCTGTAAACTGTAATTAGTACAATTGGAACATGCATATGTGCAATAAATGCACACATCAAAGATTGCTGGCTGCAATCTGTACTATAGTGCATTTGTTATGAACTGGATAGTCTTAAAAGTAATAATCAAATTTGTTAGGAGTTTGTACTGTTAAAAGTAAAGGTAACAGAATAGACTGAGTCAAATGATTGTATCAATACTTTGTATGTCACATATGAAATCAGTAATGTTCTCCCTTTTTTATCTCACCCCAACCCTTATCTTCTCTCTTTTTATGTTGTTTTTCTCACCATAGCACAGCAGGTGTCCCACAGGATTCTCCTGTCCCCACTCCACTGGCTACAGCCACATTGCTCAGCACATCTGGTATGTGACATGGCAACACCCCCTCTGCTGCTGCTATACTACCTGGCCCCTCAGGTAGTTCTGCCCTGAAGGATAAACCTGTGGTTCCCTCTGGTAGCAGTGGCAGAGGTGGTGATTTTATCACCTGAGAAGAACTTCCAAAAATGGTGCATGGGATTGTGCTGTGGGTGTATGCCTATGCCAGATGGAACACCTGTTCTCCATCCTGATTCAAAATACTCAAAGGAGATTCAGAAATTGGGCACTGCAGCCAGCAGTGAGGTGACAGTGATGACAGCCCAGTGGGTGAGAACTCAATTCTCACTGTCATCCAGCTTGACGTGCATGGGACTTCGATTCCCCCACCCTCACCCCAACTATGGTGTTCACCCACCTCTTGTGTCCTTCATTGTCCCTGTGTCTTGTCTTGTATGTCATGTCTGTCAGCGATTGCCTCTTCACCTACCCAAATTACCTGCCACAGATATACCTACATCCCTTCCCCAACATTTCTCCATCTCTCTCTCAAAAAAAGGGCACCTGTCCCACAAGAGTTGGGTGAACACATGGCTGGGGTGAGGGTGGGGACATAGTGAACCAATGGATGCCAAGCTGGGTGACAGTGAGAATTGAGTAGCCACCCACTGGACTGTCATCATTGTCATCTCACTGCACCGATGGCTGCAGTGTCTGGCATTTGTGTCTCCTTGTGTTATTCAGTACAGTGATGGAGAGCAGTGTCTCCATCTGGCCTAAGTGTGCAAATGTGTGACACACAATCCTACACACCAACCCTGGCAGTTCATTAAGGGGGATAAAATCACCACCTCTCCCACTGCTCCTGTGGGGAACCACTGGCCTATCCTGTGGGGCAGAACTACCTGAGGGGCCAAGTAGTACAGGGGCAGCAGAGGGGGTGCTACCAGGTTGCATCCCAGATGTGCTGGGCCTTGGTGCCATAGCCAGTGGAGTGGGAGTAGGTTGATCCTGTGGACCAGGCCTACCTTGCTGTGCTGTGGAGGGTGGACAACAAATTTAAAAAAAAGAGAGAGAGAAGATAAGGGTTGGGGTGAGAGAAAAAAAGGGAGAACATTAGTAACTTCATATGTGACATACAATGCATTGATACAATTATTTGACCCTATTCTGTTACCTT
Source organism: Protopterus annectens (assembly GCF_019279795.1). Taxonomy (NCBI): domain Eukaryota; kingdom Metazoa; phylum Chordata; order Ceratodontiformes; family Protopteridae; genus Protopterus; species Protopterus annectens. Next base: position 156,293,481 of record NC_056748.1, on the reverse strand, counting down.
TACTTTTAAGCTTACCAACTCATAACAAATAACTTTCTTACTGCTAAGACTACACAGCTCATAATGGATGCACACTATACTACAGATGGCAGCACGGAATCCTTCATGTGTGCATATACTGAACATATGTGTGATCCAATTACAGTTTACAGCAGGCCATTGGTGCCACTGGTTTAGAGGTCTGACATTACATTGCAATATCAATGAAAACTTAACAGTATTGTATGTATAGGAAGTGTGTTTTTTGAGCCCAAAACCTCTGACTACTCCCTAATACTGAACTGTTGTTTTGGCCTGCAGACTAATGCATGCATACTTTCCTTTTACACTTGAGAGATGCATACTCAATTTGATATGAAAATATAATAAACCAAAAAAGGTGTCTTTACTTTTAAAGCTGCAATAACAGTGCTGTTCAGATGCATACATACCAGATGCATCTTGCATCAGTGACAATCTCTCAACATGGGTTCGCACATTCAATTCTTGGTCTGTGACGGCTGTGGAGAAAAACAGAACAGAATACCAAGCCTGACTGTATCCAGCTTTTAACTCTTCCAAGTAGTCACTGTAAGTGATACTTACACATCTGTGAGGTACCCCCAGTCCTAGATTACTCAATTCAACATTCAAGGGTATCTCTCTTCCTCATCTAGAGGTTTCTGTAGTGTTTCTACATTGTTCACCAGTATGAGGGATACCAATAGCACTGGTCAAAGCCTGTGTAAGACTATTCCATACCTTTGACTTGAAATCTGAGCCACAATAGTCCCTCTGCAACAGCCTGGGCCCATGTTAATTCACTAGGAGTCCAACAAACACTTTGGATTCCTGGACACCCCATCTTTGACACAGAATCTCAAACCTTCTCAATGAACACCTGCCATGCCTACCACAGATCAAGACCAATATAGTATGATGTTTTCCCGCCCATTGTAAGTCTCGTGCTTACTAAGATTGTTCATTTTTTGGTTTTGCAACATTTGAAAATGTTGTACATTGCTTAGCATAATGCAAACATGGTAGGCAAGGGTGCGCACTGCTAGGCACCATGTTTTGGCCATGGTAAGCAATGCTCAATAATGGCAAGCACTGCAATTTCAAGGCTTTTTGATATACAGGCATTTGTGTAAATGTGTTAGTCAAATGGTAAGACCATGTCAGTCCAGAAAGCACAAATATACTTGCATGAACATGGTACACAGTATACCCACAGTCATAATTTTGATAATAAATGAGCAATACATGACAAATAAATAAGTAACTGGCACAATATCAGGGTCTCAGCCCTCTCACATATAAATATTAATATCAGCTACACTATTTCAAGTGTTATAAGTGAGAGTGACTATAATGTGAAGTGAAACAACATTAAAAGTGTATGGTATATCCTGTATTTGAACCCTGGACCATGTGCATGGTAGCTCTACACTTACAGCTGTTGCTACAAGAAGCTTGAGAAAACAGTTGTATATGTTGCACTTCATTGCTGTTATATGCAATGTCACAACAATAAAACAAATTTTGCACAATCTGTTCTAGAACACAGAACCATCTGCTCTCCAGACCTACACTTAAAACCTGCTTCCACAAGATTAGTGACATGATATTCCATATCTTAGTATTCATTGTAAAGCTCTTGTGATTAATCGTAGAGCAATGCCACTTACCATATTTGGTGAGATGGCCAATAGTATTAATTGAATTCATCTGGTTTATGTTTGTGGTTGTCTGGGCACTGCCAGTTACCTGGGTGGTCCATTTGCCCAGTTTGTGCTCTGCCGCTCTATGCACAAACCAGATGAGTATAGCCAAACCCGTTTGTGTTAAGTAGTGCATTGCACAAACAGTGGCCAAAAAAATACTGACAGATGAAATGAGGAAAATCAATCTATGACATACACAGTAGAATATGTTAGTACACATGATATACATCTACATAGATCTGGATTTCAACTCTCACTCCAATGCACCCTCAGAAAACAGGATGGCTGCCCTATCCATCTATGCCATACAAACAGCTTTGCAGCTAAGAAATGAAGTAATTCCTTCCACAACCAAGTGCATCTGAATGTGCAATGATATCAAGGCATACACTATTTGTACATTTATTATATTTAATATATTTGGATATAAAGCACTTAGTGATTGCAAAGCCTGTTATGATTATTACTTGCAAATCTACAGCTCTGTCTTACCTTTTTATGTTTCTTTGTCATTCATTAATTATCTGACCAGTACTCAGAGACATGCAGTGTGTAAGATAGTCTTTATCATTTACCTTAAAATGTGGGAGGATATTAACTGGGAATACTATGACATGCAATTGCCATCAAATGAATGGCATGTTGAATGGTACAAAGAAGCATGGACTGCTCTTTTTGGGGGTGGAGCAAAGGTGAGTTCCTGTTATGGGACATGCAAAGGTACACTGTTCTTTCGAGGGGGAGAACCAAACTGAGCTACTGTTATGGCACAAACAAGGATATGTTGCTCTTGTTACTCTTTTTGTTTTGCATCCTGCATGTTTGATCTTGTGAGGGTTGTGAAGTCAGAAACTGTAATGTGACTCATTACTTTCTAACTTCTCTCTGTAATGATTTCCCATTACAAATGTATGGTGCTAAATTGAGGGCATGCAGTGATCATCAGTATTTTTCAGAGGTATGACTGTGTGAATCTTTGATGCCTGAGGCATACTACTTACAAATGGACGCATATGAGTAAAATAGTTCTCTGCTGTCACATGCTAAAGTACTTTTTTGTACAAATCTACCACTATTTACTTGATTACTGTACTAACTTACAAAATACAAGGATATGCCATAATATTATTCAAGAATGCACTTTAGGTTCAGGACTTACCTTGCAAATGCAGCAGTTGACAAAATTTTAGTTTAGGGCTGACACTGTCTAATGCAAGCAGTTCACAGCAAATACATGGGGAGGTAAAGGTTGTGTGAGTTGCCTGGCATCGATTTTACTATAAGTATGTGAGTAGGAGAAAGGTATTAAGCACTTAGGTGGTCAGTGAACATGCTATGCATTGTCTTTTAGCCAAAACAAGAGCATACTGAGCATGCCTATATCTGCCTCCAGGCACAGCAGCTGGTGGTTCCCCCTCCGAGTCCTCCTCTGACTGTGACTGTGGTAACCTAGGTGTTGGTGGGGAGATGTGTGTCCCTTCCCCTTGCTTATCCTGCTGCAGCTGTTTCTGCAGGATCAGATTGTATAGCATAGCACATACTGTGAGCCATGTGCATATCCATGGAATATACTGCAGGGCTCCACCAGATGTATCTAGGCATTGGATCCATGACTTCAGCAGCCCAAGCACATGCACTGTGATGTTTTTGATTTCAGCATGTGCCTCATTATGGCATTTTTCCATGTATGTGTGTGTGTGTGTGTGTGTGTGTGTGTGTGTGTGTGTGTGTGTGTGTGTGTGTGTGTGTGTGTGTGTGTGTGTGTGTGTGTGTGTGTGCGTGTGTGATGGGTGTCATCAGCCACAGTTGCAATGCATAGCCTGCATCCCTTAGTAAATGGGATGTTCCCCCCTGGCAAACATCTGGTACAGCTGTCATGTGTGCCTGATATCGGACTCTTGATAACTGCCAGGGTTGCCAGCACACACATTCAAGATAATTCCCTGGGCATTACACACAACTTGTCAGTTGATGGAGTGTATCCTTTGCAGTTAATGTAGATTCTACCCTGCTCACCAGGTGGTGCCTCAATGTGTAGAAGAGTGCAGTTTATGGCAACCAGTACTTTAGGGTAGTAAGCTACATGGTATAACTGTTGCAATTTCTGGCCCTCTACTCGGAACTATGGGGAAAACATATGTTCTTACTGGCATGTATAAGCATAGCATCCAGGAATTGGTGCAGGATTCTGGGTGCTGATGCCTGTGATACACCCTTTATGTCCCCAGTTGGTCTTTGAAAAGTACCTGTAGCTAGGATTCTGAGGGCTACACATACCTTAGTTTCCACTAGGATGGGTTCCCCTCTGTTGGCTCTGGCTGTGAGTTGAGGTAGGCAGAGCTTACAGAGTTATTGTAATGTATCCCTGTCCACCCTGTGGTGCTCTACAATCTCCAGGTCATGTAGCATATGAAACGTTACCCTGGGACTGAACACTCTTCTCCTTCTTGGACTAGGTCTACTGTCACCAGCACCAGCAGCATTGGTTTCAGCCTGTAGCACATACATATAGAGCAAAGCTGCAGCAGCCCCTAGCACTGTGTCCAGTTAAAATTTCCTTGTGTCTACTCCAATGTATTGATGTATTCAGGAAAAAACATAATAGAGGCTACATGGATGCTTTATAGCTTGTTGAATTACTCCACCATGTTGGATTGGTTCATCAACATGCAATTCACCTGCTCATGCTGTAATTAGCATGTATTAAACACACCTGCTGCTTAGTGATTAGTTCACCTCCACACAGATTCATGCAAATAAGGTAAGCACAGGCAAAACTTGTATTATTGTCCTCTGTTCTTGTGATATCTTGCAAATGCGGAGCATAAAAAGTGATGGAAAGGTTGCACATCCTGTATACTCGAACCCAGGACCACCTATACTCTAGCCCTACACATACACATGTTGCCACAGGAATAGTTACATGACAAGCACAGTAGAACCTGCCATTCATTCCTCCATTTCCTGTGGGTGTGCTAAGAGCAGCATTGCAGAATGACAAAAAATAAAAAAATATAAAGCAGACCGAGATGACACATTTTAAAACAAAATTCAGAGGATGAGATAGAACTTGTGAATTGTGCACTGCTTACATACACTTTCATCCTTCACAGACCTACATGTACACCTGTGTAAGTGTAACCTGACACACACTTCCCTGATGTTCTCATTCACTGTTGACATCCATTGAAAACAAACATTGTGGAAGTGCCTACACAAAGTGAACATCCCTACATGGTTACTATGTATTTATTATTCAACAATGTTAATGAGTTTTGATCTCATTTGCATATTCACTATGCTGACAGTCCTGAATATATACAGTTGCTAACCATGTAGGAAGGGAAACTGCTGGGGAACCCAATGTTGTAAGCACAAGGGAGGGTTTTACTTTGCTATATATTTGCACAGAGGAATACAGTTTTTGATAAAATTTGACTGTATTCCATCAGCGACATACTGGACATGCTTACATGACAGTATGATTAGTCTGTTCTCTATGGTTTACACTTTTACCTCTTCAAAACAATAGAGACATTGTTATTATTTCAGCAGACAATGGTGGTGCTGTGGTTGTCCTTAATTGGGGAGACTATGATAATGAAGCCCAACGTCAACTTTTGGATGAAAGATATTATTCTCGAATGTCTGTTGATCCAACCTCCATGTTCAACAAACAGATTACAGGGTTCCTTACACAAGCCAAGGAGTGTGCCATCATAACCAGTGACACTATGAACCAACTTCTGGTTAAAGATCCTGTTACCCAATACATTTACTTTTTACCAAAAATTCACAAGGACCCGTTACATCCACCAGGCAGACCGATTGTATCAGGCAGGGGATACATTACAGAACCCCTTTCATTATTTCTAACCAATTATCTCAAACCTTTGTTACCTCTCATACGATCACGCCTACAGGATACAACAAACTTTTTGCAGATTATTTCTGACACACAATTGGAGCCTGATTGGCTCTTATGTACATTGGATGTGAGTGCTTTATATACAAACATTCCGCATCAAGATGGGTTAGATGCGTTAGCTTATTGGCTGGAAGTTTCCAACTTATACAGTTTGGACTTCAATACCTTTTTGGTTGGTCTAGCACAACACGTACTTACCAGTAACGTCTTCTATTACAAACAATAATGTTTCTGGCAAACCAAAGGGACTGCAATGGGGGCTTCTTTTGCCCCCATATATGCTGATCTCTTTATGGCTTATGTTGAGAAATGCATTATATATGACAAGGAGAGTAATATTTTTCTAGCACAGATTGATATATGGAGACGTTACTTGGATGACATTTGGTTAGTCTGGAAGGGGGGTGAGTTATCTTTATTGGAATTTGTTACTTATTTGAACAACAATATATGGGGATTGAAATTCACTGTAAACTTCGATTTGAATACTATTACATTTCTAGATGTTTTAATCAGTAGATCATCTGATCACACTTTATGTACAGAAGTTTATAGGAAATTCCCTGAATACAATTCCATCCTACATGCTTCCAGTTACCATACACCTCACATAGCACGTAACATTCCAAAGTCACAATTCATACGTGCAAAACATATTTGTTCAGATAATACTATCTTTTGTAGGCACAAAACTGATTTAACAACCAGATTTAAACTTCGTGGTTATAGGTCTGGCGATATTTCCTCAGCCAGTCATCAGGTCAGTCTCATGGATAGATTGGATCTTCTTACATATAGGACACATACTAAGAAACCTTCACAACCCATCAGGTTCACCACCACCTATGCCAGAAACTCTAATCGTCTCATCCAAAGTGTACATAGACACTGGAATATACTCCAATGTGATTCTGACATTACCAATATTATTCCAGATAACTTTATTTTCTTAAAGGAAAGGTAAAAATTTAAATTCTTTTTTCAACCATTACAAACACAGGGATACCGGTACAAATTAATTAGTACAAACCACATTATCTGGTGAACCATTACATGGTTGTTTTCCCTGTGGTCATTGTACTAACTGCCAATACATTCACAAATCCAAACAATTCTCCAGTCGTAATTGTCCCAGGGTATTTGACCTGAACTTTTTTTCTAATTGCTCAAGTGATTGGATAATTTATTTGGCCACTTGTAATTGTGGCTCTTTCTATGTGGGTCAAACGTCACGACCCCTTAGAATACGCATCTCTGAACATATTAGTAACATCAAACAAAAAAGAACACAGAATGCTCTCTATAAGCATCAATTAGTTCATTCCACAGCAAAGTTTATGTTCATCATCATTGATATAATACACCGAAATCGTGCAAATAAAACAGGATGGCATTCCATATTAAATGTTAAAGAAAAGAAATGGATCATCAGACTGGGTGGATTATTCCCCCCTGGGCTCAATGAACATCTCTAAGCTCTGACCAATAGACTGCTTGCATGCTATTTAAATACAGCTATGATTTTTGTGATTTTTTTACATACTGAAGAAGGCTGTGATTTTGCCAGCCGAAACCGGTCTGTGTTACATGCCGTAATTATGTTTATATAATACAATTATTTTTATCTCTTCAGTCACTGTTTGCTGGCTCATGGTTTTTTTGTTACATTTTTACCTGTCTACATTAGTTATGAGTATATTCTTCATTTGGAGGTGGGGGAGCAAAGCTGCATTTATGTCATGGCACTTAAAAGGAATTGTTACTATTGTTAATTTAATTTTTGTCATCCACTATGTCTAATAATGTCATAATGTGTTTGGTGTTACATAGTACTGTCAGTTCTGTACAAATCTAGGGACTTTTACTTGCTCTTGTCTCCATGTAGACTCCTTTCTGTGGCTGTATTAGCACAATGTTTAAATACATGGGAAATACATGCACAGAGTCGGTTGCTTTACAGCTTGTTGAATTGCGCCACCATGTTGATTTGCTTCATTAGCATACAGTTCAGCTACTTTTGCTGTAATTAGTGTGCCATGGAAGATTACGTGTTTGTGTGTGAGTGAGCGCCAGTACACAGAGTTTACTGAATCTAAATATATTCACCGCTGTGTACGCATCGTGCCTCGATGTGCCCACAGTAAAAAATGACCGTGTAGGCTTTATTGAATCCCTCCCATTTATTAAGCAATGCAACAAATATGCAATTTGAATGATTTCTATTTTAATGCACACCTGATAACTGCATCATTAAGACCCAGGCTGACAGTAGTATGCACTCTCAATTGCCAACAGACTTCCTTGGTATACAGTCAATTCTTGTGGACTTTATCAAAACTCTTACATAATCTAGTATAAAAAAATAAAGCATACCAATACATTATCTAACATACGAAAACAATATCATTGCGTATTACTAACCAAGAAAAAATATATCATCTGTATGTTTCTCAGAATGCTTAATACAGTGGAACTACCATCTGTATAGTTGTTTCCATCTACATGCAATGGAACTAATTTACTCATATAACAATATTTTAATGTTGATGCATCAGCAACTAGTTTATGAACGTCTCAGAATTTTTCTTCTTCATAGATTCACCTCTTTCCTAGAGGCAAAGTTATGTCAGAGGTATTAGGTACAATTTTTGTAAGATGCTGTAGCATTCCAAGGGATCCCTGAAACAGATAAAATAAATAAAAACAATCCTTCCAATTAAAGAGTTGGAAAATGAATTATCAGCAGCTGAAAAAAAAAGAAAAGTTTACAGCCCATGTGATGTAAACTTAATGAAGCACTACACATCAATGCATAAGGCAGAAGAATCGAGCTGTAGAAAATAGACTAAGTCCCTGTTTTGCTGCACAAAACATGCTACATGATATGCAACAGAAAGAAGATAAATCTCAAAAGGTATCTGTCAGAAACACTGTTCTTTTAGGGGAATCTTCAGCTGTCAATGGCAAGCAATCTGTGTAACTTATTAAAATACTCTGAATTGCTCTTCTGGTCTTTTACATTCTACAGACTCGGAAACAAAGCAGTATCTCAACAAACATAAGTTTCAGATCAAGAATACCTACGGAGAGTCTTCCAAGTCATGAGCAGATGTACCACTTCATAGACTAAAGATAGTGAACATATACTGAGAGATATTTCTACATTATACTGAAACAGATAAAATCTAGTTAAATAAACATTACATTAATATCAAAATAAAATACTAGCATACAGTAATACAAGCGGAAAAATAATATTGCCAAAAAATCTACAAAAACAAACAATACCCATGAGGTATAAAAATAATGTGATGCACAACAATTTATCAGCAAGAAAATATAATGTATAGAAAAATCACCATTTGGCGTATTGCTCCTTGTGCAGATACAAACCTGACTGAAGTAAGGGATAATATGAAGCATCTGTCAGTCTCATTTCTCACTTGGGAAGCATTCATTTGTCAGAGGCAATCACATTCAGCAGTAGTTCATTATGTATGCTGGGTTGGTAGTTACCTGACTAGGGCTAAGCTTTGCAGAGCACAGAACAGCTATGAGATAACATTTCTACATTATATTACAAGAGAAAATAAAAAGTGAATAAATAAATATATAAATATTACATAAATTCAAAATAAAACATTAGTATACCCAAATAAAATATTACTATACTATTGTACAACTGGAAAAACAATTGTGCCCACAAGCTGAAGGTCCAAAAAAAGGTAACAAGACAAAAGTTATACAAAATAGTCTTTGACCCAGCAATGTATTAGTAAGAAGATCTTAGTTTAGAAAATGAACCCCATTTAGATGTACCAAGCCTTTCACAGAGGTAAAACTGTTCAAAGTAAGGAATAATACAGAAGCAACCATTGGACTCATTCCAAACACACTGGGCAATAGTTTATTATGTATCCCTGGTTGGTAGATACATGATTAAGATGAAAGTTTGCAGGGCACAGAACACATCTGAGATAATATTTCTATATTAGATAAAAAGAAAATGACAACTGAATAAATAAATCAATAAATATTACAACAATTCCTGAACAAAATAATAGGGTGGTATTACACAACTGGAAAAATCACTGTGCCCAGAAACTGAAGGCCCAGAAAAGGTAATAACACACATGAGGTCTCAAATAAATGAATAAATATTACATAAATTCCAAAATAAAACATTAGCATAGTGTTGTACAATTACTAAAATAATTATGCCCACACATGAGGTATACAAAATAATCTCATGCTCAACAATGTATCAGCAAGAAGATGTGAAGTATAGAAATTAAACTGTGTTTGGTTCTAGTGAGCGGTGCACACATACAAACCAGTTTGGAGTAAGGAGATGATGTAGAAACATGGATGAGTCTCATTCCTGACTTGCAAAGTATTTGTTTGTCTTGGGGACCCATATTGGGCAACAGTTCATCGTGTACAGCTGGTTGTTAGTGATTTAGTTACCTGACTAGGACTAAAGTTTGCAGAATACAGAACATTTGTTATAATAGTTCTACAGTAGATAAAAAGAGAAAATGAAAATTGAATCAGTAGCTGAATAAATATTACATAAACTCCAGAACAAAACATTAGCATAGCATTGTATGCTTGGAAATATAATTGTGCCTGGAAAGTGAAGGCCCAAAAACGGTAACAGCACAAGTGAAGTGTACAAAATAATCTGCTACTCAGCAGTGTAGCAGCAAGAAGATCTAAAGTGTAGACAAAATCCCTGTTTGTTGTATTCACTTTGTGCAGTTACAAATCCGACTGAAGTAAGGGATAGTGTAGAAGCATTTATCAGTTTCATTTCTCACTCAGGAAGCATTCATAGGTTTAGTGGTATTTACTAGGTTAACGACCACTAGGGCCTTTTTAAGCCTAGCCATGCATCCCAAATCTCTGACAAGTGCAGGTACCTTTATAAGCAGGGGCTTGGGAGATAAACCATTTACAGGCTGCCTGTGTCCATTAGAGACATGGGTGCCAAAGCAGGGATGAATTTCCTGTTCCCCATCCAACTGTCCAAGTTACACTTGAATTGGGTTAGTGAGGAGCTCTGCTTCACATGGATGGGGACCTGTTCCAGAGAAGGGGTAGTCTCTGGGATACATACCTGTCTCTCCAGCAAGTCTTATTTATATCACAGGCAAGGTTTAAGTCTTTAGAACAGGTAATCCCGGTGCTATTTCTTTTGTGGATATGCAGGAGGTCCATCAGAGTGGGGTCTGATAATGCCAGGCATAAATTTCCCCTCAATAGCCTGTAGGAGACAGAATACAGGGATAGGGCCTTGAGGCAGTCTGCATAGGACATGTTACTTATAGGTTCATAGGTTCATACTAGGCTATCTGCCCTAGGGCATTTATAAGCCTAGCCAGAATGTGTTTGGCTTTTGCCACCCATTTTAGATTAATTTTGCTATGCCCTTTTTCGAGGTTAGTATACTGTGCCTCTGTCTAACAGTGACACAGAAGTGATACCCGGGGTAAACCTATGATCTCTCATCCACTCATCAAGATTCCTCTTGAAGAGAGTCAATGAGGGACTCTGCCTAACCTGGACTGGGATTTTATTCCAGAGTGAAGGGAGCCTCTGGGTTATGAATCTGTCCCTCCAGCATGTCCTATTTATTTCATTGCTGAGGTTCAAGTCTCTCGAGCACGTAGCTCGATGGGATTTGGATTTTCTGAGGTGCAGCATGTCCATTAATTCCGGGTTGGACATGGCTTTATACGTCAGGCACAGATCGCCTCTGAGCAGGCAGTATGCCACTGAGTAGAGCTGGAGTTTCTTTAACCGAGCAGCATATGGCATCTGTTTGAGCCCTTTGATCCTCTTGGTGAGGTACTTTTGGGGTCTTTCCAGTTGCTGCAGGTGTCTGGTAAGGTGCATCCCAAAAGGGGCATTGTACTCAATTATGGGCCTGATGAGGGATGAGTAAAAAGGCATGATGACCTCCCCTGATCTAGATGTGAATCCCTTCATGATTAGGTGGGCTATATAAAATGTTTTTCTAACCACTTTGGCCACGTGGTTGTCAAATGAGAGATTGCTATCAACTTGGGTCCCCAGGTCCCTAATTACTTCTTCTGTACTTAATGGATTACCACCTATGTGGTAATTTGTGGGCACTTTGTTTTTGCCAAAGGGGATGACTATACACTTTTTGGCGTTTAGCTTGAGGCCATGGCTCTGACACCAGATGTCTGTTTCTATGAGGCCCTTTTGGAGGATGCTTGTGTCAGCTGGAGAGTCGATTATGGCACCCAGTTTGCAGTCATCTGCGAACTTGGTCAGCCACAGTCCTTCCATGTTGGCCTGTACCTCCGAGAAATATATACCAAACAAGAGAGGTCTCAGGACTGAGCCTTGTGGGACGCCACTTGTAACTGGTTTGGAGTCCGACATGGCTCCAGCAATTCTATGCCTTGTATTGTTTTAGTGAGGAACCTCTGTGTACGTTCCAGTTGTTAGATATCCCTAGTTATATACCAAATGGGGCATTGTACTCAATGATAGATCTGATGAATGGCAAATGCAGTGGAACAATGACTTCCTTGGACCTAGACTCCATACCTTTGTTTATAAGTTGCACAACATAGAATGATTTCCTCACTACTGTAGACATGTGATGCTCAAAGTCTGGAGTACTGTCTGTGTTTCCCTAAGTATCTGACTACTGGGTCAACTTTTAGGGGTGTACTGTCAGTGTGATAGTTACCAGGGGTGGATGACTTCCTGAAGGACACTATTATGCATTTCTTGGCATTTAGTTTTAGTCCATGGCTCTGGCACCAGTTATTTCTCTGTGTCAGCCCTTCTTGGAGACCTTTTGTGTCAGTGGGAGAATCTATGACTGCTCCTAATTTGCAACCATCTACAGATTTAGTGAGCCAGAGGCCATTGACATTGGTCTTGACTTCAGAGAAGTAAATGCCAACAAGGAGCAGTCCCAGGACTGATCCCTGAGGGACTGCGCTTGTGACTGGCCTCTTACTAGAGGTGGACTCCGCAGTTCTAACTTTTTAGGTCCTGTCTGTGAGCCAGCTGAATATCCACCAGGTGACATGTGTAAGGTATTATGTTAAATGCCTTGTCCACATCAAGGTAGGCAGTGTGAACCATTCTGCCCTCTCCATTGCTTTGGTGACCTTCTCAAAGAAGTCCACCAGGTTGAGTAGGCATGGCCTGCTCTTGAAACCAAATTCAGTTGGGTTCAGTGTATGGTGGTTTCCTATGTCATTACTGATCATTTTCATGATAATTATTTCCATGGCTTTGCATATCAGACTAGTAAGATATATGGTTCTTTAGTTTCCAGGGTCTGTAGATGGTCTACATTTGTGCAGAGAGATGACTCTTGCTGTTCTCCATTCATGACGTATGATACCCATTTGTAGGCTACAGCAATTCTTAAGGGCGTGATAGTTCATGTTTCATGCTATTAAGAAGGCATCTGGGTGTAGCAATTTCAATGATCGGTGCTACTTTTGTCTTCTTTTTATGGACTACTATATCTGTTTTTCTCACATCTAGTTTTTGAACTGTTGGTAATGGGTGGTCCCATGTGATATAAACTTCATCATTTTCTATAATCTATAATGCTTTGTGGCTTATGTTTACAATGTTTTTCAGCTACTTCAGTAATATAATGTTTGCACAATCCCTAGTGAAACAGTTTTGCCACATTATTATGCCTCTCAGTATACAATCCTTCTGCCATTAGTATATCACAACCAGCAACAAGATGTGTGACTGTTTCCAATTCTGTTTTATAAAACCTACATTTGTCTGTTTCTCCCATGTGTTCAATGGACTTTGTAAACCAATGTGTACATAGTCCTCTAGCTTGGGCTGACAGTACTGGGTCAGTATAGGTGGTGTCATTAATAATGAGCTCTGCACACAATTATGTATAGCCTTTGAGGTTGTGGACATAACTACAGAATGCCTTGTGGTTGTCCTTGGCCTGAGAGGCCAAATTTACCCCAAATGTGGCTTTGTTAGATGTTATTTGTACTCCTGAGTTGTTTGTTTAGTTTGATGAGATGCTTTTATCCTGGTGGGTGCTGCACCTCCTAATTTTTGCAATGATTTTATTCCTTCTGTTATACAGCCTATTGATGTTGTGATTCCACCAGAGTGGCTTGCTTTTTGAGTTAGTTCTGTACTACTTCCTGATGGGTACAGCTGCCTCTATGCAACTATACGTACACTTGTACAGGGTTTCTGTAAATAATTCCATGTAGGCAGTAGTGTTCCCATGGTTTATGGTATCTTGCAATTTTGCAAGGTTATCACTTAATAGTAGGAAGTTAGCCTTAGAGTAGTTTCTGAATATTCCAGTATTAGTTGGGGTTCTAGGTTTTATTTTTACTTTAAAGGAGATTATTTTGTGTTCTGACCTTACCACAGAAGACATTACACTAGGGAGTGTGCAGCAGTCTCCCATTTAATGACTATCAGATCCAGTATGTTTGCACACCAGGTTGGTGTACTGACCATCTGGTCCATGGAGTTTGTGTTTACAAAATCCAGAAATCTCTGTGCCTGTACATCTGGTGTCATATATGATTCCCAGTTAATAGTGGTGGTAATGACAGTCACCCATGAATATGGTATTGGGTTGGATGATGAATAGTTCTAATAAGTTTAAATACATAGTATGAGTTTCCTGGGTTATAGAGGGGGACCCAAAGCTTGCAAGGAAGTGTTATGGGATTTTGCATATGGTGGTTTGAACTTGGAGAAGGTGAAGTGCACTGCCCTGTTTGACCAGCCTTGAGGTATATTTGTTTTTGATGTAAATCAAGACACCTCCATGTTTGGTTTCTGTCTGTGTAGTAGCTGGTCTAACTGTGTGGAAAGATTATACCCTTGCACTACCAGTGTGCTCTCCATAGCTCTAAACTGAGTCTCAGTGACCATACGGACATCAGCATTGTCTAGAGTGACTGAGTCTCAGTGACCACATGGACGTCAGCATTGTCTAGAGTGACTGAGTCTCAGTGACCACATGGACGTCAGCATTGTGTAGAGTGACTGAGCCTCAGTGACCACACAGACATCAGCATTGTCTAGAGTGAATGAGTCTCAGTGACCACACAGACGTCAGCATTGTCTAGAGTGACTGAGTCTCAGTGACCACACGGATGTCAGCATTGTCTAGAGTGACTGAGTCTCAGTGACCACACAGACGTCAGCATTGTCTAGGGTACCTGAGTCTCAGTGACCACACGGACGTCAGCATTGTCTAGAGTGACTGAGTCTCAGTGACCACACAGATGTCAGAATTGTCTAGAGTGACTGAGTCTCAGTGACCATACAGATGTCAGCATTGTCTAGAGTGACTGAGTCTCAGTGACCACACAGACATCAGCATTGTCTAGAGTGACTGAGTCTCAGTGACCACACAGACATCAGCATTGTCTAGAGTGATTGAGTCTCAGTGACCACACTGATGTCAGCATTGTCTAGAGTGAAGAGAGCATGTAGGGACTAGAGTTTTTTGTTTAAACTCCTAGTATTGAGTGGTAACACATTTAGATTTTCTTGGTTTTGATTTTCTGTGTCAGAAGTACTTTCAGTTTGGCATTGCCGAAAAAGGCACTTTTGCGGAAGAAAATGTTTTAGCTAATATTTGAAAACCTAGAAGGGAGAGGTGCAGACCATCCCTGGTAAAACAGCTTGGCCTGTTGACCATCTCCTTCCATGTTGACAAATATTGCACCCCCTTAAAATGACACCATAAACTAAACCAATTATTAAAGTCAGTCATCTTTTCTTCATATTAAGGCATCATCCTTGGAGAAGATAAATGCTGCTCAGTGCTAGGCTCGTAACAACCTGGGGACACATTCAGAGAGCCCCATGATGTCTTTCTTCATGTAGTCTGTGGAGGTGTCTCAGGTCATTTACACCCACTTTGACTATAACTGAGTTATACTGTTACTTGTGGTCCAATGACCTTGATTTTGTGCATTATGTGGTGGACGCTGGCCCCTGATAATCAACTTTCCATGACTTTCTCCTTAGCCTGGTGAGATGGACATCAGCGTGTCTCACAATGGAGTCTGCAATGACCAGAATGTTGGACTGTGTTGTGGCTTGCCTTATGGTCTTAGAAGTAGGGGTTCCATGAGATGTGGGTGTACGTGTTGATGTGAGTGTTGTTTTGAAAGAGTGCATTTGGGGCTGCTGAGGGTGTTTGTTGTGAGTACTTCATCTAGGACATCTTTGGGGTTTAGGATGGTTACATTTAAGTACCTCAGCATATGTGGGTCTATGTGTCTGCTTTGAACTGTGTGATGGGTCAATGTATGTACTCCTGACAAACTGATTGACATCAGGAGTGCTTTTACGTGAGAGCTCTGCTTCCAGTGACATTGCGTAAATACACCTCTCACATACCATATCAGTTAGATAATTAACTGGTTGTCACTAAACATGGGGCAATTTTCTACATTGCCCCAGGATGCCCATATTCACCAAGCTGGTAACAGAGATAGCGGGAAAGTTCATACCCATGGCAACAGACACTTTTTTATTGATTAGATGGTTGGAGTGACAAAATATAAAGTAATGCCAGGAGTATGTGGTTTGCAACTCTGGGAGCAGTGTTTGTTATTGCAAACTAGTTGTCCTGTGTGCAACTACGTATTGGTGAGATTTCAAGGGTGCTTTTACAGGAAAAATGTCAACTCAAGGTATCTGCATCTGTACAGGGCACTGCCAAACACTTGAGGGGAAACTAATAAGTAAACCTTGATGATTAACAGATGAAGTATTTAAGGAGAAATCCTGAAGTTAAGTTAGACAACAACAAATCAGTACATACTGAAAATAATTAACTTTGTCAAGAATGATGAAAAGAGGAGAGTCACCTGAATGGCTACTACTAGTTCTCATCTCACCACACCATCACTCTGTTGGGATACGATGCTCCTTTGTTTCTTCTCTCACCAGAAGCAAAACAGCAGCACCCATCCCAAGATGAGAAGCAGGCCACAGCCTGTACGGTGATCCACAGCCTTGTCCCAGATGATGCAAGTGGCTCTAGGCTTGTTGTAGCCTTTTTCTGGTAGACACCTTGAATAGCATCCAGTCCAATTAGGAGGGCCAAACAGAAACTCGCTGCCTAATCAGAAACAGTCAAGAATCGATGAACTTTGCTGCTTCTCTCACAGGAGGAAATTATAAGCACAAATTCCAAGCTGCCAGTTACGAAGCAGTTATTAGGGTTTACGGTGATCAGCAGTCTTCAGGAATTATTGTCCCTTTGTGCCTTCTCTCACTACGAGCAAAATAGAAGCACTTAAACCCAAAATGACTACAAAGAAGCAGAGTGTGGGCTCTCCAATATTTGGTGGTCTTGGACTAGATGTTGCAGATTGTAAAGGTATGATGGAAAAAATGTGTTAATATCCTAAGAGTTGCAGTGTTCACTAAGCAATTAGATATGAAAGGGGGTAAATTTAACTATCCAAGTGGAGAGCCACTAATTTTAAAAGAGCAAGATAGATTGAATGGGGTGGCACTTTGTATTTTGGTTCTATGGAATACAGTGGGATTGTCAATAAATTGAAATAGCTGAAGAGGAGTGATTTCACAAAATGATAATTTTGTGCTTACTCACAATAGCCAATGAAAGAGAAGACGGAGGGAAATATGTGGTCAAGTTAACATAAGGGACAAGCTATTAGAAAGACAGTTGAGTTTAAAAACACAACATCACTAGGGTGGGAGGGCAGAGGAAAACTTAATTTCTCTGTTTCTCACAAGAGAGACAGCTGTGATCCCTTTCCTAGTTCAAGTATGCAATTAAAAACAGAATACAAGCAAAACAATGTAAAGAAAATACATCACAATGTACAAAATAGAATAAGGCAATGAAGCAATACAAAACATAAAATACAAAAAAGCAAAAACAAACTAACTTTTCCCTCACAGCAAACTGTGGCAGATTCTGATTGAGCTTTTCCAGTCATCTGTCAGAGACAAGCACATTGGGCAATAGTTTACTAGGAAGGGTGGACTGGTCACTACCTGATTACTACTAAAGATTGCAGGGTAAAACAACACATACGAGAAAACATTTGCAAGAATAAAGAAAAAGTGAATAAAAAAAAGTACAGTTATGTAAGTAAACCTTACCATAAAAGTAAATGTTTGAATGATCACTGCTACAGTAGCTGTAGCTGTATGGTTATATCCTGCCCATGATATAACAGCTAGCCAGCTTCCAAAGCTTCAGGGCTATGTCCACACACCAAACTGTCAGGCAGCCTGAACTGGCAAAAAGACAAGTTTGGGAGTGAAGCCTTTCAGAGCTTTTCTGCCAGCAGAGACAATGCTAGGAACAACAAAAAATAAATGTCCATACCTTGGCATAAAGAAACGCACCAAAAACAAGGTTACTTCCATTAGTGGCTGCTACACATCTTTAGTAAATAAGTGCCTAAAAGGAATTAAGAGACTATCATCCAGTCAGTCAACTGAAATTGAGTGATGTAGGGGTGTAGATTCAGTCTGTAAGGAAGCTTGTGGTAATTGCTCCAGGCCATTTCCAAAAGAAGAGAGAACCGCAGTAATCTGGGCCAGAAGGGAGTCACCAAAATAATCATGGGGGGTTCCTTCTGAATGTTTAGAAGTACCCTGAATATTAGTGGAAAGGGTGGAAAAGCATACTAGAACATTCCTGTCCAAGAAAAAGAAAACCATCTGTCTTCCAGGCCTTCCTGCATGGAGTCCTGGAAGAGAATTTTACCAGCTGATTGATCAGGCAGGAGGCTAACAGTTCTAATTGAGGAATTCCCCACAGATGAATAAAGTCTTGGAAGAACCCCTGATGTAGTTTCCATTCATGATGGTCTGCCTTGGTCCTGCTCAGTTGTATGCCACAAAGCTTTACTCTGAAGGAATGTAGAATGCCTGTGGAGTGAGATTATGCTTTGAAGCTATATCCCAAGCTAACAAGGCTAGTTTGCAAAGAGGGTATGACCTGGTTTCCTCTTGCACCACATGACAGTGGTATTCTCTGTTACCACTTTAAGAGATCCCACAGACGAAAGATGGCTTAGAGAGTTGAGGGTCTTGATCAGGAGAAGCATCTCCTTCATATTTATGTGTTTGCATCTGTCCTTGGTGTCCCACACCCCCTGCACTTTTATCCCTTGTGAAACTGCTCCCCACACAAAGTATAATGCATCTGTACTGACAGACTGATTTGGAGCATGGAGAGAGAAAGGAAGATTTGGATTTAAGGATATCTAATGGCTCCACCAAAAGATTTCTGTGTTGACAACTCCCAGCACCGGGATTTGAAAAGATAAAGGTTGTTGATGGTGGGACCAAAGAGATTTCAGATACAACTGTTTCTTTCTCATGTGGAGTCCTGCAAGGGGGATCATAAGAATCATAGATGCCATAAGACTCAAAACCCTGAGGTATACCTTGCAGTAACAAAAGTCTGAGTGGAAAACCTTAGAAATATATATAAGTAAAACTCATTTTTTTTCCTGTGGAAGAAAATCTCTTTGAACAGAGGTGTCTAGTTGAAATCCTAGGCACACAATCCTATATGATTAAACCAAGAAAGACTTTTTTAATGTTCTCTTGGAATCCCAGCTTGTGTAAGAGATCACTTATCCAAGAGAGAGAAAGATTCCTGACACTCCAAAAAAGACTCAACAAAGGTAAGCGAGTTGTCTAAATATGGAAAAATGTGGAAACTCTGTAGCCTGCAATGAGCTATAACTACAGGTAGACACTTTGTAAAAACATTATATACAGTGTACAGTCCAAAGGGTAAGGCAGAAAACTGATAATGTGATCCAGACAAAAAAAACTTAAACTCTTGAAATCTGTATGAATAGGGATGTAATGCTAAACATGTTTTACATCTAGTGTTACATGAAAATCTGACAGGTAGAAGTAGTTACATATTGTGAAGTCATATTATTCTAAATTTCAGCACCATTACAAATAGGTTTAGAGAAGAAAGATCTGGAACTGGTCTCCAACAGTTTTCTTTCTTTGGCACTATGAACATTCTTGAGTAAATACCCTTCTCCACCTGGAAAGGAGGAACTGATTCTGTTACTCCTTGGGACAGCATGTAATGAACCGGTGGAAACAAGACAGTCTGATTTGGAGGATGGAAAAGAGGAATTTCCTCCCACTGCCATATGTAACCTTGATTAATGATTTTTAGAGCCAATTTCATTGAAACCACATGTTGCCAAAGAGAAAAATGGAGATTCAGACTTTCTGGAAGAAAAAAGGGGCCACGGCGGGGAGAGGGTCAGTAGGTCTCTTCAATAATCATTTGGACTTGTTGGACAGTCCTTGGTCTTGGGAGTTTGAAACTCTTCTTTTTGGGACCTCCTTGACTTTTCTTCTTAAATATTTGATTTTTGCTCATATTTTGTTGAGACTGTTTATGCTGCTTTTGTTTGCCAAACTTGGATGAGGAGATGCAAAATCTATTGGAAATTTTGGAAAAGGAGGGCAGAAAAAAATCCTATAGATTCTTTGGATAAGTTTGCCACTTTCATCTCACCTTTTGATCACCTCTGCAGTGAGGGGAGGGGATAGGACACTAAATCTCTACTAACGAAGAATTTAAAATCTCATTTTTAACATCATTTGGAAGGTCCTGATAATGCAGCCGTGCAAACCTCCTCAAAACAGTTCCAGTGGCCACAGTCACAGGCACACTTTCAGCAATGAGTGCAACAGAAGAAACTAAGTTATTTAAAGCTGATTTTTTTCACAAGAAACCTCAGATAAAACATTCCTCATACTTTCACAATTTGTCAAATTACCATAGCCTTTCAATTTAAAATTTTGAAAATCAAATTTGCAGAAGTATACAGTTTTTCCTGTACCTATCAATAATTTTCCCATCCTTATCAGAAAAAGTAGGATTGAAATTAACTATGTGCTTAGCAGCAGTGGGATCGACTGGGTCAGGTTTGGGAGTAGTGAATAAAAACTTAAAAGACTGAGGAACTTTATACATCTTAACTGCCTTTTTAGGGGCAGCTGACTAGCTATCAGGAAAATTGCAGGTAATAACATGCACAGACAAATCAGACAGAAGGAATGGTTGTGGTTTCTAGAAAATCCTTCTGTAACAAGTCAGAATTTCCTGAGAGACTGAGAAATCAAATGTTCCTCCATTGAAAAAAAATGACAAATTCTAACAATAGTCTCAGAGAATGAGAAAGCCCTACACAGAGAATCAGAAATTGAGCTCTCCTCAGAGTCTAAATCAAAAATCTGAAGAAAAACATTTATCTATCCCCGCATCTTCCTGTTCAGATTCATGACACACAGGAGAAACTTCCCCGATCCCTCTCCCAGAACCAAAAAGGATGGCTCTCCCTTGCCCACTCAGCAAACCCCGACAGCCACAGAGGACATCTCTAACACTGGTCCACAGTGCTTGTTGGTGCTACACCAGAACGATCCTGGGTAATAGATAATCGGTCCAATGTACATCATATGGTCACAACAGAGTCACCCACCTGTGGCTGAGGTAAATGACTTGCCTGCTGTTGTGGCAAAGGCTATTTGCTTTTTTTTTTGTGGCTAAAAGAAGGACTGATCATGGGAATGGTAGTCTGCTTCATGGTCAAGTCAAAAATGGTACCTCTTTCATGGGAAAGATAAGCAGCAATTGCAGATAACCACTGCCAGTTCAGAAAAGTTACTTTTTAAAGTAAAACACAGTAATAAACACTAAAACACCATGCCAGCCTCATACAAATAAGATAAACACAATTTCTCCACAGAAAAAATGTTTTCCATTACTTTATACTGCTTTTAAACTGACAGAAAATATGAGTACTCCATGTAAAAGTATATTACAGTCTCAAAAAAGTCCATTAAAACACAACAGCCTTTGATATAAAATAACTTTCCTGAAGAGGAAAGTAAGAAAACACCAACAAGTTTAAGAAAATGGACATTTTTCCCCCAAAAGGAACTCATTTGCAGTGAAGTACAAGCCAACCATCAATCCTCGAAAGCCTCAGAGAAGCGTACTCTGTGGTGTCAGTAAAGTTCTGAAAGTATTCACACCCAGACTTATCTTTTAGTCAGCTCAGCTTGAGCTGCCTGACAGTTTGTGTGCATGGCAGGTGCCCTGAAGCTTTGGAAACTGGCAGGTTGTTATATCTTTGGCATGAGATAACCCATATAGCTAAGGCTACTGCAGCAGTAATCAGTGTGATGAACATAAAAAGTATTACTTAATTCCAAAATAAAATATTACCATACTATTACACAACTGGAAAGATAATTGTGCCCACAAACTAAAAGTCTAGAAATGTTACAAGCAGATAAGGTATACAAAATTATCTGTTGCTCAGCGATGTTTCAGAAAGGAGTTCTGAAATATAGAAAATAAACTCTGTTTTGCTATACTGGGCCTTTTGCAAATACAAACCTGAGCTGATGTAAGGGATAATGCAGAAGCATCCATCGGTATTATTCCATGGTTGGAAGACATTTGTTTGACAGAGGTATGCACACTTTGCAATAATTTATTATTAATGCCGGTTGGCAGTTACGTAATTAACACTAAGGATTGCACAGCTTAGATCACATTTGAGATAATATTTCTACATTAGATAAAACAGAATATGAAAACTGAATAAGTAAATCAGTAAGTATTACCTAAATATCTAACCTCAAATAAACTGCTCTCAGAAACACAACATGGCTTTAGGCCTCAGCACAGTACCAGTACTGCTCTACTACAATTTACCAATATAATAAACCAGTAGAGAAACAATGGTCTGCTCGTGTCCACCATGTTCTTAGACTTGTCAAAGGCATTTGATACTGTCTCGCACCAGTTACTGCGTGTTCCACCCTTGTCAACAGGACATTCACAGTACTCCTTGTCATGGTTACTTACCTACCCATCTGGAAGGCATCAAGCCATGAAATGGCAACAAACCTACTTATCCTGTCAACCAGTTACTACAGGGCTCTATCCTGGGTCCTCTCCTTTTTAATGTACTTATTAACGACCACTCACCATGCTAGTTTAGTTCAGTATGCAGATGGCTCAACATTAATATGTGCAGCCTCAACAATAAATAATCTCCAAGATATTATCCAAAAATCTTTGTCCAGGTCACCTTCAAGAAACACATTACACTGAATGACATTTGATGACCTTTATTAAATTTCCATAAACATAAATGTTAATCAATAGTCATTCATTTCAACCAAACATGATACAGGTGAAAATAACATCCATGTAAAATTATCTTAGGACAGGACAGCGTAAACCTGCTCATCCTGATCAGTAAGCAGCATCCATACCTCCACTCGCTTACTTATGAAGCAGCGTACCCACTCACTTACGTTACCATTTATCGGTACGAATCAAGCAGCGTAACTGCTCACTTTCATTACCATTTATTGCATTATACCATCAACCAAATAAGCAGTTTCCTCCACTTACTTATGTACTAAAGCAGCATAACCACTCCCTTTCCTTTTCAAACTTATTGAATTGACCATCCAGCACCAGAGGGGAAACAGAAGAGGGCAAGACTGCCTCTCTTCTCCACCCACCAGCCTGACCAGGCTGTTCCCCCTCTCTGTGGCACACTTCCCACAAACTAAACACCATTATGGCATCCAGCGAAACATCATTCGGTGTACCCTGTCCCCACTAAGCAAGGTGGGTAGAGTTAACTCCTAATAGCCTATCACATAACAAAGTAAACAATTACCGAAACAACTGAAAACAAAACACTGACTCTTCACCTATGCTAAGATAACCTAGGATTGCACTGCACATGAGCTAAATAATCCTCACTTCATGACCAATGGCAGCACCGGAATGACTTCAAGGGCATTATAAAACCATGCAGAGTCAACTACATGCCATCTTGCCACATTGCAACCTCATTTACCACCCAATCCAGTAATAACCAAATGAGCTCCACTTAATGCCAGGGCAATAACAATTCTAATGACTCCCCATCACTACCAACCAAAATAGTATCATTAAACTCCCATTGCCTAGCAATTTTATCACACTAACTATCAATAACAATTCTAATGACTCCCCATCACTACCAACCAAAAGAGTATCATTAAACTCCCATTGTCTAGCAATCCCGCCATCACACTATCAATAACAATTCTAATGACTTCACATCACAACCAACCAATAGTATCATTAAACTCCCATTGTCTAGCAATCCCGCCATCACACTATCAATAACAATTCTAATGACTCCCCATCACTACCAACCAAAATAGTATCATTAAACTCCCGTTGTCTAGCAATCCCACCATCACACTTACTATCAATAACAATTCTAATGACTTCCCATCACTACCAACCAATAGTATCATTAAACTCCCATTGTCTAGCAATCCCGCCATCACACTATCAATAACAATTCTAATGACTCCCCATCACAACCAACCAAAATAGTATCATTAAACTCCCGTTGTCTAGCAATCCCGCCATCACACTATCAATAACAATTCTAATGACTCCCCCATCACTACCAAACAAAATAGTATCATTAAACTCCCATTGTCTAGCAATCCCGCCATCACACTAACTATCAATAATTCTAATGACTCCCCCATTACTACCAACCAAAATAGTATCATTAAACTCCCGTTGTCTAGCAATCCCACTATCAATAACAATTCTAATGACTTTCCATCACTACCAATCAAAATAGTATCATTAAACTCCTGTTGTCTAGCAATCACGCAATCACTCTATCAATAACAATTCTAATGACTCCCCATCACTACCAACCAAAATAGTATCATTACACTCCCGTTGTCTAGCAATCCCGCCATCACACTATCAATAACAATTCTAATGACTCCCCATCACTACCAACCAAAATAGTATCATTAAACTCCCGTTGTCTAGCAATCCCACAATCACACTATCAATAACAATTCTAATGACTCCCCATTACTACCAACCAAAATAGTATCATTAAACTCCCATTGTCTAGCAATCCCGCAATCACAATATCAATAACAATTCTAATGACTCCCATCACTACCAACCAAAATAGTATCATTAAACACCCATTGTCTAGCAATCCCGGCATCACAATAACTATCAATAACAATTCTAATGACTCCCCATTACTACCAACCAAAATAGTATCATTAAACTCCCGTTGTCTAGCAATCCCGTAATCACACTATCAATAACAATTCTAATGACTCCCCATCACTACCAACCAAAATAGTATCAATAAACTCCCATTGTCTAGCAATCCCGCAATCACACTATCAATAACAATTCTAATGACTCTCCATCACTACCAACCAAAACAGTATCATTAAACTCCCGTTGTCTAGCAATCCCGGCATCACAATAAGTATCAATAACAATTCTAATGACTCTCCATCACTAGCAACCAAAATAGTATCATTAAACTTCCGTTGTCTAGCAATCCCGCCATCACACTATCAATAACAATTCTAATGACACCCCATCACTACCAATCAATAGTATCATTAAACTCCCATTGTCTAGCAATCCCGCCATCACACTAACTATCAATAACAATTCTAATGACTCCCCATCACTATCAACCAAAATAGTATCATTAAACTCCCGTTGTCTAGCAACGCCGGCATCACAATAACTATCAATAACAATTCTAATGACTCCCCATCACTACCAACCAAAATAGTATCATTAAACTCCTGTTGTCTAGCAATCCCACAATCACACTATCAATAACAATTCTAATGACTCCCCATCACTACCAACCAAAATAGTATCACTAAACTCCCATTGTCTAGCAATCCCGCAATCACACTATCAATAACAATTCTAATGACTCTCCATCACTAACAACCAAAATAGTATCATTAAACTCCCATTGTCTAGCAATCCTGGCATCACAATAACTATCAATAACAATTCTAATGACTCCCCATCACTACCAACCAAAATAGTATCATTAAACTCCCATTGTCTAGCAATCCCGCCATCACACTATAAATAACAATTCTAATGACTCCCCATCACTACCAATCAATAGTATCATTAAACTCCCATTGTCTAGCAATCCTGCCATCACACTGTCAATAACAATTCTAATGACTCCCCATCACTACCAACCAAAATAGTATCATTAAACTCCCGTTGTCTAGCAATCCCACTATCACACTATCAATAACAATTTTAATGACTCCCCATCACTACCAACCAATAGTATCATTAAAGTCCCATTGTCTAGCTATCCTGCCATCACACTATCAATAACAATTCTAATGACTCCCCATCACTACCAACAAAAATAGTATCATTAAACTCCCGTTGTCTAGCAATCCCACAATCACACTGTCAATAACAATTCTAATGACTCTCCATCACTACCAACCAAAATAGTATAATTAAACTCCTGTTGTCTAGCAATCCCGCAATCACACTAACTATCAATAACAATTCTAATGACTCCCCATCACTACCAACCAAAATAGTATCATTAAACTCCCGTTGTCTAGCAATCCCACCATCACACTATCAATAACAATTCTAATGACTCCCCATCACTATGAACCAAAATAGTATCATTAAACTCCCATTGTCTAGCAATCCCACAATCACACTAACTATCAATAACAATTCTAATGACTCCCCATCACTACCAACCAAAATAGTATCATTAAACTCCCATTGTCTAGCAATCCCGCACTCACACTATCAATAACAATTCTAATGACTCCCCATCACTACCAACCAAAATAGTATCATTAAACTCCTGTTGTCTAGCAATCCTGGCATCACAATAACTATCAATAACAATTCTAATGACTCCCCATCACTACCAACCAAAATAGTATCATTAAACTCCCATTGTCTAGCAATCCCGCAATCACACTATCAATAACAATTCTAATGACTCCCCATCACTAACAACCAAAATAGTATCATTAAACTCCCATTGTCTAGCAATCCCACAATCACACTATCAATACCAATTCTAATGACTCTCCATCACTACCAACCAAAATAGTATCATTAAACTCCCGTTGTCTAACAATCCCGGCATCACAATAACTATCAATAACAATTCTAATGACTCCCCATAACTACCAACCAAAATAGAATCATTAAACTCCCGTTGTTTAGCAATCCCGCCATCACACTACCAATAACAATTCTAATGACTCCCCATCACTACCAATCAATAGTATCATTAAACTCCCATTGTCTAGCAATCCCACCATCACACTATCAATAACAATTCTAATGACTCCCCATCACTACCAACCAAAATAGTATCATTAAACTCCCATTGTCTAGCAATCCCGCAATCACACTATCAATAACAATTCTAATGACTCTCCATCACTACGAACAAAAATAGTATCATTAAACTCCCGTTGTCTAGCAATCCTGGCATCACAATAACTATCAATAACAATTCTAATGACTCCCCATCACTAGTAACCAAAATAGTATCATTAAACTCCTGTTGTCTAGCAATCCCGCCATCACACTATCAATAACAATTCGAATGACTCCCCATCACTACCAACCAAAATAGTATCATTAAACTCCCGTTGTCTAGCAATCCCACCATCACACTTACTATCAATAACACTTCTAATGACTCCCCATCACTACCAACCAATAGTATCATTAAACTCCCATTGTCTAGCAATCCCGCCATCACACTATCAATAACAATTATAATGACTCCCCCATCACTACCAATCAAAATAGTATCATTAAACTCCCATTGTCTAGTAATCCCGCCATCACAATATCAATAACAATTCTAATGACTCTCCATCACTACCAATCAAAATAGTATCATTAAACTCCTGTTGTCTAGCAATCGCGCAATCACACTATCAATAACAATTCTAATGACTCCCCATCACTACCAACCAAAATAGTATCATTAAACTCCCGTTGTCTAGCAATCCCGCCATCACACTATCAATAACAATTCTAATGACTCCCCATCACTACCAACCAAAATAGTATCATTAAACTCCCGTTGTCTAGCAATCCCACAATCACACTATCAATAACAATTCTAATGACTCCCCATTACTACCAACCAAAATAGTATCATTAAACTCCCATTGTCTAGCAATCCCGCAATCACAATATCAATAACAATTCTAATGACTCCCATCACTACCAACCAAAATAGTATCATTAAACTCCCGTTGTCTAGCAATCCCGGCATCACAATAACTATCAATAACAATTCTAATGACTCCCCATTACTACCAACCAAAATAGTATCATTAAACTCCCGTTGTCTAGCAATCCCGCAATCACACTATCAATAACAATTCTAATGACTCCCCATCACTACCAACCAAAATAGTATCAATAAACTCCCATTGTCTAGCAATCCCGCAATCACACTATCAATAACAATTCTAATGACTCTCCATCACTACCAACCAAAACAGTATCATTAAACTCCCGTTGTCTAGCAATCCCTGCATCACAATAAGTATCAATAACAATTCTAATGACTCTCCATCACTAGCAACCAAAATAGTATCATTAAACTTCCGTTGTCTAGCAATCCCGCCATCACACTATCAATAACAATTCTAATGACTCCCCATCACTACCAATCAATAGTATCATTAAACTCCCATTGTCTAGCAATCCCGCCATCACACTAACTATCAATAACAATTCTACTGACTCCCCATCACTACCAACCAAAATAGTATCATTAAACTCCCGTTGTCTAGCAATGCCGGCATCACAATAACTATCAATAACAATTCTAATGACTCCCCATCACTACCAACCAAAATAGTATCATTAAACTCCCGTTGTCTAGCAATTCCACAATCACACTAACTATCAATAACAATTCCAATGACTCCCCATCACTACCATCCAAAATAGTATCATTAAACTCCCATTGTCTAGCAATCCCACAATCACACTATCAATAACAATTCTAATGACTCTCCATCACTACCAACCAAAATAGTATCATTAAACTCCCATTGTCTAGCAATCCTGGCATCACAATAACTATCAATAACAATTCTAATGACTCCCCATCACTACCACCCAAAATAGTATCATTAAACTCCCATTGTCTAGCAATCCCGCCATCACACTATCAATAACAATTCTAATGACTCCCCATCACTACCAATCAATAGTATCATTAAACTCCCATTGTCTAGCAATCCCGCCATCACACTGTCAATAACAACTCTAATGACTCCCCATCACTACCAACCAAAATAGTATCATTAAACTCCTGTTGTCTAGCAATCCCACCATCACACTATCAACAACAATTCTAATGACTCCCCATCACTACCAACCAATAGTATCATTAAAGTCCCATTGTCTAGCAATCCTGCCATCACACTATCAATAACAATTCTAATGATTCCCCATCCCTACCAACCAAAATAGTATCATTAAACTCCCATTGTCTAGCAATCCCACCCTCACACTATCAATAACAATTCTAATGACTCCCCCATCACTACCAACCAAAATATTATCATTAAACTCCCATTGTCTAGCAATTCTTCCATCACACTAACTATCAATAACAATTCTAATGACTCCCCATCACTACCAACAAAAATAGTATCATTAAACTCCCGTTGTCTAGCAATCCCACAATCACACTGTCAATAACAATTCTAATGACCCTCCATCACTACCAACCAAAATAGTATAATTAAACTCCTGTTGTCTAGCAATCCCGCAGTCACACTATCAATAACAATTCTAATGACTCCCCATCACTACCAACCAAAATAGTATCATTAAACTCCCGTTGTCTAGCAATCCCGCCATCACACTATCAATAACAATTCTAATGACTCCGCATCACTATGAACCAAAATAGTATCATTAAACTCCCGTTGTCTAGCAATCCCACAATTACACTAACTATCAATAACAATTCTAATGACTCCCCATCACTACCAACCAAAATAGTATCATTAAACTCCCATTGTCTAGCAATCCCACACTCACACTATCAATAACAATTCTAATGACTCCCCATCACTACCAACCAAAATAGTATCATTAAACTCCTGTTGTCTAGCAATCCCGGCATCACAATAACTATCAATAACAATTCTAATGACTCCCCATCACTACCAACCAAAATAGTATCATTAAACTCCCGTTGTCTAGCAATCCCGCAATCACACTGTCAATAACAATTCTAATGACTCCCCATCACTACCAACCAAAATAGTATCATTAAACTCCCATTGTCTAGCAATCCCGCAATCACACTATCAATAACAATTCTAATGACTCTCCATCACTACCAACCAAAATAGTATCATTAAACTCCCGTTGTCTAACAATCCCAGCATTACAATAACTATCAATAACAATTCTAATGACTCCCCATAACTACCAACCAAAATAGTATCATTAAACTCCCATTGTTTAGCAATCCCGCCATCACACTACCATTAACAATTCTAATGACTCCCCATCACTACCAATCAATAGTATCATTAAACTCCCATTGTCTAGCAATCCCGCCATCACACTATCAATAACAATTCTAATGACTTCCCATAACTACCAATCAATAGTATCATTAAACTCCCATTGTCTAGCAATCCCACCATCACACTATCAATAACAATTCTACTGACTCCCCATCACTACCAACCAAAATAGTTTCATTAAACTCCCGTTGTCTAGCAATCCCACCATCACACTATTAATAACAATTCTAATGACTCCCCATCACTACCAACCAAAATAGTATCATTAAACTCCTGTTGTCTAGCAATCCCACCATCACACTGTCATTAACAATTCTAATGACTCCCCCATCACTACCAACCAAAATAGTATCATTAAACTCCCGTTGTCTAGCAATTCTGCCATCATACTAACTATCAATAACAATTCTAATGACTCCCCATCACTGCCAACCAAAATAGTATCATTAAACTCCCGTTGTCTAGCAAGCCTGCCATCACACTATCAATAACAATTCTAATGACTCCCCATCACTACCAACCAAAATGGTATCATTAAACTCCCATTGTCTACCAATCCTGCCATCACACTATCAATAACAATTCTAATGACTCCCCATCACTACCAACCAATAGTATCATTAAACTCCCATTGTCTAGCAATCCCGCCATCACACTATCAATAACAATTCTAATGACTCCCCATCACTGCCAACCAAAATAGTATCATTAAACTCCCATTGTCTAGCAATCCCGCCATCACACTATCAATAACAATTCTAATGACTCCCCATCACTAACAACCAAAATAGTATCATTAAACTCCCGTTGTCTAGCAATCCCACCATCACACTATCAATAACAATTCTAATGACTCCCCATCACTACCAACCAAAATAGTATCATTAAACTCCCGTTGTCTAGCAATTCTGCCATCACACTATCAATAACAATTCTAATGACTCCCCATCACTACCAACCAATAGTATAATTAAACTCCCATTGTCTAACAATCGCACCATCACACTATCTCTTATAAGAAATAAAACAGCTCAACACTCATCATGGCATTTTAGCAACCCAACAAAACAAGCCATACTATTTTGTTATTAAACCTCATTGCACACCATCATACCAATGAGATCTCTTTAACGCAGGTGCAATATCAATCCAGACATTAAACCAACTAGCCTTTGCAACATGAAATGATTAAACAACCATCATGGCATTGTTAGCAGCCCAAACACCATCAACCCTGTAAGTTCATTACTGGCAACTGGAAACAAACCATAATCCCCCAACAACCCCGATGAACCTCCTACACCAGCTAACACAAACAACAAAAGTAAAATAGATACTCCATGTCCCCTCAATCATCTCCTCACACAAGCCACTGACTCAATCCTCCAGCTTATAAACCTTATCACATACATAGCCAAAGTGATGAACAGGCCAAACGACTGAATGTAAGCCCTTAGTCCCCCCCTGATGTTAACCCGATGCCCCCTAAAACCAGACAAGGGCAATCACCAACTAACCTTAACAGCAGCCCTGTCATAGATCAAGAACCTTTCTGTCATCCCTCCAACTATCCGATACAATAGTTGCATCTACGAACCATCCTTGCCCTTGCTAGCCCTCACCTTTCCGTAATGACTAACCACAGCCATAACAAATGCCACAAATACAGCCCCAAATCTATAAATGTAGAATCAAAATACATATCCCCTATAACCCACCCTATCCATCTGCCGCAAGGGGTTATCAAAAGCATTAAGCCACAAGCAACAAAACTGGTAAACTACACCAACTATTAACCCTACCAAAGTAACCCACTCAAACTGGCCAAAATAAACATGTCCTACATCTGCAAGAAATCACCACTGCCTAACTGTAATGTGCCTTAATGACCATTGAATAAAATTACCTATTGTCCTATAGCCTCTCCAGCATTCAAAACATCCACAAAACAAAAACCATTACCTTTCAAGTCCATTTCCATCAGGGCATTGACTATTATTCTCTCAGCACTCCATCTGTGACCTCAATGTGCACCACCCAAGTGATCACAACTTCTATTTAAACATGCAGCCAAATTTAAACATGCAACAAAACCATTCTCACTATGATGACTATCTAGTGTATGTGATCTGTATGTCTTCCCGTACAATTATATCCACTATTAGATTCATAGGTAGGTACTAGGCTATCGGCCTAAGGGCCTACGTATGCCTAGCCAACAAGGTCCCCTGGCTTATGATACCCAAGAAAGTTATAGGTTCATAGGTAGGTACTAAGCTATCAGCCCAAGGGCCTACGTAAGCCTAGCCAACAAGGTTCCCTGGCTTATGCCACCCAAGAAAGTTATACGTTCATAGGTAGGTACTAGGCTATCAGCCCAAGGGCCTACGTAAGCCTAGCCAACAAGGTTCCCTGGCTTAAAAGTATACAAATGTGGCATTTGAGTCCCTGCATAGTGAGATTCTGTAGTTATTTTAAATGTGAAAAAGTTGTGAGTTTTAGATCCAATAACTAGCAACTTAGCAGCATGGAAGGAAAACCCAGAAGTACCCAGCGAAACCCACACAAATGTAAGGGGGGCACACAGAGCCCACACATCTGGCCCCCAGCTGAGAATCAAACTGGAGAACCTCTAGCTGTGAAGTGACACAAACAGCTGCACCACTGCATCCCATGATGCTTAAATAATAGAACTCTTAATTCTACCATGGATTGTACATTATCCTGTATCACAAATCAAACGAGGTCATAAAATATTAATACTTATTCTAGAGTAAACAAAAAGTTGGTTGTGCTTCATCATCCTGGACAGTCATGAGTTTCTTCTTCTTCTGGATTACTGTGCTTGCCTTTTCAACTATCCATTTCTGATTACTCACCCAGTGACCCCACCGCTTAATCAACACCAAAGCATGATCATCTGTGAACTCACTTATCTCACCACTGGAACTCGGCACACCATCATCTACAAAGAAAAGGACAAAATTAAACCCTCTAATAGGAATAAGAAGGCTCCACCTTATAACCACCTTTTCCAAATTACAGCCACAGCATTCCAAGACCTCATCTGCAAGAAAGAAAAAGACATGTAAAACATCTAAAATACACAACACATTCCAAGACATTTTCAAGGACAACCTATCCTGCCAACCCGGGAAGGAATGTACCACCGACACTCCCATCTATGACAAAGCAGCCATAATTGAAGTAATGCTTCCTATGACCCTATTAAATACCCAAGATAAATTCAACTACCAGTAGAGTATATTAAAAGTAAACTCCACACCTGAAGGGACCTATCCCTATCCATAACCTGGGTAAATTTGCGATTCCAGACCACCAGAGCTGTTGGACATGCTACACTTAAAGAAATCCCCATTCCTCAGAGCCACATGCTCCAGGGATCTAAACCTTGTCATCAAAATGAACAAAACATGCTGGAGGGATAGGTTCCTGACCCAGTGACTCCCCAGACTCTGGAAGAGACTGCCCATACATGTCAAGCAGAGCGCCTCTTTAGCCCTCTTCAAAGGAACCTTGATGATTGGATGGGAGATGAGAAATTCACCCTGGGCATCACATCAGTCGCCCTGCTAGACAGGGGTCATTTGCCCAACTGACAATGGCCCCGCCTAAAATCACATCCACAATGGAACCTCCCTTTCCGCCAAATGTACCAAGTGCTACTCTTATGGCTTATAAATTGCCAACACAACAGGATTTGCTTTAACATACCCCTGCTGAAAGATTTGAAGTCCGAAACTCAAATGTACTTCACTGCCCAGTGCCCAGCTCTCGGCCTTCCATTTCCAAACTGAGGAATACTAGCATCTGAATTGTGGATAAATAGGAAAAATGAGCAACCCAGACTAACGGCTTATTAACAACTTCAGCTAGGAAGGTCATAGGATGTCATAGGAGGTCAAAGTATCACTAAGTTTATGATTTAGCATTATTTAAGTCTTTGATGTTAGCACAAAAGAGCTCTTCGCCGCACCCCAATGTGCCCAGTAATAACTCCTCCTATAATTCGTATGGAGTCACGTGCATCAGTAATATAGCCGACATTGAAATTATTTTTGTGAGAGCCATTGCTCCTGCTAGGCTTAGAACTGTCTTGGCATCCCTTTTCCACAGATCTTCGCTGCATTGTGAGGCACAAAGGACATTCCCAGCATTTCAAACTCTGCAACCAAGCACTGTTTTCCTCTTAACAGCCTAAACCACATGCATTTTTCCCCAATTTAAACTACCACCCTTGAAAAAAAAACTATGCATTAAAACATCAATTCTGCTGTTCTGTAAACCCACACGTATGACAGCGTAATAGCCAGAGAAAAGCAACATGACATGAGAGCTCCAAACAGATGATGAGTACCACACTGCAATTGCCACACTTTGCATTTAACTATCTTGGTCATCAGCAACCAACAGACAACTTGAGCACTTGACAAACCCCAACCCCGTTCCCGTTAACCCTGCCAACCCCAACAACCATCAGGCAATATGCACCTGCATGGTGTGCACCAGCAAGCTGAAAGCTGCAAAAAAACACTAGCTGCCAACCAAGAGGCTGGTGGGCACAGTCCCTCCATAACAGGCATGAGACCACAAATGTCCCTCTATGCCGAGGGAACCCCCCCTCCCCGGCAAGTCCACATTCAGTCAGAGACAAACATCATCCACAACCACCATATTCATCCATTCTATGAAACATTTTCTCCCACCTCCCTGATGAGAAGGCAGAGGGCACCCCCATGGAACGACCGAGCTTCAATCCAGCTAAACAGCCACTGGTTCAAGCAGAGCCAAGGAAAGCCAAAGAATGACCCAGACCAGACCCGAAAACTCCACTCAAGCATCCCCCAGAACAAGAGGCCACAACAAAGTGATCACAAGACATTGCAAACCATATCTACACCTGAGAAGGGGTCCCAACTACAACAGATGCTGAACCATTTTCTGTATTTGATGGAAAATCAAGGAATCTGGCCGACAAACATCCAACTCTGCACCTTCAATGCACTGCCAAGAAAGTGCAAATTCCCAAGACTTCAGTCCAGTGCAGAGATGTGTCAAAGAACTGCAACACAAGCAACCGGGGAATAATGTGTTGAAAGGGAGGGTCAACCACTGTCTTAAGTTCGAGAAGCGGTCCCAACCATGACAAATGCTGAATCATTTTCCAATCCCATACAGCCAGACACAAGACAGCAAAGTGAGACTGTTGCAGCTCCTGAACAGACCACATCCTCCAAATCAGACAAGAGTAAGCGCAAACAATGCGACAAGTCTGCAGCACCTGGCTGATGCTCCAACACTGTAATAGCATTTCTAATAGCTGAAGTCTAGAGTCAAACTTGTTTCTGTTATGATTATGTATGAAAATTTTTATTAGAAAAAATACACGCAATACTTAATTAAGCTTTGACACATACCCAGCACTTGTTTTATATGGTTCACTTCCTAAAGCACAAAGTCTGTTAAAATTTATTGGGCTCTGTATTTTTTCCCGTTGACATTAGAAATGCTTTGAACTGTACCATACTTTTAAGATGTATGCCAGTACAATTGCCTCTGGCTCCCTGACATTTAGCAGACATACACCAAGCTGCTGCAACATTCTTATTTACCTCAAAATGGACATGACGGTTTTTAACCTAACTACTCCTTTTCTTTCTTTTTTTTTTTTTTTTTCCTTCCCGCGGCTACTGGTTTCAATGGAGGGGCAGAGCGAAAACAAGATTAACCAAACCCTACCTTAATTCACCCCTATGGCCGTTATTGCCACTCATGCATGTGCAACTGACAACCGTTCCTCGCGGGGGGAAATCTCGATCCGTGAAACAGGCACACACTCTCTTCAAGATACAAAGCAACAGCAAAACTCCCCCATTCGCCACTACATCACCATCAAACAAGAATGAAACAATTTTTTTTGTTAGAAAACGAATAATTAAAACAAAATAGCACTACCTTAATGCTGTCCTAAACTAGGATTACATCCACAGCATTTTGCACATGTATAGATCCCAGTGCATTTTTTTTTTTTTTTTTATAAAGTACGACAAGGCCTCTTTGGATGTAGCCTATTTAGGACACAGCTGATGACACAACTCCTATTACTACATGAGAGAGCACCTTACATCAAGACATTAACTAAACACCAACCATTAAATGCCTGTGATACTGCGCACTGCAGTAAAACCCACCAAGTGGCCCAAGCACCATGAGTCCTCTTAGATGAACCCAACACCACCAACGAGCGAGCACCAAAATCAAAGGTCACCCGAGCCAGCAGAACAAACCAAGACAAAGTAGAAATGTAGCTCACTCCCACCAAAACCCCATGAACCTCACCACCACCCAACCACTAAACAACGAAATCATGACCAACAACAAAGCCAAACAAAGTGACTCACCCCCTGACAACTCCCCTGGCTCTCATCCACCAACCACGAGCAATCCCACAGCAAAACAACAGTCGCCTCCGAAGAGCACAAAAAAAAAAAATACGCACATCACCTTCATACATTTTGCTATACCCTAGGTACTCACCTCCTCATGCCCACAACCAAAGCAAGGCCTACCTGTCCAAAGAACACACCGGTCATCAGGACATGAACTTGCAGTATAGCAAGTTCATGCCAAAATGTGACTCCTACTCCAGTTACACTTGCCTAACATCCTTTAAGCCCCTCCCTACCCCTACCTCACTTCCTCCCAAACCTCATCCATTCTTATTTAACCCTATTCTCCCCCTATCCTCCCAAATCCTACTACTTTAACTAACCCCGCCCCCACCTTGAAGATGTCCCTGGACAAAATGGTCTGCTCCAAACCTCATTTCTCCTATGTAGAAACCTGGCTCAAAGAATTAAACCAACTACTCAACTCCAAGAAAACTAACTGAATGATTTTTACCCCAAAATGTTGCCAAAATCAAAGGCAATCTTTTACCCTAAAGTCAGCAAATAATACTGCCATTGAAACTGTAACTCACAGTAAACTTCTAGGCATTGAAATAGATGTCAGTCTCAAATATAACCAGCACATACTGCATACCATTAAATCTACACACCAGAAACTAGGCTCCCTTTATAGGACCAATGGGTTCCTTACAGATACTACAAGAAAAACTCTACCCATCACCTTCTTATTGCCAATTCTCTTACATACTGCTCCTATCTTAACAAATTTAAACAATACTCAAAGAAACGTGCCTCCTGCTACAATAAAATAGTTAAATTTGCCATTAATGTCCCTCATAGGATCCACCATTGTCATAGCTTAAAGCAATTAAACTGGCTTAAACTGCACAACCACCTAACATATTTACAACTAACTACAGCATGCAAACTCATTCATCATCCAGAAAAATGTCCCGTACTACAAAACGCATTACTGGTATACTGTCCAGCAAAGGATCTCCATTCCCATAACAAATTCTTACTACTCACAAATTAAGTCAAATACTGTCCAGCGAGGGATCTCCATTCCAGTAACAAATTCTTACTACTCACAAATTAAGTCAAATAATATTGCTGGAGACTCTCTACTCTCAATAGATTGCCAAACTCTAGAACAGTATCTGCACACAAATCAAACTTTCCAACAAACTGAATAGTTTTAAACCGCTGCTTAAACAACATCTTAACCAATCCTGGTCCTGCACATGCTCATTACCGCTGCTTAAACAACATCTTAACCAATCCTGGTCCTGCACATGCTCATTACCGCTGCTTAAACAACATCTTAACCAATCCTGGTCCTGCACATGCTCATTACCAGGTTAAGACTTTATGTTCACCATACGATACTCTCCAAATACTCTTCTTAAACAGAATACTCTCAACCTCTCACTGAAAAGACAAAACAATTTTTGTATATACTGCTGTTTGTACAATCCAATAATCTGTACGTGGGCTTTCTCTTTAGTAACTTGTACGTCTGTAAAATCTTAGAATGTATAAATGTAACTACTGTCTGTGTATAAATGTAAATAGAAATGCAACTACTCTGTGTTTAACAGGTCTATATTAGAACCGCGAAAGCCCGTGTAACTGAATACGTAAACGTCGACACCTATTGTGCGAACCTTGAGTACGTTGAATGACCGAAACCACAAAATTCAAAATCTCGAATCGGCATAGTTGGACCTTCTGCGGTATAGCTCCGTAAGGTAAGTGTGCGATAGTTACGGACCTTAGGGTTAGGGTGTGGGTTAAGGTAAGTGCATAGATAGTAATGTATGTAAGGGTTAGAAGTAGGGTTTTGTTAAGTGTATGTGTGTGGATTATTTATTTTATTTGGGTATAGCTTATTAAGGTAAGTGTGCGATAGTTACGGACCTTAGGGTTAGGGTTCAGGTTAAGGTAAGTGCATAGATAGTAATGTATGTGAGGTTTAGTGTAGGGTTAGAAATAGGGGTTCGGTTAGTGTATGTGTATGGTTTATTTATTTTGTTTGGGTGGGTAGTATGTAACGAGTGGTGTAGTGCAAAGTATGTGTTTCACAAATGGGATGTAAATAGTTCACAAACGGGATGTAAATAGGGGCGAGTGTTCTTATTATAATGTAGTGTGAGTTTAACACAGTCTAGCATATAGTGTAATTACATCGTTAGTTATTTAGGTGGTGTTTTATTTTCATCACTGGGTGGAACGGTGTTGGTCAAAGAAAACAATTCGATCATCTGTATTTCCGCGTTTTTAGGTTTCAGTCAATTGAGCATTCACTTAATAGGTGTCGACCATGCTGTATTCGACAACCTAAGCGTTTGCGCTTACAATATAGACCCGTGTTTAACTGGGACTAAGTATAATGCAGTGTAACCAAATGGAGCTTTTCTTCCCAGGCCTCCCCTGAAAATGGGAATTACGCAGTCAGACTTTCCCAGTAGACAAAGACAAATAAGTAAAATAAATTCCTAAATAAAATATCAGTGTACCATTATATAACTTGTAAATCACTGAGTGCTGAAACTGAAGGCCCAGAAAAGGGAACAACACACAAGGTCTACATAATAATCTCTTGTTCAGCAAGAAAGGTAAAGCCGATCATGCTAAGAGATCACTATAAGAAACCTACATTTCAAACGGACAGAGAAGAAATCAGTCAATAAGAAATAAAACATTGGCTTCTATTAATTTAAATACCTCAAGCAATCAGCAACTGAACCAACAGAAAAGGTAACAACTCATACTTTGCACGGATAATGCAACACTGCACATCAATACGTAACACAGAAGTCAGGTGTAGAAAATAAACCAAGTCCCTATTGTACATG
The DNA here is from genome assembly GCF_019279795.1 of Protopterus annectens. Lineage (NCBI taxonomy): Eukaryota > Metazoa > Chordata > Ceratodontiformes > Protopteridae > Protopterus > Protopterus annectens. Next base: position 156,254,036 of record NC_056748.1, on the reverse strand, counting down.
TGTAGCATGAAACCTAACAGAAGGAAGAGAAATCTCATAAAGCATATATCAATTCCAGGACTTCACCAGAAGTATCACTTTGTAGTCTACAAGTCTTGAACATACATTTGAGGTAATACATCCCCATTACATTTACAACTTGAACAAATAAATGTTATGTACTTACCGTAGTGATAGCTCCATGTTGTCTGATTTTTTATCCGGTTTTATATGTGGGTTGCTGGATCTGACCTCGGCATTGAATATGAAGATTCTCAGTTTCAGGCTCTGACTCCACTTCTGCCCATAATTCCCACCATTCCACCTTTGTACCTCAAATCAAGTCTGTCTCAATAAAAAATTATTTATAACAATGATACTATAATCGAGGCTAGACACAAATGTAGAACTGGAAAACAGTCAGCTAAGACTATTAACAAACATGGTGTAGGTGAAAAGTAGCCAGTCACCATGTGTGTCAACTTGGAAGTGGGCAGATGGAATTTAACAGAAGACCCCTCAGTGACTTTTAGACTCAGGAAGAGGCTTGATAGTGAAGACCCCAGACTGCAGTTCCATAAAACCATACTCTGGGACCAAGACCATTCCACCTCTCACTGCAGCTACCCCACAGGAACCAGGTACAAATACTGTAGCCACTGGGCCTGCACTTAACAAAATGTCTGTAATCTTCAGTACAACAAAAATTGTTGTTCCAGGGCAGCACAGCACACTTCTATATTCTTTACACCATCAGCACAACTCTATACAGGTATGTTCTATATCAGGTAGGTATGACAAAGGTGTACATAATAAACTGTTGCCCATTGTACTAAACTCTGACAGAGGATTCTTTACATGGTGAGCATTGAAATCAACAGATATTTTCCCGGTATTCATTGCTTCCATCTTTTAATTCAGCAGTTGTCCCAGAATAGCAAAATTCAGACACAAGATAAGGGCTGTACTTTAATTCTTCTTACGTATGCATTGCTGAGAAACAGTTTATTTTGTCTACGTTATAAGTGCTGTTAGTTCTTCTGTTCTTTCAGATCTTATGTAATATTATTTCCTGTATTTGAAATAGGCTGGTAATAATCTAGTCATTAATCTATTTACTATTCATAGGTTCATAGGTAGGTACTAGGCTATCGGCCCAAGGGCCTACGTAAGCCTAGCCAGCAAGGTACCATAGCTTACACCACCCAAGAAAGTTATTTTCCTGTGCCACTGTCGAGCAGAGACACAGACATGATCCCTGGGGTGTATTTCCTATTTCCCATCCACTCATCAAGATTTTTCCTGAAGAGTGCTAATGAAGAACTTTGCTTGACATAGATGGGTAGCTTGTTCCAGAGTATAGGAAGTCTCTGGGACAGGAATCTATCCCTCCAGCATGTCCTGTTTATTGTGGTGACAAGGTTTAGGTCCCTAGAGCATGTAGCTCAGATGGATTGGGATTTCTTTAGGTGTAGCATGTCCAAGAGCTCTAGGTTTGACATAGCTTTATATGTTAGGCAGAGATCACCCTGGAGTAGGCAATATGCTACGGAGTAAAGCTGGAGTTTTTTGAGGAGGTCAGTGTGGGGCATTTGTTTGAGGCCAGTAATCCTCTTTGTGAGGTACTTCTGTGGCCTTTCCAGCTGCTGCAGATGTCTTGTGAGGTACATTCCAAAAGGGGCGTTGTACTCTATAATGGGTCTAATGAGGGACGAGTAGATGGGAACAATGACCTCTTTTTTCCTGGATGAGAACCCTTTCATGATGAGGTGTGCCACGTAGAAGGACTTCCTGATTTGTTTATTCACTCTCTGTTTTCTCTTCTAATGTAAAGGGGTTGTACTGTCTCGTATGCTCTAGGCTTGTAGACTATAATGCCATACTTTGAGTGAGGTCTTTGAATCTATGTGAAAGGTTTTTCTACATAGAGATGCAAAGATCCTAGCTTGTCATGTACCAGAAGAGGTCGCAGTCTGGAAGTATGCATAATAATAAGTTGGACAGAGCACTTGATAAAGACATATGTAACATCCTGTAGGTGAACAATCTCAGTAATTCAGACTTTCCTAGATTTTCTTTCCTTCTTAAAGGTTTCATGCTTCACATGCTGAATGCAGAAAAACAAACTTTGTTTATTTTCCATATAGGCTGTAGAGCAGAGTGTGTGATGTGTCTTTAAGAAGCATAGCAAGTGATGAACATGCATGTATAAATAGCAGGAACGTGCTATACCCAGTGACGTTTTGAGAGTGCAGGCAGAGAGTGAGCATGTATGAATATAATAGCTAGTTTGTATATAAGTTACCTAAGTTAAAGTTAATAAGTTTGAATCGTAATGTGCTTGTACATAATAAAGCTGCTTGAACAGAACCCACAAAGACTCTTCTATTCCATCCTGACTAGATGAGTGACATGGTGTCAGAACCGGGATTTCAGAGATTGATATTTGGAGCCACGGGGTGCAGAGATAACAGTGAAGGTAAACTAAGAGAAATGAGCAAGAAAAAAGAGCCAGAAAAGAACCAGAGGGAATGAAAATTCCACAAAATGTTTACTTTATAAAAAAGATAAAATGGAGCATTACGAGAACACAAACTGCATTATGAGACAAGCGGGAGGCACAAAAGGTTTATTAATTAAGCAAAATGTTTAAGATTAAGATATTTGATAAATGAATAGCAGAAAAGCAAGATGAGTATTTTAAAAGCAAAACAAATGTGTTTAAAGCAAAACGGGCATGTTTAGAGTAAAACGAGCACAAGAAAAGTACAATGGACATGAAAAGCGATTAAGCAAGGAATACGAAAATAATAAGGGTAAAAGGGGCACATTAAGCATAAATAAATCAAGGTGACTGCATGTTGTTTGGCAAAGTGCTGTGTTTTGGCATAACTATGACTTCGTATTGTATCTAGGGGATAACTAGAGGTATTCGAAGTATCTCAAAGTGTGTAAAAGTGCTTACAGTGTGTGCTCATTACTGTGCATGTATTCCAAAGACTATTTGTGTGCAAAGTGCAACTATTTCATAAAATACAGTCAGAGTACAGCCATTTCGAAAAGTTTTTTGTGCTGGGTGTGTCTATTTGCATAGAACTGCTATTACAGCGTGTTTCTTGCACTGTAAAGAATTATCTAGCAAAGCACCGCCATTTTGGTAAAGTTTCAGTATGCTGTATACTGTTTATTCATAAAGTGCAGTTACTTCGAAATGTTTCTTACTCTGAGCTTCTTCTGCCCAGTTCATTCACACAGTTCAGTTATTTGAAATGTTTCTTAAAATGATGATAAATTACTTTTGCTGTACACCAATTTTGAGAGTGTTACAGAAAGTGAGAGAGTTATTTTGCAAAGTTCACTTATTCAGAGGCTTGTTCTGCCATTAGTTAAAGTGACAAACACTGGCATAAATTTCTGGCATACGTGTATGTGTGTGTATTTGTGCATATTTGCACACCTCTTCAGTGATATGTGTTAATATGGCAGATGGATTTCAAAAGCCCTCACCACTTGTATTTGATCAGAATATTGCAGAGAATTGGAGAGGATTTGAGCAACAGTATGATATGTTTATACAAGCAGCTTATTCAGGAAAAAATTAACTCACTAGGTCATTCATTTTGCTAAACCTAGCTGGGTCAGAGGCCATAGAAAGGGAGCGCTGATTTATGTATGCACCAGGGATATATGAAGGAGAAGGTGAAAATCATCATATTGTTGTACAGGCTGAATCAAGGGAAGACCCCAAGTGTTTGAAGCACAAATTCAAGGAAATGTGCAACCCCCAGACAAATATTACATTAGAGAGGCATTTGTTTTACTGAAAAGATCAGAAACCAGGGGTAATTTTTGCAGCCTGTATTACTGACCTGAGAAACAAAGCTAAAACGTGTTGGTTTGGTGACTTAAAAGATGAGTTGATAAAGGGCAGGCTTGTGTGTGGTATTAATAGGGCTGCTGTGATAATGATTTTGCTTTTGTGACAGTGATTTAATATTGAATAAAACCATTGAGATTTGTCAAATCCATGAAGCTATGGAAAGACACACAAGTATGCTTGCAAGTGACAAGAGCATGATTTCAGAAGGCTCCAGAGAAAATGTAGATAGCATCCAATATTTGGCAAACAGAAGCAGGCCTAAGCACATGGCAGCCACAGCTCCCACTGGTTCATTAGAGAAACCATGTAGTTTTCCAGCAAGTTCTAAGACTACTTCAGTTAAAGCAGCATGCTTAGTACAGTACAAGGGTGAATTAGCAAAATGCTCAGTGCAGTACAAGGACGAATCAGCAAAACCCAAACCTAAATCCAGCCCTATTGTTAACTGTCACAATTTTGGTGCCAATCATGAATCTAAAAGAGAGAAATGCTTAGGATTTGGTCAGCAATGGCACAAGTGTAGAAAATGGAACCATTTTCAAAAGTTTTGCAAATCAGGTAAACCCCACACAGTTACAGATAAAGGTCACTCAAAAAAGAACTTCATCAAGTAGAACTGCAGCAGTCTACTTTTATGTTGAAGGTGTATCAGTAATTGGTGAAAGGGTTGGCGCAGTGAATTTGTTGGCAAAGAATGAAGTGTTTTTGTACTGTCTAAATCAATGGTAAATCCACTGAGCTCAAGGTAGACACTGGTTCAAAGTGTAATGTTATATCAGCAGACACATTTGCTAAGGTGAGAACTAATGAACAACTCACTGTGGCCAGTTCTGGAAACTTGTTGCTTATGGAGGTGAATAATTCCAAAGACCTGTGCAGTCATTATTGGATCTCTGAGACAGTTTGAGAATGAATCTGCTTTCTTTTACCAAATAAGTCCATCATATAAGCACGTTCCAGTTCCAATTTTTCTGAAGCCATTTTCTTAGAGTATGCTGATGTTTTCAATGGCATGTTGGACAAACCTCCAGTCATGTATTCTGTGAAGTTAGACCCAGAGGTCAGTCCAGTAGTTAGACCAGGGAGAAAAGTTCCAATAGCTATGCAAGATAAAGACAAAGCTCATTTGGATAAAATGGTGCAGCAAGGTGTGATTTGTCCAGTTACAGAACCAACTGAATGAAATCAGAATATGTCCTGACCCAAGAGATTTGAATAAAGCATTAAAGAGACCGCATCATCCAATGTGTACAGTTGAAGAGGTTGCAGCCCTAATACCGAATGCCAATTTTTTTTTATGTCTTGGATGCAAAAAGTTCATTTTGGCAAGTGATGCTTAGCGAACGCTCACATGAGCGAATATCCAGGTACTTGAAACTGCAATTGTGGGGGGCTGCACCCCCCCACCCCCCCCCTAAATATATATTCCAACTCTGAGATCGCGCTACAGTGAGGAAAGGGCAAATATTCCCATCTTCACTGTACCACAGTCTTGCAATTGCGGTTTCGAGTTCTGCAATATTCGCTCATGTGAGCGTTCGCTAAGATGAACTTTCTTTCATCTAATATAGACCCTAAAAAGTATGCCTTATATCAAGTAGGCATGAGACATGTATACAAAAATAAACAGTTGCCCGTTGTACTAACCTCTGCCAGAGAATTCCTTCCACAGTGAACTTTCAGAACTACCATTGTTTCCATGATTTTCATTGCTTCAGGCATTTGATTCAGCAGATGCCCCAGCACAGCTAAATACAGACTTAGGGTAATGGTTGCACTTGAGTTCTTCTTACCTCTGCATTGTTGAGCAACAGTTTATTTTCTGTACATTATAAGTGCTGTTAGTTCTTCTGTTCTTTCAGATCTTAGGCAAGATTATTTCCTGTATTTGAAACAGGCTGGTAATAGTATATTCATTAATCTATTTCCTGTTGACTTATTTGTTCACTCTCTGTTTTCTGTTCTAATATAATGGGGTTGTACTGTCTCAAGTGTATATTCCAGGCTTGTAGAATATAATGTCATACTTTTGGTGAGGTCTCAGAATCTACAGGTTTTTTGTTAATCTAATGCCTTTTGACTTGTTTTTCTGTGTAGAGATGTGTAAAGCCTACCTTGTCATGTACCAGAAGAGATCGCAGTCCAGAAGTATGCATAATAATAAGTTGGACAGACTGTTTGACACAGACATGTGTATCATCCTGTAGGTGAACTTGTTGTTTGTCTTTCGGCTTTTTCCGGTTAGGGGTCGCCACAGCGGAACTCTGGTCCACTAATGATTGGCAGTAGATTTTCATGAACGCCAAGGTGCCAGCTCGACGTTCAACCTTCAATTAAGGCACACCCATTTACGTATGTCTTTCGAACGCCCTCCCAACCACAGGGAGGACATGAAGACTCCACATAGAAGGCACTCCCCGCACTCCAGCCAAGAATCGAACAGGAGAACCTCTTGCTGTGAGGCAACAATGTTACCGCTGCACCACCGTGGATGTAACATCCTCAGTTTTAGTAATTTAGTCTTTTCGAGATTTTCCTCCTTCTGATTTGTTTCATGCTGCACATGCACAATTTGTCTGTGCTCAAAGTAGTTCTGAGATTTTTATGTTTATTAAAAGGGTTTGTATACTCTGCAGTTCATCAGTCAGTAGATTTTTATTCCACGGGCAGAGAAGGCCTACACAAAAGGTTCTGAGATCTCAAACTTTACTTACTTTTTACTTTTCTCTTCCTTCTTGAGCACATCCATGAGCGCTGTTAAATGACCACTGCGAGTTGTTTTGCACTATATGCTATTTCTCTGTATGCATGTACTACTCAGAAATGGGAATCACCTAATGTAGCTTTAAAAGGCCACCTCCTCTGCATATAAAAGGCCCTGTCTTCATCAAGAGGAAGAAGAGCAGGGACCGGTCACAATAATCGTGTATATGAACCTCTTATAAGCAGGTACTGTAAACCTTTTTTGTTATACAACAGAATATTGGCATTTCATATTATATGTCTGGTGATAATGAGCCCCATAAAAGTGGGGCAGCCTCTCATATTACATGTGATAGACTTTAAAAAGTTCTGTAATAAAGCTTTCATACTTGGTTGCAAGGAATATGAGCCCCATTGATGCAGACACAGCCTATCATTTTTATATGTGTTACAAAACAGAATAATAAAGTCTGGTGATAGCCTCATAAAAGCAGGCATTTTCAACGCTCAGACTGTAAACCACTGCAATAGATTGACCTGATGAAGCTCAGATGAAAGTGTTTTCTTCAATATAGTTCTATAGTTGTAGCTCACAGTGTGTTGTCATGTTTTGTTTATTAAAAGTTAAAAATAAAAATAAAAATAAAACCTTTTAACTATGAATGAGTTTCCAGAGGCTTCTAAGCTGGTAAACCCTCATGAATCTTTCAGGATATTCAAATAAGGGACTAACCTCTAAGCTTTGGGATTACATCCTTGTTTTTCCATCTCTCAAAACTTCCTCCAATCAGCTCACATGGAACCTCCCACCATTGTCTGTAACTGACTTTAAATAACTGACCTGTTGAATATAATATATTATACTATGACCCCCCCCCCCCAAAACATGCACGCTGATTGGCCAGCGTGCACATTGTAAATCGAGTTATACTAATGGAAAAAGGTCCGGTTGCCCGGACTTTTTTCCATTAATATAACACTACTTTAAAACATTGGCTCTATGTTAAATGGTTTAACATAGAGACAGCTTTAAAATAAGCAACGGAGATCTCCGCTGCTTATTTTAAAGCTGTCTCGCCATGCTAAACCCATTTAACATAGCAAGACAGGTTTTAAAAGCAACAGAGAAAGCAAGATCTCCGTTGCTTTTTACTGTTTCGCTATGTTAAATGGGTTTAACATAGCGAGACAGTTTTAAAATAAGCAACGGACATCTCCGTTGCTTATTTTAAACTGTCTCGCCATGTTAAACCTATTTAACATAGCGAAAACAGTAAAAAAAAAGCAACGGAGATCTTGCTTTCTCCATTGCTTTTGCCCACAGCTCTGATGTACTGCGCAGGCGCGTAGTACATCAGAACTGCCGCGGATGACAGACATCTGCAGAAGGGCAGTAAACAGGCATTATACTATGCCATTATTTAAGAAAAGTAATAGTTTCTTTTCTTAAATAATGTCATGGTATAATAGCAATAACCCACTTCTGGGTGTGGGTAATGCTGTATTTACCCACGGTTGGCTTTTTTTGGTCGCCAACCATGGGTAAATCCAGCATTACCGACACCCAGGCGTGGGTTATTGCTATAGTAGAACAAGCACACTTGTCCATCTACCTGCTTAACTGAATAAACTACTGGAAACTTCCACAAGATGTCTTTATTCCTCCCACAGGGAGGGTATCAAACAGAGTCTCCTAGATCTGCTAGCCAAAGAGATTTTATCTAGGCTTATCCTTTATTCTGTTTCAAGCAATGACTATCGGGGAAAAATCTATCAGTCTCACTACTCACTTGAGAGAGTACAACCAGTTTATATTGGAAAAGAAAATAGAGACTGAATAAATAAATCAATGGTAAATATATTAATGAAGAGAATATTACCAGCCTGTTTCATATATGGGAAATCATGTTGCCTAAGATCTGAAAGAACAAAGGAACTAACAGTATTTATCACGTATACAAAATAGACTGTAGCTCAGCAATGCATAGGTGTGAGGAATTAAAGTGCAGCCTCTGCATTTTGCTGTTCTGGGACATTTGCTGAGTCAAACAACTGTAGCAATTAGTATCATGGCAACATCTGTCGACCTCAATGCTCACTATGGAAGGAATTCTCCATCACAGGTTAGTACAATGTGTAACAGTTTATTATATGTACGTTTTTCATACCTGCCTGATATAAAACATAAAACAGCAAGAGTTCTGGATAAAGGACAGGCTCTAATAAAAAGCAAGCCAACAGTACAAAACTAAATAGAGTCTTGTCCACCATGGCTGAATATAAACACTTTATTAAAACAACAAAAGGTAAGCGCTTTCACAGTCTCTGTGACTGCTTCCTCAGACAACATTAAACCACTGAGTTACATCTTTTATACACTTAAAAATGAATCAGCCATTAATTGATAGCAGTTAAGGCATTAAAAGTGTCCCTCTCACTTTGCTGATAAAATTCCATAAACATCCAAAATTTAATTTATCAAAACCTCATTAAAAAAATTTTAAAAAACTAAAAGAAAAAAAAAAAGAACATGTATCAGCACTTCAGAGTTATCGTGATGGTAACGAAGCAGTCAAGTTCCACAGGAGGTTTACAACCATAAATATTTTTTATTGTATCAGATATCCAGTAAGCACTTTCGCTTAAAAGCTTCCTCAGAGTGTCAAGCATTAACACTAAATCAAGATTCTTATATAGAAATTCTAAAATATTAAAACCAATCATAAGTGAGTACCGCTTAATAGATGGAAAATTATTAAAGGTGTACTTATAAGCAGTAAACATGCGTACATATATGAGTATAAACACAACAAAAAGCTCCAAATACTCAATTTAGCAATGAATACATACAAATAAAACACAGTATAAAATGCATTTCTGCCTATATAAAATATTTTCATTATTTCAGTATTCTGCGTTTCTTAAGTAAGGGCTTTATTGTCGCCCTTTCATTCAGCCATGACCTCTATCTGCCCTAAGCATAATGATCCAATTATTTTCTTTGTACTCTGTATGGTTCTTAATGTCCCCTTCTCTTATGCTAGATGGCATCAGCTCAAGGACTCTGAACATAAAATGATTTTCCTCTCCTAAACGGGATACGTTTGGCCAAAGCTTTATGATTCGATTGTTTACTAATGTGATAGATGTGTTCACAAATTCTCTCTCTGAAGACCCTGTTCATTTTGCCTACATAGAATGACTGGAAAGTCTGACATACAGCTAAATACACAAGGTTTGAACTTTTACAGGTACCTTCTATGTTGAAAATGAAGTTCCTCTTAAGTCTGGATGATAAAACCTATCAGACATATCAATATAAGAGCAAAAATTACATGCTCCACAGGGTCGCATCAAACCTCCCTTGTCTTTGACATAATAATTAGCCTGTTTGTGGCATAGTAGCCTCTTTAAGTTCTTTCTATTCTTGTATGTAAATCTAGGTTGATCACCTACTATTTGATTGATGTCACTGTCAACTTGAAGTATGGACCAGTATTTTCCAAAAATTTCTATTAATTCTTTGTTATCCAAAGTATAAAACAAAGGGACCATAAATGAGGTGAATCTGCCTGTTTCAACACTGCTGGTATCTACCTTCTGTGGACCAAAATATGGTGCAGCTGTATCTCTGTGTAAAATTGAAATTTCTGATAAATTATTCAGGATCTCATGTCTAGTATAGCCTCTTGATAAAAGTCTATCTCTTAGGCCATCAAGTTCATCAGAGAAACAGTTATCCAAGACATTTAACCTAGATACTCTAACGCCTTGGCCTCTAATCAGATTTCTAAATATGTACCCCGGATGCATGCTTGATCTCAAAAGCAGTGAATTCCTATAACATGATTTACGATGTACTCCTGTATTGATTAGACCATTTGCCAATTTCTCAATGTATAAGTCCAAATATTCTATCCTTGTATAGGACCAATTCATTGTGAATTTTAAACACCCAAGCACGTTAATAAGTGTATTATGAAACCTTAATAAATCATCCGGCTACCTCTCCTAATAAAAAGAGGTCATCGACGAAACGTCAATAGAACAATACATGCGTCTTGAAGTCTTCAGTTCTACTAAGTATTGTTCCTTCCCAGTGGGCTAGGAACATGTTCGCATAACTATTCGTGCATGGGGTGCCCATGGCAACACCATGCCGTTGAATGTACAACTCACTGTTAAAGGTGAAGACATTATTCTCCAGAACTTGTTACAAGAAATAGGTTACCAGATCTATCTGGATAGGTGAAAAATTACTATGTTCAGTTAAGTAATCATGAATATATTGTATACCCAGGTCATTTGGTATTACTGTGAAGAGTGATTGTACATGAAAAGTAACAAAGAGCACATCTTCTAAATCAGTGATGTCTCTAAGGCAATCATATAGGTCAACTAAGAATTGTTTAGAGTCTCTCAGGACTAAAATATTTAAATTAATGATAGGTCTAAGATGCTTCTCAACATACACTGAAAGGGGCTCAGTAACCCAGCCTCCACCAGCCACTATTGGTCTCATTGGTGGATCAGCTGGATTTTTATGTATCTTTGGTAGTCCCTGCATTAATGGAATGAGCGGGTTGGGAACACAAAGGTAGTCAAAAGTTTCTTTGCTGATCAAGCCTCGTTCATATACATCCCTTAGAGTATTGTGTACAGAGCTCATAATCATGTGTACTTCACTAACTGTAGTTTTGACATAAAAATTATCATCACTTAATAAGTCCATCATAGAATTAACATAATGACGGGTGTCCATTACCACGATTAATCTGCCTTTATCAGCAGGTTTTATGGTTATTATGTAATTTTTCTGTAGCTGTTTCAATGCTATACGCTCTTTATAATTTAAGTTGTACCTTTTCTGGACATCACAATATCTATTGCTACCTACATTATCATAATATTTAAAAAATTCATCTTCAGTGAGTTTTAGGTAGGCATCTACTAAGGGATGATTCATGGGGACAAAACTGCTCATGCACTTAAAAGAAAAAATAGGATGTATTTGTGTCTGTTCCCCTTCTTGGTTACTGTCACCATACAGTAACTGAAGCATACTATTCCGACAGAATACCTTCAAATCCATGATGGTATCTGTCATCCTACTTTTACATGTAGGAATAAAATTTAAACCTTTTGATAGAACCTGTTCTTCATCAAATGAAAGCCTATATGTAGAGATGTTCATAACTAGCGAGCTGCTACATTCCCCCACATCTGCTTTAATGTTTGGTTGTACTCGCCTGAATGTTTTCATTTCTGACATCCCCGGCTCATTGACTGAGTCCGTCTCCCTCCCTTGTCTATTCGAACAGGTAAGGGAAAAGAAATATCTTCACCTAAGGGAGTGGCAGAGCTAGTTGATTGAACCAAAGACTGATTAATATAAGTTTTGGATCGAACCACCGGTTCCGATGAATAAGATTTAGCGGCAGTGTTTCTAACAAATACATTAGGGTATAAATTAGAATCCTGCTGTACCTGGATACCTTGTAAATCAAGACTACTATGGCTATCATGAATATCATTTAAAGGAATATCCTCTAGTCTCACTAAAATGTTTTCACATTTATCATGTGAACCAGCCTCTTAGTCCCCTTGGAACAGTTTTGTAATGCAGCAATGCCTCCATATGGAAGCTCTGCCATTGGATGGTGTTTAAATCTGTACATTTTATTTTCGTAACTTCTGAAATGTTCACAGAAGTGTATTTCCACTTCCCGGTTACCTGTTGTAATCTGGTCATCTGGAAGTACCAACTGTTTAAACAACGGGTTATTGTCCAGATAAAGGATCCGATTCAATCTTCCTTCATGTAACTGTGTGCCAGAACTTTCCAGAGGAACATAAACAAACTCAACATAAAAGCTTTCTGCCATGTCCCAGGTCTCGTAGAAAAATTACAAGTAAAACACAAAACAGCAAGAGTTCTGGATAAAGAACAGACTCTAATAAAAAGCAAGCAAACAGTACAAAAATAAATAGACCCTTGTCTACCACGGCTGAATGTAAACACTTTATTAAAACAACAAAAGGTAAGCGCTTTCACAGTCTCTGTGACTGGTTCCTCAGACAGCATTAAACAACTGAGTTACATCTTTTATACACTTAAAAATTAATCAGCCATTAATTGATAGCAGTTAAGGCATTTAAAGTGTCCCTCTCACTTTTCTGATAATATTCCATAAAAATATCCAACATTTAATTTATCAAAGCCTCATTAAACATTTTTTAAAAAACTTTCAAAAAAAAAAAGAACATATATCAACACTTATTTACACCATTTTTTGTTCTAGAGGTTATCAGAGAAGGGATAAGAGGGGGTGATGTGAAGAACAGGACCGAAGCAGCTGAGCAAAGGTGGATCATTAAACTCGATGCAGACACATTACCAGGCATAAATGAAGCAGCATCACTGAAACCATTCCTCAAAGCCGGAGCACTCAGACATTAATTAACATGTATATAGCACTTTAAAATGTGTAAATAAGTGTTGATACATCTTTTTTTTTTTAGTTTTTTAAACTTTTTTTAATGAGGTTCTGATAAATTAAATGTTGGATGTTTTTATGGAATTTTATCAGCAAAGTAAGAGGGCCACTTTAAATGCCTTAACTGCTATCAATTAATGGCTGATTGATTTTTAACTGTATAAAAGATGTAACTCAGTTGTTTAATGCTGTCTGAGGAACCAGTCACAGAGACTGTGAAAGCCCTTACCTTTTGCTGTTTTAATAAAGTGTTAATATTCAGCCATCGTGGACAAGGGTCTATTTTTGTACTGTTGGCTTGCTTTTTATTAGAGTCTGTTCTTTATCCAGAACTCTTGCGGTTTTGTGTTTTACTTGTAATTTTTCTCTGAGACCTGGGACATGGCAGAAAGATTTGATGTTGAGTTTGATTATGTTCCTGTGGGAAGTTCTGGCACACAGTTACATGAAAGAATATTGAATCGGATCCTTTATCTGGACAATAACCCGTTGTTTAATCAATTGGTACTTCCAGATGACCAGATTACAACAGGTAACCGGGAAGTGGAAATGCAGTTCCATGAACATTTCAGAAGTTACGAAAATAAAATGTACAGATTTAAACACCCTCCAATGGCAGAGCTTCCATATGGAGGCATTGCTGCATTACAAAATTGTTCCAAGGGGACTAAGCGTATTCACAATGCCAACCCACGGGGATACTTTCCCCATTCTGTTGAAGAAGTGGCAACAGTTGAACCTGCAACTCAGTTACAATTACATGAAACTGCTCATTGAGTTCTTTCAGCCGTAGGAAAATAAACTACAGAGAGAACTCAAGGATCTATATGAATATATTATTGCCACTTTTCCGATAGATATGGTTATTGATAAGATGGACTCATTGCATGGACAGATTTTTAATTATGAAAAATGGCTACAAAACATTAAAACCAAGAAGTTGCTGCATGATATGAGTGACTTTTAGAGTGGGAGGGTCTTTTCTTGGCCAGGACAACAGAGAGATCTGACTATTCAATCAATGAACACCATTCCTACCCAACAACCTACCACTACTAATGAGCCTGAGCAGCTGAGGAATATAACGACGGTCTCTACGAACACACCATCAACCAATGGCATTAATGAGGAACTGCATAATATACCTATCAGTGGCGAGACTTCTGATAGGGAAAAGCTTGCATCTGGAGACATTGCGAATATACGAGCCAACAGAACAGGAGCTGCACAGAATGCTACACTGAGCCTGCAAGTTGAAGATTTAAACAGTAGCAAAAGAAAAAATAATGAAAGGCCCCTGAATACAGGACCACCCTGTTTTTTAGAGGACACAAACAGCAGGAAAGAGACACTGATGTGGCCGTTTCAGCTAAGCGACCCACTACCGATAAAGGAGAGATCCAGGAGCCGAGGCAGGAAGGGATATTCACTGCGCGAACACAATGTGGAAAGGAACAAACAGAAAATGGTCACCCGCAGCAAGAATTCCAAGGTTTGGTCTTAAATCTTTCCTCCATACCTTTGACTAGTGCTCAATTGGGTGTACTCGGGAGAGGGTTATCATTTATACCCTCATAAAAGACTAATATGGTAGACATCCGCAAGAATTGAGAATGTTTTGGAGAACATTAACACTGAAGACTATATTTAAAGGGGGTGTTGGTGAGATTAACAAATTCAGCAAACCAAGTACATTTACACCCAATATGCATCCAATGGTTAATACTTTTATATCAGTTTGTGACAAACAGATTAGAGAATTGTATAATAATGATTCAGGTTCCAGATATCACAATTTAAGTAGAGAAGAATGTGATGCTCTAGCTGAACTTAAGAGAATGCAGTCAATTGAAGTCAGGCCTGCTGATAAAGGTGGGGGGAGGGTGATTGTCATGGACAAAGAGTTCTATATAATACAGATGGATCGGCTACTTAGTGACCAATGTAAAAATTAATGGGACAAAATTGAAATCTATTATTGACAGAGTTTCCTTTTTGATTTTTGATTTACTTATAACAGACATGATCTCAGAAGACCTATTTAATTATTTCACAACAGAATCTCCGTTTGTACCTATTATATATGGACTGCCCAAGGTGCACAAGGATGCCATGAACCCACCAATGAGACCCATAGTCTCAAGTAAGGGGTGGGTGACAGAGGCATTACCCATTTATGTTGAGAAATGTCTGCATCCGGTGTTAGATACTTATGAGCACATACTAAGAGACACTAAGATGTTTTTACAGAACTGTTATAATAAAACCAAGGGACTAATGAATGAATACTATTTTGTGACCCTTGATGTGACATCGTTATTTCCAGTTATCCCAAATGACTGGGGCATAGACAATATCAGACAACAACTAGGTACAAAATGGACCTATACTGAGAGTAAGATCAATTTGATTTGCAATTTATTGGACATTATTTTAGAGAATAATGTCTTTGTCTTCAGAGATCATTATTACGTATAAAAGGTAGGTGTAGCTATGGGCACAGCTTGTGCCAATAGCTTTACGTATAAAAGGTAGGTGTAGCTATGGGCATGGCTTGTGCCAATAGCTTTACGTATAAAAGGTAGGTGTAGCTATGGGCACGGCTTGTGCCAATAGCTTTACGTATAAAAGGTAGGTGTAGCTATGGGCACGGCTTATGCCAATAGCTTTACGTATAAAAGGTAGGTGTAGCTATGGGCATGGCTTGTGCCAATAGCTTAAAAGGTAGGTGTAGCTATGGGCATGGCTTGTGCCAATAGCTACGCCAGTCTTGCTTTGATTCATTGGGAGCTGACATAGTTTTTACAAACCAATGAATATAATCAACATTTGCTGTGGTACACCCATTTTGTGGATGACATTTTCTTTCTATGGGGGGGGGGAGCTTGAACAACAGCTACATGACTTCTTGGGTTATTTACATACCACCACTACATTCTTGAAGTTTACATGTAATTTCTCCCATGAGAGCATAGAGTTCCTTGATGTAACAGTTAAGAAGTCAGAGACCAGAAAACTGGAGACTAGCCTGTATAGGAAACCTACCAGGAGGAATGCCATACTCCATAGAAGAAGTATGTACCCCAACCACATTAATAGAAATGTCATGAAGGGTCAGGTTTTGAGAATCATGAGACTGCATAATAATGAAACACAGCTCACAGCAGCCCTGAATAATCTCAGGGAAGAATTTTTAGAAAGAGGTTATTCCAAACATGAATTAGACAAATGCATAGAAGAATCAGTGAAAGAAAGAGGGCACAGAGGGCATGCTTATTTTGCACAGCAGGCAGATTCTGCATTAGAAAGAAATAGATCAGACAATGGGAAACTTAGATTCCCAATTTCATTTGCCAGTGATATTAATGTGTTCTGTGAGGGGTTCAGAAAGAACTAGAACATCTTGACAGCAGTGGATGAGCTTAAAGAGGTGTTGGAAGACATCCCACTGTCCTCCTTCAAAAATAAAAGATGTCTTAAACAACAACTATGTTATAAAACACAGATAGCTCGGCCGCCTATTGCATCTTCAAGGTTAGGAACTTAGATATGCAGAAATTTTGCAGCATGTAAATTCATACACTCTTGCACCACTTTTACACACACATACAGTCAGGCAATAATTGAAGTGAAATGCTGTGCTGACGGTCGAACCAAGAATGTTGTGTATTTCAGTTTTTGTGCAAAATGTATGTTTTCTTACATAGGGAAGACAAATAGAATGCTTAAGGAGCGTATATTAGAACACAATAGAGATATCATTAATACAAAGGAGAACAGTGCATTGGCCAAGCATGTTGAGGCAGAAGGGAGAAAACACTTTCAAATTTTTTGTTCTAGAGGTTATCAGAGAAGGGATAAGAGGGCGTGATGTGAATGAAGAACAGGACCGAAGCAGCTGAGTAAAGGTGGATCATTAAACTCGATGCAGACACATTACCAGGCATAAGTGAAGCAGCATCACTGAAACCATTCCTCAAAGCCAGAGCACTCGGACATTATTTTACATGTATATAGCACTTTAAAATGTGTAAATAAGTGTTGATACATCTTTTTTTTTTTTTTTTTAAGTTTTTTAAATTTTTTTAATGAGGTTTTGATAAATTAAATGTTGGATGTTTTTATGGAATTTTATCAGCAAAGTGAGAGGGACACTTTTAATGCCTTAACTGCTATCAATTAATGGCTGATTGATTTGTAAGTGTATAAAATATGTAACTCAGTTGTTTAATGCTGTCTGAGGAAGCAGTCATAGAGACTGTGAAAGCGCTTACCTTTTGTTGTTTTAATAAAGAGTTTATATTCAGCCATGGTGGACAAGGGTCTATTTTTGTACTGTTGGCTGATATAAAACATACTTTATAGCCATTGTTATAGATTTATAGATAGGAAAGTCATCACAAGAGAAACTAGATGAAGAACAAAGTTACAGATACCAGCCCAGACCTCAAGATGTCAGTTAAATCCTTCCTACTATTAAAGCCATAAAAGTATACTGCAAGATCAGTATAAGAAACCTAAACTTAAAAGAGACAGAGAGGAAAACAACTTCACTGAATAAGAAATAAGACACTTTTTTCAAATTCATTTTATTTTTTAATTTTATTAAATTAAAATAGCAGGAGTGAGAGCAACTAAACCAACAGAAAAGGTAACAACCCATATGATGTATGGATAATGCAAAATTGCACATCAAAGTTTAACACAGAAGAAGATATGTAAGGCTTAGCATGGAAGGCAGCCTGTATGAAAATAAACTAAGTCCCTGTTTTGCTGCATTCAGTACGTGCAATCAGAAGGAAGGAAAATCTTGGAAAACCCAAGTTACTGACATTGTTCACCTACAGGATGATAGGCATGTCTGTGTCAAGCAGTCAGTGCAACCTATTATTACTCAAACTTCTGGACTGTGACGTCTTTTGTACATAACAAGCTAGGATCTATACATCTCTATGCAGAAAAACAGGTCAAAAGACATTAGATTAACAGAAAACCCATAAATTCAAATACCTCACCAAAGTATGACATAGTCTACAAGTCTAAAAAATATGAGACAATATAACACCTATATATTAGAAGAGAAAACAGAGAGTGAACAAATAATGGTAAATAGATTAATAAATAGAATATTACCAACTTATTTCAAGTACAGGAAATAATCTTGCCTAAGATATGAAAGAACAGAAGAACTAACAGCACATATAATGTACATAAAATAAACTATAGCTCAGCAATGCAGAGGTAGGAGGAATTAAAGTGCAGCCTTTACCTTACGTCTGAAATTGGCTGTTCTGAGACAACTGCTGAATCAAACAACTGAAGCAAAGAATATTGTGAAAACTTCTGTTAATCTCAAATCTCACTATGGATGGAATTCTCTGTCAGAGATTAGTACAATCGGCAACAGTTTATTTTGTATACCTACCTGACATAGAACATACTTTTTAGCTATCATTACAGATTAATAGATAGGAAAGTCATCAATGGAGAAACTAGATGAACAACAAATTTAAAAATACTGGCCAAGACTCGAACACTTCAGTTAAATCCTTCCTACTATAAAATATGTTAAAGTATATTGAGATATTATGTTAAGAAACCTAAATTTAAAAGACACTAGTAACCAGAAAAAGTGCACCACAATCCAACACAAGAACCATACAACTAATTCAAAAGTATGGATTACTAAATTTAAAAGAGACAGACATGAAGACACCTTCATGGAATAAGAACTAGGACTTGCTTTGTATTAAATTAAATACCAGATGTGATCAGCAACTGAACCAACAGAAAAGGCAACGTCCCATATGATGTATGGCTAATGCAAAATTCCACATCAAAACTTAACACAAAGAAGGTGCACCCTTGAAAGAAGGCCTTTATGGAAAATAAACTAAGGCCCTTTTTTGCTGCATTGAGTACATACAGCATAAAACCTATTGCAAGGAAAATCTTGAAAAGCCTAAATTACTAAAATTGTTCACCTATAAAATGATACACATGTCTGTTTCAAGCAGTCTGTCCAACTTATTATTATGCATACTTCTGGACTGTGACCTCTTCTGGTACATGACAAGGTAGGGTCTACACATTTCTATGCAGAAAAACAAATCAAAAGGCATTCGATTAAGGGCTGGATTCAATAAAGGCTACACTAAGTGTACAGTATTCTGAGGAAGAGACAACACAGATAACACACACCTTCTTCCTCCTAATTTTAGTTTTCCTACTGATATTTTGACGCTTCAAATATTGACAGGGATTCATAAAGGTTATCACAAAGTGTAGACTACATGTACACTTAGCATAATCTTTCTGAGTGACTAGAAAACACAAAAAATGAGATAAGAATTTTATTGAATACATATTGTGTACACTAAGTGTACACTTAATGTAGGTTTTATTGAATCCCGGGGGAACTTTACCCCCCTCTCACCCCCTAAAGGGCCCATATCTACACAAGAAGAATGTGGAATCTCTGTAATCACATTTATGCAGGTAAATGCTGCACTCTCTAAAACCAAAAACACAGCATCCATGGGACTGGACAACATCCCAGGCTGGGTTTACATGAACCTCAGAACGAACTGGCTCCCCACCTAAGCAGTATGTTCAGTCATAGTCTCACAACAGGCTTTATGCCACTGAATGGCGCACAGCAACAGTTATCCCACTCCACAAAGGGGGAGCCACCACTGATCCTGGAACTATCGGCCTGTTAGCCTGACGAGCCTGGTCTGCAAGGCCATGGAACATATCATCATGGAACTCATAAACAAAGACATTGGTAACTTCCAAACTCTGGACCCCACCCAGTTCAGGTTTGCGAAAGGCAGATCATGCCTTCTGAACCTGATTGACTTCTTTGAGGCAGTCACCAAAGCCGTAGATGTGCGTAAGGTGGTTCACACAGCCTATCTTGACCTCACCAAGGCTTTCGACACCATCCCCTATTCTGGAATTATAGCTAAACTCACTAAACTACGTATAAATCCCCATGTCACAAGATAAGTTACCAACTGGCTCACTGACAGAACATACACTGTAAAAGTTGCAGACTCCAAATCTGACTTCAAACCAGTGACAAGTGGAGTACCACAGGGTTCAGTCCTGGGACCTCTCCTGTTTGGTATCTAGTTCTCTGAAATACAGGCTAAGTCAGAAGGCCTCTGGCTAACGAAGTTCACAGATGGCTGCAAACTAGGAGCTATAGTCGAGTCCCCAAATGATGTGGACATCCTACAGAAGGGCCTCACTGAGACAGATGCCTGGTGTCCGAGGCATGGCCTCAAGTTCAGTGCCAAAAAGTGCATTGTCATCCCCTTTGGTAAAAACTCTGTACCCATGAACTACCACATAAACTGCAGTCTACTTAATGCTGAATGTGTGATAAGAGACCTTGGGACCCGGGTGGACAGTAGTCTCTCCTTTGATAATCACATCGCCACAGTAGTCAGGAAATCCTTCTATGTGGCACACCTCATCACAAAAGAGTTCTCATCCAGGAAAAAAGAGGTCACTGTTCCCCTCTACCTGGCACCCATTAGAACCATTATAGAGTACAATGCCCCTTTTGAAATGTAACTCACAAGACATCTGCAGCAGCTGGAAAGGCCACAGAAGTACCTCACAAAGAGGATTACTGGACTCAAACAGATGCCCTACACTGACCGTCTCAAAAAACTCCAGCTTTACTCTGTAGCATATCGCCTACTTTGAGGAGATCTCTGCCTAACATGTAAAGCTATGTTAAACCCAGAGCTGTTGGACATCCTACACCTAAAGAAATCCCAATCCTTCTGAGCTACATGCTCTAGGAACCTAAACCTTGTCACCACAATAAACAGGGCATGCTGGAGGGATAGATTCCTGTCCCAGAGACTTCATATATTCTGGAACAAGCTACCCATCTATGTCAAGCAGAGTTCCTCATTAGCACTCTTCAAGAAAAATCTTGATGAGTGGATAGGAAATAGGAAATACACCCGTGGATCACTTCTGTGGCTCTGCTCAACAGGGGCACAGGAAATTAACTTTCTTGGGTGGCATAAGCCAGGGAACCTTGTTGGCTAGGCTTACTTAGGCCCTTGGGTCGATAGCCTAGTACCTACCTATGAACCTATGAATAGAAAACCTATAGATTCAAATACCTCATCAAAACTATGACATTATAGTCTACAAGCCTGAAAAGGAAATTTAAAGAGAGAATTTATGAAAATCTGTCTGATATCAAACATATAAAAAAGACACAAATGCACTTTTTAAACATCTCTCTAGTTATTCTTTACATAGGTTTTTATTTTTTGGTTTAAATATTATATAGAAAAACAACAGTGAAGGACCTTGGGAAGATTTACTAGAGTTTGCAGAACTGAGATGACAAATCAAGTTTAAAGCTTGGATGTACCCAGGATTAAATTATGGTGTTTCTTTGGTGTGCTTAAACTGCATTCCTATGACGTTTGATTGGTGGACAGAAAAGTTGTGTTTTAAATGTGTTTGGTGTTTTTCAAACATGTGATAGGGGAGAGGGTTATTTAAATACTTGTAATGATTTGTATTTTTATTCTGATGAAGTCTTATTGTTACAGTCAACGAAAGTACTCAATTTTACAATAAACACAGTTATTTTTCCAGTTTTTGGATGTTCCTATTTGTGTCCTTGCTGGCTGTTGTCTTTTTTCTATACTGTGGAAGTGTTGTTGGAACTAGATGAAGAACAAATTTACAGATACTGGCCCAAACCCCAAAACATCAATTAAATCCTTCTTACTATAAAAGCCGGTAAAGTAAATTGAGAGATCAGTACAAGTAACCTAAATTTTAACGAGACAGAGATGAACACAACTTAATTCAATATGAATTGGAACATTGTTTTCTATTAAATGAAATACCATATGCGATCAGCAAATAAACTAACAGAAAAGGTAACAATGCATATGATGTATAGATGATGCAACATTGCACTTCAAAGCTTAACAAAGAAGAAGACACGTATGGCTTAACACAAAGAAGGCCTATAAAGAAAATAAACGTTTTCTGCATTGAGCATGTGCAGCATGAAAACTACCAAAAGGAAGGAAAATCAAAAACGCTAAAACTACTAAAATTGTCCACCAATAAAATGATACGCTGCTGTTTCAAGCAGTCTGTCCAACTTATTATTATGCATACTTCTGGACTGCGATCTCTTCTGGTACATGACAAGCTAGGACCTACACATCTCCATGCAGAAAAACAAGTCAAAAGACATTAGATTAACAGAAAATACATAGATTCCACAACATCACCAAAAGTATGACATTATAGTCTACAAGCTTAGAGCGTACAAGACAGTGTAACTCCTTTATATTAGAAAAGAAAACAGAGAGCGACCAAATAAATCAATAGTAAATAGATTAATGAACAGAATGTTACCAGCCTGGTTCAAATGCAGGAGATAACCTTGCCAAAGATAGAAAGAAGAGACGAACTAAGCACTTTGAACCTATAAAAAATAAACTGTTGTTCAGCAATGCATAAGTAAGAATACTTAAAATGCAACCCTTACCTTAAGTTCGAATTTTGCTGTTCTGGGACATCTGCAGAATCAAACGACTGAATGCTGGCAGCCCAAGATAGTGGGCTATGTACACATAGGTTCATAGGTTGGTACTAGGCTATCGCTCCTAGGGCTTATACAAGCCTAGTCATAACAATTCCCTGGCTATTTCTTCCCACACTATTTATTTCCCTGGACCCCTGTCCAGCTGGGTGACTGACGTGATCCCCGGGGTGAATTTCCTTTCTCCCATCCAATCGTCAGGGTTCCTTTTGAAGAGGGCCAAGGAGGCGCTCTGCTTGACATGTATGGGCAGTCTATTCCAGAGTCTGGGGAGTCTCTGGATCAGGAACCTATCCCTCCAGCATGTTTCGTTTATTGTGATGACAAGTTTTAGATCCCTGGAGCGTGTGGCTCTGAGGGATTGGGATTTCTTTAAGTGTAGCATGTCCAACAGCTCTGGGTTTGACATGGCCTTATATGTTAAGCAGAGATCACCTCTGAGTAGATGATATGCAACAGAGTATAGCTGGAGTTTTTTTAAGGTGGTCAGCATAGGGCATCTGCTTTAGGCCTGTGATTCTTTTAGTGAGGTATTTCTGCAGCCTTTCCAGTTGTTGCAGATATCTTGAGAGGTACATACCAAATGGGGCGTTGTATTCTATAATGGGTCTAATGAGGGATGAGTACAGTGGGGCAATGACCTCCTTTTTTCTGGATGAAAAGCCCTTAGTGATGAGGTGTGCCACAGAGAAGGATTTCCTGACTGTTGTGGCGATGTGGTTACTGAAGGTGAGACCACTATCCACCTGTGTCCCTAAGTCTCATCACACTTTCAGTGTTTAGTGTACTGTCACCTATGTGATAATTCATGGGTGCATTTTTTTTCCCAAAGGGGATAACTATACATTTCTTGGCATTGAGCTTGAGCCCATGGCTCTGGCACCAAGCATCTGTTTCTGTAAGGTCCTTTTGTAGAGTATCCACATCATTTGGGGATTCAATAATGGCTCCCAGTTTGCAGTCATCTGCGAACTTTGTTAGCCAGAGTCCTTTAGTGTTGGCCTGTACTTCAGAGAAGTAGATGCCAAACAAGAGAGGTCTCAGGACTGAACCCTGAGGTACTCCACTTGTCACTTGTCTGGAGCTGGATTTGGAGTCAGCTACTTTTACAGTGCGAGTTCTGCTAGTAAGCCAGTTGGCAACCCATCGAGTGGCGTAGGGATTAATGTCCAGTTTAGTACGTTTATCTATGATTCCAGAGTGGGGGATGGTGTCAAAGGCCTTGGCAAGGTCCAGATAGGCTGTGTGGACTGCCTTACCCTTGTCCACGGCTCTGGAGACTGATTCAAAGAAGTCAATAAGGTTCAGAAGACAAGATCGGCCCTTCACAAACCCAAACTGGGTGGTGTCCAGTGTTTTAAGGTTGCCAATGTCTTTGTTTACAAATACCCTTAACTTTGATCACCATGTCTACACAGTGGTAAAAAGAGCATTCTAGATTGCTCAAGTCATACGTAAGGTCATTGCGCCCACAAGCGTAAAAATAGTTAAAACCTCTCTGTACTCTCTTCTCATCCCTCATAATGGAATACAGTGTCCGTTTTGATATCCACCTTTGCAAGCACCTGCAGCAATTGTACAGACCAGAAAATCCCTCACAAGGGTAATTCAAGGTTTTCAGCGCTTGTCCAATGTGGATCATCTGAAATCACTTTCACTTTATTCTGTTTCATGCAGACTACTCAGAGGACATATGTGCCTTGCACATGAGGCAATCTGTGACCATGCTTCATTGGAAATGCTGCATATCTGTGTATCAAATGGTACACGAGTTACTCACTATATAGACCCTAACCTGGTATGTGACAGTAAGACAACATGCTGGAGGGTCAGATTTGACTCCCAGAAGTTACCACACCTATTTAACTGACTCCACTTCATGTCAAGCAGAGCACCACATTGGTCTTATTCAAACACAATCTGGATGATGGGCTGTGTAATTGTAAGTTCACCCAAGAGGTTCCACCTGTGTCCCTCTTGGACAGGGGCAATTGTTGTTGATTGTGTAAATAAGGGTAGAACTTGGCTAGTCTTGTAAGGGCCCTAGGGCTATTAGCCTAATAAGTATCTATGATCACATGAAATGACCCAGTCATAGTCCATGTGGGAGTACATGACCTGTGACATACCTCCCTAGACTATATGTACAGATACTATTTAAGCTCTGGGAAGATGTCTGTATGGTGAGTGACACACGACTTAAAGCCACGGAGAGCACAACAACAGTGCAAGATTATTATGCCTTCCACACATTTAGACCAGCTTCTTCACAGGCAGGCACTGAAGGTGAGGTGTCTCTATGTACATCAAAACTGAATATACCTCAAGGGTGGTCAAACAGGAGAATGCACTTGAGCTGCACCTGATTCAAATCACAATATGCAAATTCCAATACTGCATCCATGCAAGCTCTGGGCCCCTGTCTATGGCCTAGCAAATCCATATCATGTAGTTAAACCTATTGGAAACAGTAGCCATCTCACACAATACCACATGCATGGGTGACTTGCAGTATGCCACTATTAATTGGGAATCCTTTACGACACTGAACATACAGGCACAGAGATTCCTATATTTGTAAACAGTACACCCTGTACTGTAATGTGTTCCCTGGTAAGGTCCAAACACAAACTGTTCTCCTTTAAATTAGAAATAAAACATTGAACTCCATCTACACATGCAATATTCAGGAACTACTGTAAGGAGGACCTCCAGCTATTAGGTGATACATTGTAAAAATCTCAAGTCCCCATACACCTAGAGAACACTGCGGCCTGTGCAGAAGTGTTCACAGAAACCTTGTACGAGAATGTTACTAGCTGCATAGAGTCAGCCCTCCCCACCAGGGAGACGTGCAGACCTAACTCAAAATCACACCACCCTGATGGAATCACAGAGTCAATAGGCTGTACAACAGAAGGAAGAAACTCATAGCACAACATAGGGGTGCAGCACTCGGCAGGATAGAAGCAATCTCAAAGTAAAGAAATAAATCAGAGGACAAATGAAGTCTACCACAGCCAGACTTGATGTAAGTTCAGGCTCCCAGGCCAAGGGCAACCACATAGCATACTTTAGCTATGTCTGCAATTACAAAAGTAAGACACAATTGTGTACATATGTGATTGTAATAGGAACCCCCTATAATGGGGCAGCTGATATAGCAAACTTCATGGCTGAAACAAATTGGGCACCAACCTTACCAGTCTCACCCCCTCAACTTTCCCTCAGGAGATACCATCAAATATAAGTACCCCTACTGTCATTCAGGTTCAAGTCCTTAATGCTCTCTCTAAGACCAAGTACGCTGCATCAATGGTTGCACACAATATCCCAGCATGACTTCTAAACAGCATGAAACATACGATTTCAGGCCCTCTGGAACTAGTATTTCACTACAGTCACCAAACAGACATTGTGCTTCGTGAATGGAGACCAGCAACAGTCATCCCTCTGCGCAAAGGTGACCATCTACAGACCCTGGTAAATACAGACCTACAAGTCTCAGCAGTCTGACATGTAAAGGCATCAAAAGACTTATCCTGGAAATGGTCAATAGAGATGTAGTACACCTACAGACACTGGACTAAACCCAGTCTGGTTTTGTCACGGACAGATCCTGGCTACCCTACTTGGTGGACCTATTTGAGAATGTAACCAAAGCAATGGTTGAGGGAAACATGACTCACTCCACCAACCATGGCTTGCCAAGGCATTTGACAATATAACCCCATCAGGCAAGTAGCTAGGTACAAACTAGTATATCAGCCGGTGGATAGCCAAGTGGCTGACAGATAGGATCCAGGAAGTTAGCATTGGGGAGTCCTCCTCTACAATGAGGCCAGTCAACCAGTGGAATCCCTCATGAATCATTCCTCAGACTGCTCCTTTTAAACATGTACTTCTCTGTAGGTATTGCTGCTGTCAATGGTCTGTGGCTGACTAAATTTGCTGATGATTACAAATTAGGAGCGGTCACTGAGTCTCTCATACACAAGTGTTACCCAGGAGGGATTGACACAAACATACAGTTGCTGTCAGAGCCATGGACTAACAGTTAATGCCAAGAATTGCACAATACTATTTTTGGGGAGTCATCCACCCATGGTAACTATCATATTGATAGCACTCCTCCAACAGATGACTCAGTAGTGAGGGACTTATGGATACATTAATAGTGATCTAGCCTTTGACTGTAACATGTCTGTAATATTGGGGAAATCATTCCATGTTGCGCAACCTATAAAAATAAGGTATGGCAGGTAGATCAAAGGAAGTCATTGTTCCACTGCATTCACCGTTTATCAGAACTATCACTGAGTGTAATGCCAGTTTTGGCATGTGACTAACCAGGCATATCCGACAACTGTAACATCCACAGAGGTTCGCAGTAAACCACTACATGGAGTACGTAACATGTACTATGCAGACCATGTCAGGGCCCTATACATGTATTTTGTCACCTACATGCTTTGGAGGGGAGTTGTATGGCCACCATACAGGGTGGTGTGAGACCCCACTGTGGACCTCCTGCATATCTATGAAACAACTAGCACCAGAATTACCTGTTCTCCAGACCTACACTTTGCCTGTGGTATAAATTGGACATGCTGGAGAGACAGTTGTATAACCCAGATACTACACCCTGTATGGAACAGGCTCCCCAACCATGTGAAGCAGAGTTCCACCATAATGCATATCAAGTACAAGTTACACACTTTGATGGGGAACAGGACAATCATACCTGCTTTCAGACCAATGTGTCTAATGAACACACGTAAATTGGAGATGATTCATCTCCCACACCCCAGCCTGTAGATGTTTCAACACCCAAAACTCTGCTTACACCTATCTAGAGTATCAAACCTTGTCAGAGTTTAGGGGCTGTATGGCTAGGCTTCAAGAAGCCCTTGTGTTCATTAGCCTATTAAACACATATGAACCTATAGTGTTTTACCTTTCTGATGAAATTTTCTTCCATGATGACATTCAATCCTGTGCTCTGATGTTGATGGTTTGATTGTAGATAGGCATAGGTGTGTCCTACAGAGTCTGGAAAGTGAATTGTAAATATTTCCATGAGACATCTTTCATTCTGTGACTACACGGGTCTATATTATAACATCGAAGCTGCAAAACTTTGAATGTTATAATATTGACACCACTACATCAAAGTCTGAAAATAGCGAAGCCACGGAACATCAAATTCTTACCTAGGGCAAGATTTTGGTGGGCCATCCCGTGGCTTAGCTATTTCCTCCTCTGTGGTGCGATAGTTACGGACCTTAGGGTGAGGGTGCAGGTTAAGGTAAGTGGATAGGTAGGAATGTATATATGGTTTAGTGTAGGGTTAGAAGTAGGGTTTTGTTAAGTGCATGTGTGTGTATTAATTAGTTTGTTTGTGTATAGTTTCTTAGGGTAAGTGTACGATAGTTACGGACCTTAGGGTTAGGGTGCGGGTTAAGATCAGTGGATAGATAGGAATGTATGTACGGTTTAGTGTAGGGTTAGAAGTAGGTTTTGTTAAGTGTATGTGTGTGGATTATTTATTTTGGTGTGCTTGTGTTGTGTGTTTGTTTCTCGGAACAGCAAATTATTTCCCTGGGAAAAAACTCACTATTCTGAGTGTTCGATATTGTCACATTTTGAAATTCCAAGTTCGAGCTTATGGTGTTCGATATTTTGGAATTTCGATTATGTGATATAGACCCAACTACACAGCCATTACATCAGCCTCCATGGTGACATACAACATGATATGATTTTAAACTTATAAATGGCAACAATGTACAATATCTGCAAATGACCACTACAAGTAGCATGTGAAAAGCAACAATGGATGATAAAGATTCATATTAATGTAGATAGTCACCCTGTGTATCAGATACATAGCTTTATTCCCCTGCATCCATGAGAAAGATGAAAGAGATGTGGCACAGGTATCATCACTTGCACAGGGTGTTATGTGGGGGTGCAGGAGGCCTAGGCTGACCCAATAGGTTGGCAAGCATGTGTGAGTAATGAAGGGAAGCAGGCAAGATGGACCATTGAAATGTGGCATGTGTGTGTGTCTGTAGGTGACCTGAATTTGAAAGTGGTGTGTGAGTGTGTGCATGAACACAGCCAAGCTCAGTGCTATCCCTACATGTCTGTATGTTGGACAGCTGCGAGCCGTGCATGGTAGAGCTGACAACTCATTTCCTCTGCCCCAGAACATGTAAACTGGCTCTGCCAAGAGTTGCACTGGCACTCCATGCCCAATGTCAGATGCTATGCTACTAACCGAGGGTGACTGCTGTCTGCAGGGAACATGTTCTCCATGGGAGCACCAAGGACCACAAGCCCATGACCTGCCATGTCTTGGTGTAGACAGCACACTCCCCTCTGGACCCCTTGATGTACTGCCACTACTAGATTGTGACTGTGCATGGATGCATTCACTCTCAGCAGATGTAACTGCTGACCTATATCCGCAAGGCCGGCGCTTAACTCCAACCAGATGTTCCATCACAGACAACATGTGTTCCAAGACAGATAGTATGCGATCTGTCTCAGACTATCTTTCCACTGTGTCAGTCAACCATTCCAGGGCATCAGCAACACAGTGGAGGCAGGCATGGATGTCAGACTGTGTTGCATCATTGACCCTGAACATTCTTAAGGAGTTCATTTTAGAATGTGACTGTGCCTCCATGACAGCCCTAAACATATGCCGAGTGGCACGTTATGAGACACCTGCAACAGGTGGTGGAGGGACAGCAGGCCTCCTACGAGCACTTCTATCAACCCACCTGTGTGGAACCTCACCAAATATTTGACTATGGCCAGTGTTGACATTCTCTGCAGCCACAGTAGCCACACTACCCTGTTCAATGTCCCCACCCTCTGACTGTCCAATATCTGTGGCCACTGGGGACTGGGAATCCATAGGCATACTGGCTATGTATGGTGATAATGAGGGTGGATGAGGGATGTCAACCTCTGTGTCAGATTCAGCCACTACAACCCCAAGCTGTGCCTCACTTTGGCCACCATCATCATCATCAGAGTCTGAAGAGACACTGACATCAGGTTGTGAAGGGGTCAGAGACCAGTCCCCCAAGTCACCTGTGAGAAAAATGGAAAAGCAGTACATTAATACCTGCACTATTACACTCTGAATTACTATGTTGCAATATATGTAAGCTGTATACACTATTGTCACTATTACAGACTTGCCTATCCCCCAACTTCATATAGTAGGACATGAGGACATTATTGTCTAACCCAAATCTTCAGTTACTAGCAAGTACAAGCTCTTAAAAGAAGAATCTCATGATGGAGACCTAAATGATATACTACATCGACATTTGGAAAAACTCTGTACAGTTGACAGATGTGGCAATCTGTAATGTCCTGACAATACTGTCAAATCACTCACTCTGGGAAAATGGCAGGAATTTTTATTTTAAAAACTAAGAAGTACATCTGTGTAAGCAGATGTACAGTGCAACAACTTTGTAAATGTCCGTTCAGTCAAAGGTGTTTCCCCTACAGCAGATGAAATGGCTTGAAAAACAGGAATCATGTTCTGCTTTTGCCACAGCATCATTAAAAAAAACTAAAACTAATAAAAGAGTTCATGATCAGTGCATGGCACTTCCAATCATGCCATCCTGTTCATCGGTCCAGAGATAGTTTCTGAAAAGCTTCTATACACACATTTCTCAACTGGTTTATAACTGAATGGGGATCATCACCTTTCATAATTGCACTTCCAAACACTATCATGTTGGCACCTGCCTCTGCACGTTTGTGGATTGTATCAGGTCCTACTGCACCATCCACTTCTATAGCTAAAGGAAGGAAACTGTGTTCTTAACCATGGAACCTTTGGCATCATGTCTTCCATGAACTTCTGTCCTCCAAAGCCCAGCTATGGTAATCCGATTAGCCCAAGGTGCTAAGTACTCAACTGAGGTTCCTGGTTTGATCGCTAAACTCACCTTCATGCCACTCTCTTGAATATCTTTGATTGATGCTCCGGGGTTATTGGTTATTTCTAGGTGGAAAGTGTACTGATTAGCTCCAGCACCAGACAACGGCTTCACCCACTGTTCTGGTTTTGCAACCATCATATGCATGTCTCATCACCATCCCTGAAACTCAGGACTCTAACCCTGAATTCATGCTTTTAAGTACACGTCAGAGTTTCTGGAACTACTCATAGCCAAATTCTCTGGAATCAGGAATTTATATTTTTTATATATTTTTTTTTCTTTGTGGAACAAGCACATACAAAATGTGGGAAAGTTGATGTTTTATTATTTCTCTATTTACAGAACAATATGGTTGATATTGTATAAAGTAGTACTTGCTTCGTAGGCATTTGAATGATGAACATATACAGTACTGGAAGTATCCTGCCACCATGTTTGTTATTTACATTAGTTTGCAAAGAGATGTGAAATTACGGTTTATGTTTGTTGTTACTCCTTAAGAAAAAAAAATAATAATTCTTGTATTCATGAAAGTACAAATTTACATACTGAACAAGTTTTACACTCGCAATACAACTGTCTTGTGTAAAGTTACTTGCCTTTTTTTTTAAAAAATGAAAAAAATGTTTTTGTCAAATTGCCTACATATAAAAACTGCTGTTTTTGTAAAAAATAAAAAAAAAGATACATCTGATAAAGACTTGATTTAGATGAAAATGCAGTGTTTGGTTGGCGTTTATGTGTTGGAGCTTTCTACTACATGTTTAGTGGGTTATACTTTGTTTTATTAAAAAAAACTGGATTTTATCTGTACTGGGTGATGGATTCCTTCTGAGTGCCAATATTTTGTTTTTTAGTTTTGGTTTGGACGTTACTGGCACTTTTTTCTTGTGGATCTGTACAACTGGCAATTATGCGGTCAGTACATCAATCCAGCCAGCATACCTGGGATGGCACTTTAGCAAATACATTGCACTAAATATACAGCTCTAGCAAAACAGTGTTGTGCTTACAGAAGCAGGTGCATGGCCTTATCCAGTTCCTGACGATTCTGAAAAATTTGAGGGATGTACAGCATAACAGAGTAATACATCAAAATATCTCACATTTACAGTAGCTACTATGTTAACTGGTATACTGGTCACAATCTGAGCATGGGACTCAAACCTGCAGCTACCCTCCTTACCCCCAAAATAAAACCTGACACCCACATAAAACTATGTACACCCTGACACACTGAATACTACAGTGTTCCAATAATGATCCAACCAAGCATACCTGGATGCTTCTCTTGTGTGGAAATAGTGGCACCCACATCCACGACATATTGTGTGATGAATGCCTGGGAGCTAAGCTGTGTTCCTAGGTTCACCAGGAATGCCTCAGTAGCCAACAATGGTTGTGCTGCAGCAGGCCCTCCACCAGTGACACCACGATCCCTGGCCAAGTCCTCTGCTCTTCTGTGTGCCGTGTGGACTATATCGGTGGCACGGTGTCACACCTGTTCATATGTCCTGCTCTGGTGACTGACAGCATTCACATTGCGGTCCAGGTCAGCCCACAATGCTGCCATCTCCTGCCTGTTTGCCCTCCCCCTAGAAAGTAGCACTTGATAATGTTGGTGAAAGACCTCCACAATGATATCATTTTCCACTTCTGTAAAAGGGGTTCTGTGACGGGTATGCATATTTCCTGAAATACAACAAAATGAGAACACGTCAGGATCACATACGTGGGAGTACAGTAGGTAGAGATAGAGCAATGTAGGAAGGCTATCAGTATTCACTGCTTGATTACACATCTCATATTCAACTGTATGTGCAGCATACAACGGGTGTGGAGAAAAGCAGAATGCTAGCAATAGTCATCTATTCCTGTTTGTGCCATGACAGATACTGATGTATGATCAGACACCCAACACAGGAGTCAATTGTAGTGTTCTTCACAGGAGTAACCCCCCCCCCCTTATAATCTATACAAACAAGTGTCAAACAAATAGCAGTGTACTATTACAACTGCTATCAAGGGGATCATCCAGGGGACCTGTGTACCTATTTAACACAAAGCATTATACCCTTGCTGTACTCTAGTTCCTTTGTAGGTGTAAAATATCTAGAGATCAATGACATGTCATCAGAACAGTTCTAAGAAAGACTTACTGATGTAATCCCCATTCCCCCTAAGTATATTCCACCATATGCATCATGTTGGAAACAAAATGGTTACATACCTGGTGGAATACAATACTCGTCTTTTAAGAGATACTACTCAGAAATAGCTGTGTCAATGAGAAAAGCAAGTACGTGGCATATATAATGGTGCTCTCAGAATAGAAGCTTGATCCAATCTTGGTATTGCACTACATATATTTGTGAAATTTGTCACTGCATTATTTATTGCTTAATATATAACAGTTAACTAGTGTCGGATTACAACACAGATGCAGTTAATTCAGGAATAATGCACACTTACTTGAAAAGATTACTTATCAAAGCACAAACTCATTTGTAAACGTTTTATAGATAATGTTTCTTAACATCTGGCATTTAGACATATGGACAGCTGTCCAGAACTTACCCATATACCATGTTCATTTACTGAGTGGAATATACTGCATTATTTCAGAAAAAATAAGCAGAACAAAGGCTTGAACCTTAATCTCGGTATTGAATTAAATATATTTGTAAAATTTGTTGCTGCATTATTTATTACTTAACATGTAGAAAAAGCAGCTAGGGCGTCCTGGAAGGCAAGTAGACCAACAAGTATCTGAACGCAGTTTTATTTGTGAAAAATACTGTAGCGTTTTCGCTACTAAAAACAAAGTAGCTTCCTCAGAGAAAACAAGTAAAAGGCGCCAAAACCTTTTAAATAACAAAGTATCAATTACATCACTTCCTGTTCAGAATATAGTTGAATTAAAAAACTACATAAACACAAAAAAGTTCCTAAAAGTTAATGACTTCTATACAAAAAAAGTGTCATTTTGCTTATACATAAGTTCATGGAATCGGTATCTTTCAGAAGTTACTAGAAAATATCTTAAAAATCTATGTATATATAAATGTATAAAAATACATAAAAATACATCAAAGCTTGCTAAAAAAGCTAATAAATCTAAAAATAAATATTGCATTTAATAAAAATAATAATAAAAACTCAAATAGGCAAAACACCAAAGAGACGCAAGATGTGTAGCAACTGGCTAACTGACAGAAAACACACCATAAAAGAAGCAGTCTCCAAATCCAATTACAGCCCAGTGGCAAATAAAGAGCCACAGGGTTAAAATTAAAAATCAAATCAGTAATAAACCTTACTGGTGACCACTGAAACATTTAGTTACCTCAAAAAAGCTCTATATTTTAAAATTGATGAGATATTACAATGTTCATTTAGTCCTGGTGCATTAAATGCATCCAGTTTCAACTGCCATTCAAGTTCACGAATTTCTAGCAGTAAGGAGATGGGACCACCTCGCAAACATGGTGGAATATGATCTACTGCCATAAAAAGAAAACTGTGTCCTGGATTATGAAGAATATGTTTTGCTAACGCATTCTCACATTTGTTGTTTCGTATAGCGTAAACGTGTTGATAAATACGTTCACGGAATTTTCTGTCGGTTTCACCGACGTAAAAAGCCTGACAACAGACACAGAAAGCAATGTACACTATAGATTTAGATTCACAGTTCAACTTGAATCTAATTTCAAATTTGGAGTTCCTGACATAAAAAGTACTACCTGTTCTAAGCATCTTACACCAGTTACAAGTACCACAACAAAATGTACCTTTCTGTCTAGTAAAGCTTTCTACTTCAAAATTCCTTTGTAAAAGTTCCTTTATATTAACCCCTCTTTTGTATACCACTTTAGGGCAAGGACCCAATTTTTCAAACAAGAAAGCATTACTTGAAATTAAATGCCACTCCTACCCTTTGCGTTTTGTGACAGTGTTCAATCATAGTTCACAACAAATTATGAGTATCCTTCAAAAAATTGGCATTTAATTTCAAGTAATGCTTTCTTGTTTGAAAAATTGGGTCCTTGCCCTAAAGTGGTATACAAAAGAGAGGTTAATATAAAGGAACTTTTACAAAGGAATTTTGAAGTAGAAAGCTTTACTAGACAGAAAGGTACATTTTGTTGTGGTACTTGTAACTGGTGTAAGATGCTTAGAACAGGTAGTACTTTTAATGTCAGGAACTCCAAATTTGAAATTAGATTCAAGTTGAACTGTGAATCTAAATCTATAGTGTACATTGCTTTCTGTGTCTGTTGTCAGGCTTTACGCCGGTGAAACCGACAGAAAATTCGTGAACGATTTATCAACACGCTTACGCTTATACGAAACAACAAATGTGAGAATGCGTTAGCAAAACATATTCTTCATAATCCAGGACACAGTTTTCTTTTTATGGCAGTAGATCATATTCCACCATGTTTGCGAGGTGGTCCCATCTCCTTACTGCTAGAAATTTGTGAACTTGAATGGCAGTTGAAACTGGATGCATTTAATGCACCAGGACTAAATGAACATTGTAATATCTCATCAATTTTAAAATATAGAGCTTTTTTGAGGTAACTAAATGTTTCAATAGTCACCAGTAAGGTCCATTACTAGCTTGAATTTTAATTTTAACCTTGTGGCTCTTTATTTGCCACTGGGCTGTAATTGGATTTGGAGACTGCTTCTTTTATGGTGTGTTTTCTGTCAGTTAGCCAGTTGTTACACATCTTGTGTCTCTTTGGTGTTTTGCCTATTTGAATTTTTATTATTATTTTTATTAAATGCAATATTTATTTTTAGATTTATTAGCTTTTTCTAGCAAGCTTTGATGTATTTTTATGTATTTTATACATTTATATATATATATTGATTTTTAGATTTTTTTGTAATATCTGAAAGATACCGATTCCATGAACTTAAGTATAAGTGAAATGACACATTTTTTTGTATAGAAGTGATTAACTTTTAGGCACTTATTTGTGTTTATGTAGTTTTTTAATTCAACTATATTCTGAACAGGAAGTGATGTAATTGATGCTTTGTTATTTAAAAGGTTTCAGAGCCTTTTACTTGTTTTCTCTGAGGAAGCTACTTTGTTTTTAGTAGCGAAAACGCTACAGTATTTTTCACAAATAAAACAGCGTTCAGATACTTGTTGGTCTACTTGCCTTCCAGGATGCCCTAGCTGCTTTTTCTACAGTTTGTTTTCAACTTTTTGCTTCTATTACTTAACATGTAACAGTTTACTGGTCTAGGATTAGAACACACATGCAGTGAATTCAATAATAAGACATACTTATTTGAAAAGATTACTTATCAAAGCACAATCTTGTTTTAAACTTTATTGATAATGTTTCTTAACATCTTGCATTTACACATGGACAGCTGCCCAGGACTTAAGTTAACTTTCGCATATACCATGTTCAGTGACTAAGTGGAATATACAGCCTTATTTCAGACAAAAAGAGCAGAACGCAGGCGTGAACCTTACTGTACGTATTGCACTACATTTTTTTGACATTTTTTGCTGCATTCTTTATTACTGAGTTAAACGTAAGACTTGACTGCTGTCAGATTAGAACACAGGACTAGTGTACACTTTCTTGGAATCGATTAGTTACAAAAGCAGAATCAACCTTTGAAATGTATTGATTAATGTTGCCTTGACTCTGGCATGTAGACCATGGATAGCTGTGAAGGACTTGTGTTAACTAACCAATATACCCTGGTCTTTTATTGAGTGCAACCTACATCATATTTTAGACAATGACCAGACCTGACCAGTGACTCTTAACTTGGGTAGACCCTAACATTAACTGATATTTGGAAGCTATACTACACATTACGGCATGATTACTTGCTTTAACTTGCTTTACCATTTCTGGTAGGCAGTGAGCATTAATAAAAATGTAGGATGTCCCACGTATGTCATACCTGACTGTTAGCAGACTCTGTAAGTAATTAATTAATTGTGTAATTACACTGTGTATTAAGTTATTCCTTTGATGTTTTCCTACTTACCACATGATTGTCTCATCCTGGCCAGGCATCCTGCATGTGACTGGAGGCTGTGAGCCCTTTCTTCTAAAGCTGTGGGAAGAGAAGCAAACCATTAAGCATAACAATTTTGCACAGATTCAGCTTGTATATTTTGAAGTTACTGGTAAACATACTTACATATCTGTGGGGTTTGCCCAGCCCTAACCTCTTGGACTCAGGTGTCCAGAATTCCCCTTTTTCTATGCTTCAGGTTGTCATAGTGGTGACAACACTCTCACCAGTGCAGGGGATACAAGTAACACTGGCAAGTTCCCTAGCCAACTGATTCAAGGTCTCAGACTTACACTCTGAGCCCTGGTATTTGCCCTGCAGAAGCCGGGGCTCATAATTCTTAACGAGGAGTCCAATATATGCTTTGGACTCCTGCATTCCCCACTTCTGTGCACCAAAGTGCACTCCTTGTCCAGCAACACCAGGCATATCCACAGCCAAGTTAGAACTCCAATGAATGATGTGAAATTCCCAACTATGGGCCTTTAAATAAACTGCATTCCCACCTTTATACATCATGCTGTAACTTTCAAAAAAGTGCCACTTCACTTAGTATCACGCAAACTCATAGCAGCCATGTGTAAGTGCAACTTAGCAATGCACAAATGGGAATAGACCATTGACCATGTTTAAGTACTGCTTAGCATTGCGAAGCTTTTCTAAATGTAAGTTTTTTTAAATTTTATACTAAACTGATGTTTCAGTCACATGACACATTTTCAAAGCCAGAAATGTAAAAAGTATGACTGATTAGGATTCGAACCTGGGACCTACTGCACTGTACGTCATGACTCAAGCTATCTGTCCACTTGGATAGTGAAGGGAACTTGTATATTTTCATGTATACTACATAGGTGCCTCCAAGTGTAGTGCAGCTTTGCAACAAGGGTTTGCATGTTGCTAAGCACCACAGAACTAGAACAATTGAATATATCCAGTTTCTATTTTTAGATGTCTAGCAGATGTCTGCTGTGTATATCGGCATAGCTAAGCATCACACAAATATGCACATGGGGAAAATAAAAAATACAAAATAAAAAAAAAACATTAATTCAAATTGAATATATCCAGTTTCCATTTTTAGATATCTAGCATGTGTGTACTGTGTATGTAAGCAATGCTAAGCATAGGTAAGTAACGCGCCACACTGCACAAAAAAAAAAACCCCTTAAAACTGCCGTTTCATGAGGTAATATCTGTTGATCACCTGTTGGTCCAGGTTAATGGGCCAAAAGGTATTGTGCTGTAATTACCAACTGTGGAGATGTTTTCTGGACAGCCCACAAGTATGACTTAGCCTCTGCAGTGTTGTCTACATTAATTCAAAATCCATGCTACCCTGCTCTCCCTCAGCAGAGCACCATAATTAATATGCATGGTGCGCTGCCGAAGAGGAACCATGGCCATGTACACCGATACATTCAGTGTACGTTCTACATGGAGCCTACATGGATTTTATTGAATCCTGGGTTTATTCTTCACAGAAAAGAAATAGGAACATCAGACAACTTCAGCTTGCTTAGATTATTAATCAATAATGAAATGATAAGCAGCCAAGAAATCTGAAAAATAATTACTCTTGGCAGAAGTCATGAAAGGTTTACATCCTATATTTCAAGTGCAGAGACACAGCTTTGCCTACAAAGATTCAACTTATG
This sequence comes from Protopterus annectens, assembly GCF_019279795.1. Classification (NCBI taxonomy): domain Eukaryota; kingdom Metazoa; phylum Chordata; order Ceratodontiformes; family Protopteridae; genus Protopterus; species Protopterus annectens. The sequence goes on along the minus strand of NC_056748.1, from coordinate 156,215,673 downwards.
CAGTCTAGGGTATTTTCAATAACATTATATGGATATAAATGTTTCACAATGGAAAAACAAAATATGAAGAAAAAAATCAGTGTTTTTATATTATTATTATTATGTTGGCAATGAGCACAATGTATACCCCTGAGTTTTCCTAAAAACAAGTCGCTCAAACCTGTAGAAGATAAGATTTATGTATCCACTGTAAGCTCACACGACAAGAGTTTCATTTTCATACTTTGGACATATCATACAGAGAAAAATCATTAGACAAATTCACTCTGCTTGGCAAGGTTGACCAATATTAAAGAATCAGAAGAAGACAAGCCATGTGATGGATTGATGTATAACTAAAGAAATGGATGCCCCTAGTTGTCTCATTGAAGGTAGAGCACAGATAAGTACAGCCATCCACAGGGTCACCATGAGTCAAGATTTTCTTAGTGACATTTAAGAATATCAATAATCTTTATTTTTACAAAGCACAATAGCCATCTTTGAAGCCAAAGGTAATTATAAATTCTTATTTAGCTATACAGACATTGCCAATACCCTTACAAACAAATTTAGTGCCACCCCCTGAGACTTCTGTATAGACTGCTGCAACACCTGAATCTCTTAACCCCCAATTTATCTCTAAAGATAATTTAGTGAAAGTGGTAACAAAAAACAAAAATACCTCCTCCATGGGACCTGATAATAAACATGGCTATTTAATTAATAGTGATAAATAAATATGCCCGTGCAGACCCATTCCTAACCTGTTTAACCAATGTTTAGCTACTGGTTTCATCCCTGAGTGGCACAAGGCAGTGATAATGCCTCTCCTAAAGGGGTGCCTCAAAAGTGATCCAGGTAATTACACACCTGTCAATCTAACAAGCCTCATTTCCAAAACCATGGAACATTTTATAGCTGAATTCATAAACTACAGTATCAAAAATATTATTAAATTTGACCCACAACAGTTTGGCTTTGTGAAGGGTAGATCCTGTCTACTGAATCTGATAAACTTCTTTGAAAGGGCTGTAGAGACTGTAGGCAGTGGTCATGCAGTATGCATTGTGTATCGTAACCTGGCCAAAGCCTTACTTACCATTTACTATGCTGTCATCACACAGAAGCTAAATGCTTTAAAATCAAGCCAAATGTGGTAAGACTGATAGAAAACTGTCTGAAAAAGAGAACCACAGCTGTGAGAGTTCTACGTGCTTCATCAGAAAGTAAGAACGTGATCAGTGGTGTCCATTAATCCTTAGTTCTGGAATCTTTTTGGCTTTTACTTTTTAGATTTTCAAGTTGAAAGCCAAAATCTCTGTCTATAAAAGTTTGCAGATGACTGTAAACTAGTAATTAATACAGTACCACCATTACCCCCACCAATCACACCAAACTGCTAGGCATGGAAATTGACAACCATCTTAGATTTCACCTACACATTTCCCTAAACATAAAAAAAGTTCATAAAAAACTTGGTCTACTCTATCGAAACAAACAATTTCTCTCTAACCACTCCAAAATAACAATAGCCAGAACACACCTATTATCTACCTTACTCTATGCCTCCCCTGTTCTTACTAATCTCCACAAAACTGACCTAAACAAACTCGACAGTTGTTATAACAAGATAGCTAGATTTGCTACTGGTTCATCCTTTAGAACACATCACTGTGAATGCCTAAAAACACTCAGTTGGTTAGAACTCCCCCTAATACTCCAATTCAATCAACTATCACTGGCTCACAAATTACTACATCCCTCAGATAACACTCAAGCTCTACAACAACTACTTCAACCCTACACCACCACCAGAACCCTTAGATCCAGCACCCAAACCTCCTTAAGATTACCAAATTTAACAATGAGGAAGGAAAATCTGTCTACAGCCACTATACTTCTAAAATTTGGAACTCCCTTCCTGCCCATATAACAAACAACAACTCTTCAACCCAATTCAAAAAAACGACTTAAAACTCGCTTCATGAATAACAGACTATGCTCCTGTCTCACCCCTGGTTAACTTGCCTACAGACCTATCATGTACACAAAACGTAGTAATGCCTTATATCTAGACTGTTGCACAAATTGTACTTCCAGACTCCGTAGTGAGGTCAGAAATGTATCTCATGAATGTTTTCCATTGTACTGCCTTCCATTTTGCTCTACCATGTCTCATTATAATTACCATATGATTGTCTTATGCTAACATCTGTGTAACCTGACTATTACTAGCATTTAATTTAATGTCTCTATTATCTGTTAACTATAAAATTGTATCTCTTGGAGCTTTTCTCCCCGGGCCTCCACTGAAAATGGACTAATATCCAGTCAGACTTTCCCGGTTAACAAATGTAAAATAAAATAAATAAAAAAAAATAGGTCACCCTCTGACAACCAAACCCTCTAGAATAAATTCCCCCTAGGAAACAGTTGGTGTAGTTAAATCTGATTCAAAACTAAATGCTAAAAAGTGTAATACCATCACTTTTAGTAGACAATCTCTCCCCTCATTATACTGTATAGCCAAACCATCACTATAGAAATGTACTTGGGAACTTAGGTTGATCACTTTCTCTCCTTTGACCATAATTTGACAACAGTTGCCAATTAATCCTTTTATTTAGCGCAGCTAATTGCCAAAGGAATATCATCACATTATAAAATGGTAATCAGTCCCTTAAAACCCAGCATTGATCAGACCATTTATCAAGTGCAGTATCCCCTTTGAGATGTGTCACTCTAAACATATCAAACAGAAAGACTCCAAAGGTTCCTAACCAAACAATGACAGGCCTAAAGTCTGTGAGCTATCAAGAGATATTGAAAGCTCTTCCCCTTTATTTTGTGCCTTGTAGACATTTTGAGGTAGGATCTCTGACTAACTTAACATACTGTTAGACCTCTTCTATCACTGTAGGTCCAGTGGCTCCATTAACACAAGATGCAATGACCTAAATCTAACCAAAAGATAAATAAAACACAGCAGAGGGACAGGTTTATAACCCAGCACCTGCATAACCATTGGAATAAACCTGCCCTGCATGTTAAGGTGTGAGTCAGTATCTTCCATTAAGCATAACCTAGACAACTGGATGGGTATTCACAAATTTACTCTAAGACTGACAGGTATACCCTTCTTGGAGAAAGGAGGGGCAGCCTAAGGGATTGTACTAGCAAGGAGTAAATGGTCATAAAACACAATGGCTTTGGAGTATATCTAAATCTATGACTCTACAACATCGCCTGACTCCCTGTCATGTGGTCTTTTCATTTAATCCAACTGCCTTAGCAGTGTGCGACACACACTGCGTACTTAGTTTAGTTCTTGTTTTGGCTACTTTTTACCTCAAACTTTAAATTCTTTTCCTAGGTTTCTGTTTAGAAGATGAATTATTTTGCATTGCCTTTAAGATAACATATTTTAACTATTCGTCCAGCCCTGCTAGATCACTTTCAACTTTTCTATTCTATATATATTCACCTCTGCATGTTTTATTGTAGGTACATACATATATATATATATATATATATATATATTTATACACACACACACACACACACATATTTTTCCTTGTAACCTTCTGCTCTACTGGTTATAAACACAACAAAGAGGTCTGTGCTTATTAGTGTTGCCTGTGTCACATGCTGAAAGCCATCGTTTCATCTAACTGAAGTCCATTCATTATTACCATCTGTACATTATTTTTTTTTCTTTTTGGTCGAATTGGATAGGATGACTATTGGCTGGTGCCTGTGCCAGTCCAACCCCCCCCCCCCCCGACCGACTGTCATTCTCCCTTGATTGGAGCTGTTAACCTGGAGGCAGTTGCAGCTGATGGAACAGGTACCCACATACCTGTTAACTGCTATGACTTATACACAGCACCTAGATATTTGCTCTTAAACTTAATCTTGCTCAGTTTTGATTTACTGACTTTTTACATAAAGTTAGACCTATTTAAAGGTTTGTACATCGTTAAATAATAGAAAAAAGCCTTTAAAAATGTTCCTTAGCATGGATGACACACAGTGCTGAATATGGACACACTCAGTTCTGGAAAATAAAGATGTTTATATTCTTTTCGATCACTTGATTTAATTTTTCAAAGCTCAGTGCTTAGATTGCAGATGCTGAGGAGCTCACAAATGGACTATCATTGTCTGGGGGTGGTGGGCAGTAGCTGTTAGTTGGGTTAAGTGGTATTGTTTACTGAATTTTGTTGAGATGATGGGTGTAGGGTTGCCTCAGTGGTGCAGCAGTTAGCATTGCCACCTCACAGCAAGAGGTTCTCCAGTTAGATTCTCAGCTGGAGTGCCTTCTTTTCAGAATCTGCATGTCCTCCCTGCAGTTGCATAGGTTTCCTCAAGGTTCTTCGGTTTCCTCCCACATCCCAAAGACATGGGTGCAGGTGGATTGGACACTCTAAGTTTGCCCTAGGTATATGCGTGTGCCTTCTGTGGAAGGTTGGGTACTGGGCTGGCAACTCAACACCGTAAAACTCTAATGCCGATCTTTCTGTGGACTGTTGTTCCTTTGTGGTGACCCTTAATGGGAAAAGCCAAGAGGAGAAGAAGTAGAGATGATGGGTGGACTTTGGATTGGTTGAAATTTTGGGACAGTTTTGGTGAGTTTGAAAGGTCAAGGAAGAGGTATGTTTAGAACATACTAGGGTGGTTTTAAAAGATGGATGTTACTCTGAGGCTGTTTTTCTGAGGCTGTTTTTTTTTTAATCACAGAAGAACATTAATTAACATATCTGTTTTAATGTGGTGATTCAGTAGAAATATCTCTGCCTCACAGTCCCAAGGTCAAGAGATCTCTCCTGGTTTCCAGTCACTCAGCGTATGAATGGGGTATGCATATTCTTATTCCCAGTGCCTGTGTGAATTTTCTCTGACTACTCCAATTCTGCCCACTACAGTGCTCACTCTTGTCCTTGTGGACTAGGTCATGTTTGGGAAGGGTATATGGACCAAGCCCACGTACCACATAAGAAATGTTAAATAAAATTGTAGTAAGTGTTGGGTTCTGGTGTCAGTATACATGTTTAGGAGGAAGAAGACAACTTAATTATCTTTGTGATTTTACTTTTCTTTGTTCATTAGTTATTTTATGCATTTTATTTCACTTAAGTTTGCTTTCACAGATTGCAGCTCTGATGTATTGGATTTTCCTCTACTTGCACTAATTCTTTCTTTATTTCCTTTTAGGAGGGTAGATTACCTTTTTACTTAATTTCTTTCAACTTTAACTTTTATGTTTGGGCAAGTACTTTCTAGGTTCAGTGTGGAAGGAATTTCTTTTAGGGTGTCATGCTGTACTTTTTTTCTTGAGCTTGGTGTTAGTGACCACAGCGTCTTATATTTTGTCATCAATGCCAACACACACATATATATACACACACACACACACATATACATATATCTATATACAGTGTATAAAAGTGTACACACCCCTGTTGATATGCCAGGTGTTTGTGATATGAAGAAATGAAGCACTTTTTGATTTAATTATAACATTCAGTCTTCTTGGCTAGGAGTCTGTCAGCATGGCACATCCTGACTTGGCAATATTTGCGCACTCTTCCTTACAAAAGCGCCTTCCTGACCAGTTTTCATCTTGTCTTTTCATCAGTTTTGGTGGATGTCTAGTTTTTTGCAACATCACTGTTGTCCCATATTTTCTCCACTTTTTGACGACTGTCTTCACTGTGTTCCATGGTATATCCAGTGCTGTTGAAATTTTGTTTGTACCCTTTTTCTGACAGATACCTTTCGACAATCAGATCCCTTTGCCGCTTTGTAAGCTCTCTGTAAAAACCATGGCTTTTCTTGTAGCAGGCAACTGAGTAAATGTCAGGACAATCCTACTAGGACAGGTGCCATTTATTTGGGGTTAATCAGAGTCTCTTTAATTGATGGCAGGTGTGTATCCAAGAAGACTGAATGCTGTAATTAAATCAAAAGCTGCTTCAACAAAGTATTAGTTTAAGGGTGTGCACACTTATGCAACCAGCTTATCATATGTTTTTTTATTTTTTTTTTATATTTTTCCCCTAATAGATTTGTTTGTTTTTCAATTGAATTGTACAGATTATAGGTTACATTAAAGGTGGGAAATTTTTGAAATGATTTATTTTGGTCTCATTTTTTTTATATCACAAAAACCTAACATTTTAACAGGGGTGTGTGTAAACTTTTTATATCCACTGCATATATATATATATATATATATATATATATATATATATATATAGGTTCTACCTTACATAGTCGACAGTGCAGAACATCGACAACGCAATCGCGATCACCAGAAGATCGAAAATGCAGAAGACCGACGGATGAAAACACCGACGCCGAGGATACCGACATGAGAAAAGGCTGTGTAAGTATGCAGTAGTGACGGACATTAGGGTGCGAGTAAAGTAAGTGTGGATATTGACGGTCTGTGGGGATAGGGGTGGGTTAAGTGAGTTAGGGTTAGAGCGCGGGTTAGGTAAGTGTGAGGTAGTGAAAGTCTTTGGGTTAGGGGCGGGTTAAGTGAGTTAGGGTTAGGGCGTGGGTTAGGTAAGTGTGTGGTAGTGAAAGTCTTTGGGTTAGGGGTGGGTTAAGTGAGTTAGGGTTAGGGCGCGGGTTAGCTGAGTGTGCGATAGTGACGGACCTTAGGGTTAGGGTTTGGGTTAGGGTTGTAGATAGTTGTGTATGTGAGGTTTAGTGTGGGTTTGTAAGGATTTTGGTGTGCTTGTGTTGTGTGTGTGGTTTTTGGACAGGGGATGTGTTTTGTTTGTTGATTGTTGTTATTGTGGTGTGTGCAGCGTATGAGGTTTCGTGTTTGTGAACCGTCGGTTATTTCGTTGTCGGGCATGTGAGGTGTCGTGTTTATGCACTGTCGATTATGTGGTGTCGATGATTGCGTTGTCGGTGTTCTGCACTGTCGACTATGTAAGGTAGAACCATATATATATATATATATATATATATATATATATATATATATATATATATATATGGGTCTACTGCTTTTAGTCGAATTACATTTGGTCAAAAATGATTTCAAGCAGCTCACTTCACTGAAACCTCATTTGACTGAAAGCACATTTGGTCGAATTACTTTCGGTTGAAAATGGTATTTAGCCCCTGTCCCACTGCAGTGCGACCCTGGAGTGAGAATATAAAGTTAGGGGGCATGTGGGGGGCACAGCCCCCACATGTTGCAATCAGTTTTTACTGAGGTTATATATTTCAGTGTATTTCTAATGGATACACATGTAGATAATAGTGCATAAACTGCAATTATGTGGGGGGCTGTACCCCCCACACCCCCCCCCCCTTACTGAATATTCTAACTCCAGGGTCGCACTGCAGTGGGGCAGGGGCTAAATACCACTTTTGACCAAATGTAATTCAACCAAATGTGCTCTCAGTAAAATGAGGTTTCAGTGAAGTGGGCTGCCTGAAATAATTTTCAACCAAATGAAATTCGACCAAATATAGTAGATATAGATATATATATATATATATATATATATATATCTATATATACATATACATACACATACACACACACACACATATACATATATATATATATATATATATATATATATATATATATATACTGTGGGTTCATAGGTATATATATATATATATATATATATATATACTGTAGGTTCATAGGTAGATACTAGGCTATCTGCCCGAAGGCATTTATAAGCCTAGCCACAATGTGTTGGCTCGCCACCCCCTTAGATTAGTTCCCTGTGCCTCTGTCCAGCACAGCCACTGAAGTGATGCCTGGGGAATACTTTCTGTTTCCCATCCACTCGTCAAGGTTTCTCTTGAAGAGTGCTAGCGAGGAGCTCTGCCAAATGTAGATTGGAATCTTGTTCCAAAGCATGGGAAGTCTCTGGGACAGGAATCTATCCCTCCAGCATGTCCTATTTATTGTTGTGGTGAGGTTTAGATCCCTAGAGCATGTGGCTCGAGGGGATAAGATTTTCTTTAGGTGGAGCATGTCCATCATTTCTGGGTTGGACATGGCCTTATACGTCAGGCAGAGATCACCTCTGAGCAGGTGGTGTGCAACCGAGTACAGCTGGAGTTTCTTCAGTCGAGCTGCATAGGGCATCTGTTTGAGGCCAGTGATCCTCCTGGTGAGGTACTTCTGTGGTCTTTCCAGATGTTGCAGGTGTCTTGTAAGGTACATCCCAAATGGGGCATTGTACTCTATGATGGGTCTGATGAGTGATGAGTAGAGGGGCACAATGACCTCTTTTGATCTGGATGCCAATCCTTTTGTGATTAGGTGGGCCACATAGAAGGATTTTCTAACTACTTTGGTAATATGATTATCAAAGGAGAGATTACTATCTACTTGGGTCCCCAGATCTGTTATTAAGTTTTCCGTATTTAGGGGACTACCACCTATGTGGTAGTTTGTGGGTACTTTGTTATTTCCAAAGGGAATAACTATGCACTTTTTGGCATTTTGCTTGAGGCCATGATTTTGACACCAGGTATCCGTCTCAGTGAGACCCTTTTGGAGGATGTCTGTGTCAGCCAGTGAGTCAATTATAGCCCCTAGTTTGCAGTCACCTGTGAACTTGGTTAGCCATAGTCCTCCTGTGCTTGTCTGTACCTCTAAGAAGTATATACGAACAGGAGGGGTCCTAGGACTGAGCCCTGGGGAACGCCACTTGTAACCGGTTTAGAGTCAGACCTAGCCCCCGCAACTCTCACCATGTGGGTTCTGTCCGTGAGCCAATTGGCAACCCATCTTGTGACATAGGGGTTTATGTTCAGACTGGTGAGCTTGTCTGTAATACTTGAATGGGGAATGGTGTCGAAGGCCTATGCGAGGTCTAGGTAGACTGTATGTACCACCTTTCCCTCATCTATAGCCTTGGTAACGGTCTCAAAGAAGTCCACCAGGTTTAGGAGGTATGATCTGCCCTTAACAAAGCTGAACTGGGTAGGGTCCAGTGTTTGGAGGTTTCCAATGTCTCTGTTAATGAGTTCCATGATGATGTGCTCCATAGCTTTGCAGACCAAGCTAGTCAGGCTTATAGGATGATAGTTCCCTGGGTCTGTTGTGGCTCCACCTTTGTGGAGCGGAATAACTGTTGCTGTGCACCACTCTATGGGTAGATAGCCTATGGAGAGGCTGAGTTTGAACAGTGTGTTTAGGTGAGGGGTTAGTTAGTCTGAGCATGTGTAGGATGCGGCCTGGGACACCATCTGGTCCCATTGATGCTGTGTTTTTGGCTTTGGAGAGGGCTATTTTAACCTGAGTGTCCATGATTTCAGGGGCTCTACATTCTTCTGGTATGGTTATAGGCCATTTTGGGGGTGAAGTTTGCACTGAACCTGTCTGCCAGGATGTTGGCAATATCAGTTGGTTCAGTGTATTTTGTGCCATTCTGCACAAACTCCCAGCAGATCTGAGGATTGCCACTTAGATTCTTGATATAGCTAAAGAATGCCTTGTGGTTATCTTTGAAGTCCTTGGCAAGTTTTCTTTCAAAGCTCACCTTGGACAATTTTATGAGGGATCGTAGTTTCTTGCTGATACTGATCAGGGATGTCTTCCCTTCTTGAGAGTTTACTCTTTTCCGTACTAGTTTCCTCCTTCTATTGTACAGCTTGGTTATGGCAGGGGTCCACCAGACTGGTTTCCTTTTCTTGGAGGAGTGAGTCTTGGTTTTGCTTGGGATAACATGATCCGTGCATTCTTGTAGGTGCCCGTAGAATGCAATAGTAAAGGATTTTGCAGCTTGGACAGTGTTATCTTTTAGCATGGGGGCTTTGAAACTTTCCACCTCCATCTTAAGTAATGTGAAGTTTGCTTTTGAAAAGTTTTTCACGGTGGTTTCCTTGTCCGGGGGTGGGGGCGGAATGTGGATATCCAAAGTGATTTGTTTATGTTTAGATCTAACCAATGAGGGGTTGACCTCTGGTGTGGAACACTGGTTGCACATGTTGGTGATGACGAGGTCCAATATGTTGTCACCTCTGGTGGGAGTGTTGACCAGTTGTTCCAGGGCATTTGAGTTTATAAATTCTAGGGAAATGTTGGGCAAGGGAGTAAGTACTTGAGTAGTTCTCCCAGTTAATGTTTTGGTAGTTGAAATCACCCAATATTAGGGTGTTTGGTACGACCTTTATGTTTCCCAGTGTTTCCAGAAATGCGGAATGGGGGTCCTGAAACATGGTGGGTGATCTGTAGCAAGCTACAATTTGAATTGCAGTTTTGCCCGTTGTTAGTTGCACGTGGATAATCTCTGAAGCATCGTGCTGTGCCACTAACCTGGAGGTGTGGGTATCCTTGATGAATATGGATACTCCCCTGCCTTTTGCATTTTGGTCCGGGTTCTGTGGCTGAAATGTATTGTATGAGTTGTAGCCTGGTAGTGCTGGGGTGCTCTCTGGAGCCTTAAACCTGGTTTCTGTTACTGGTAATATTTCGATTTTCTCCATACTGAGGAGTGCCTCGAGTGTGTGCATTTTGAGGTTTAGACTTCTGGCATTGAGTAGTATTACCCTCAGATTTTTGTTACTTGTGCTATTTACGGAGGTGGGTTTGTCTTTTGAGCCTTGCCCAAAAAAGGCAATATGGGGTGGTAAGAGCCTTGGCCAGTATTCAAAAGCCTAAGGGTGACAGGTGCAAGCCTTCTCTAGCAAAGCAGCGTGGCTTGTCGAGCATGTCTTCCCAAGCAGACAGACACTGGATCCCCTTTGAATGACACCAGAAACTTAGCCAATTGTTGAAATTGATAATTTTTTCTTTATACCATGGTATCATTCTTGGTGAGGGCAGGATGCTACTCAGGTCAGCTCTTCCATGTCTCTTTTCATGTAGTCCAAGGAGGTATGGCTCAGGTCATTCACACCAAAATGGACAATGACAGAGTCATATTTGTACTTGTTCTGGAGTGACCTGAGTGCTTGTGTTATGTGGCGGATCCTGGCACCTGACATGCAGCTAACAGTAACTTTCTCCTTATTCAGCCTAGTGAGTGGGACGTCAGTGTGCCTGACTATAGAGTCACCTATTACTAATATGTTGGGTATGTTATTTTGCATTGAGGACTGTGATTGTGTGGCACACTGGTTTTGTGAAATATGTGTTTCATGGTTTGTATTTAGGGGTGGAGGTTGCTTGGATGTCTGCTGTGGAGGTCTCTGTTGCTTTTGCAGATTTTTATTTAGAGCCTCCGAGTATGTTTTTGTGTATTTATGTGTGTTTTTTGCCAGTGCTGGTTTAATGGGTCTATGTGAGACTGGTGGTGTGATACAAGTATTTCCCTTCTCCTCCTGACTGTCTGATCCATCTTGGGTTGTGAGAGCTTAGCCTCCAGTTTGTCTGTATAACTGCATCTCTTGCATGTATTAGTATTTGGTGGTAGGAGGAGAGGGTTGTCTGTGTACATGAGGCAGTTGTTACATTGCCTCAAAATGCCCAGATTCACCAGTTGGACTGGAGAGTACACCTGAAACCGCCCTTTGGACATGCCTGGATAGGTACAGTAAACTGTTTTACTGAATGGCTGGTAAGGTCGAATAGAGAGCCTTGTCCTTCTGTAGTGCTAGGGTTTATAAGTGCTTGCTATGAGTTTTGAGCAAGTGCCAGGCTGAGAAATGAATGGCTTGAGTGCTTAAGTTGAAAATGTGTCTAGTTCCAAGGGAAAAATTGAAGGGGAGACTTTGTGGAGCCAGGAATAGTTATACCCTAGCTAACCAGCGCTGCCTGGCGCGCAAAACCGGGTAAATGCGGTTTTTATAGCAGGGAAATGAAAGAGATAGAAACTAGCCCAAAATGGCCAATAAACTACTACTTTCTGACCTGAAACCACTCCTCCAGGGACAGATAGGCTGCTCAAAGCTCCCCTATCTGACAGGTGAACAGAGAAACTTCCTTCTATCCAAGTAAGGTGTGGGCAAACACAGAGATTTGTAACACGGCCCTGAATTCAGCACTAACCTGAAAACTGAACTATACTAGATTAGAAAGGCGGGAAACAAGTATATATATATATATATATATATATATATATATATATATATATATATATATATATATATATATATATATATTAGAGTGTGCTCAACAATATACTAAGGTTGAAAGTAATTTTGCTGCAATTATGCAACATAAATAAGGTACAAGATAAAGCTTGCTTAAATGTAGAAATAGAGTTTAGTAATATGTAATCAGCATCCATACTAAATTACCATGGCTTGGAAAAGGAATCTGCTGAATGGACATTTTTCCCTTACAGACTTAAAAACAGGATGTATGCAAGAGCAAAAATACAAAATCTGCTTTTAAAGAATGGACACTTTTCCCTTACAGACTTAAAAACAGGATGTATGCAAAAGCAAAAAATGCAAAATCTGCTTTTAAAGAATGGACAATGACACTGTGGCAATGTGTTTCCTCAAAAATATGTTTTTCTGCATGGAAAACAGGATATGGCACAAGAACAGATGTTTTTATACAAAGATCTAAATAAAATACAGGATGTTCACACTGTCAGAACAATGTGTTTCTTCAAAAATATGTTTTTCTGCATGGAAAACAGGATATGCTTATCAGTATTGGCACAAGAGCAGATGTTTTTATACACAGATCCAAATAGAATGTTTTTTTGCATGAACAGCAGGACACCGTTACAGGATATTCATACTGTCAGAAAAGCTGGTCTCTTACAAGACATTGTTAAACAAGGAAGCTTAGTATTGTTTCTACAGGATAAGCAATTCTCCAAAATAGAATACCAAGGACTAAAACTGTATATAAAGAGCTGTATAAATCCAGTTATGTTAGAGGTATGGTAGGGACTGATTTGTCCTAAGGTAAATGTTATATCTCTCACATCATCTGTACTATATGAGAAGTAAAGTTGGAACAGTACTTTTAAGCTGCAACGTGGTTCCATTTGGTTTATTATAAAAAGTTATTTGTTACTGCTCTCTAAAGTTGATGCTGCAAAGTATATTCTCTCATTAGTGTATATTCTGCAAGTTTTTCTGTATGCAACAGACTGTGAATGCAAATATAACCAGACTTTGAATTTTAGCAGAATCCAGCCAGCAAGACTGAGTGTCTTAAGAACACTTCAAATCCATCACACCAAGCAGTAAGCAGCTCCATGTAATTTTTTCAGTGGCAAGCTAGCCTGCATTTGAACCTACAATCTGCATTCAAACAAAGGAGGAGTGATGGTAAGCCCTGCAGAGGGTCACTTCAGTCAAATTGCAGTAACTAACATTTGTACGTATGTGTAAATCCTAAACAGAAGTATTCCAGTTTATGCAGCTTGCAGTAGTACAGTTTTTTAGACGTCTACATTCGGAGTGAGACTGAAGTTCCAGTCGCAGTGCCATAACTTCGCTAAGAAAAGGGGAATATCCACTAGCACAGCAGTCCGCTGCCTGTTGTGCTTTCCCAGCTTCTCGAGTGACTTTGAAAAATTTTCAGCCATCTGCAACAACAGCCTGATCACCTGTTTTCTTGCTCACTGGTAAGACTTTTTTTCTACGTCACATTTTTTTTAGTATGGATGCTATCAGGCAGAATTCTAGCAAATGTAAGCCAAGTTTTACTCTTAATGTAGCAGAACAACCAGATAAAATATGGAGTAAATTGCAATGTTGGTATACACAACACATTAGTAAGTGTAAAACCTTGTTAAGGCAAGTTGACATACCAGCATTATGGTATCAGGCAGAATTCTAGCAAATGTAAGCCAAGTTTTACTCTTAATGTAGCAGAACAACCAGATAAAATATGGAGTAAATTGCAATGTTGGTATACACAACACATTAGTAAGTGTAAAACCTTGTTAGGGCCAAGTTTTACTCTTAATGTAGCAGAACAACCAGATAAAATATGGAGTAAATTGCAATGTTGGTATACACAACACATTAGTAAGTGTAAAACCTTGTTAGGGCATTAAGAGTAATACTTGGCTTTGTCTTGGTTCCTGTTTCTCCATTTTCCTTGTTTGGTCAAGGGGTAGTTTCTTTACTCACTAGTGGGAGTAGGGAGTACTGAGCTGCCTGTTTGTCCTCAGAGGAGTGGTTTAAGGCAGTAACTTGTAGTTTATTGGCCATTTTGGGTCATTTCCTGTCTTTTCCAGCCCCCTGCTATAAAGCACGCTTTGGCGGGCTTTTCTGGCTATAGAGAACTCAGCACAGCTCCTCGTGGTGTCCAGCAGAGTTCCTAGAGCAGCAGAGACCAGAAAAGACAAACTTTCCAGATTCTAAGTATTTTTTCTGCATTTTCGACTTTTTAAGCCTTTCGATTGCTATTTCTGCCTGTTTTATTCTGCTATTACCTGTTTTACTGTTTTTAATAGCTTGAATTGTTTGTTGCACTTGCTTGTTTAAGTTTTGCTTAAAAGTTAAACAACAGGCTAATACACTCAAGTGTACTAGCTTTTGATAGCATTTAGTCGAAAAACACAGCATTTATTGTATTTCCTGCCTATCTGAAAAAAACTTGAAAAAAAACAAAAAAATACTCTTGTTTTCCATACTTTCCTACTAGTTTGTTCCAGTGATCAGATTTGCTGATCCCTGGGCTTTGTCTTTGTTCCTGTGTTTCTCCATTTTCCTTGTTTGGTCAAGGGGTAGTTTCTTTACTCACTAGTGGGAGTAGGGAGTACTGAGCTGCCTGTTTGTCCTCAGAGGAGTGGTTTAAGGCAGTAACTTGTAGTTTATTGGCCATTTGGGTCATTTCCTGTCTTTTCCAGCCCCCTGCTATAAAGCACGCTTTGGCGGGCTTTTCTGGCTATAGAGAACTCAGCACAGCTCCTTGTGGTGTCCAGCAGAGTTCCTAGAGCAGCAGAGACCAGAAAAGACAAACTTTCCAGATTCTAAGTATTTTTTCTGCATTTCGACTTTTTAAGCCTTTCGATTGCTATTTCTGCCTGTTTTATTCTGCTATTACCTGTTTTTACTGTTTTTAATAGCTTGAATTGTTTGTTGCACTTGCTTGTTTAAGTTTTGCTTAAAAGTTAAACAACAGGCTAATACACTCAAGTGTACTAGCTTTTGATAGCATTTAGTCGAAAAACACAGCATTTATTGTATTTTCTGCCTATCTGAAAAAAAAACTTGAAAAAACAAAAAAATACTCTTGTTTTCCATACTTTCCTACTAGTTTGTTCCAGTGATCAGATTTGCTGATCCCTGGGCTTTGTCTTTGTTCCTGTGTTTCTCCATTTTCCTTGTTTGGTCAAGGGGTAGTTTCTTTACTCACTAGTGGGAGTAGGGAGTACTGAGCTGCCTGTTTGTCCTCAGAGGAGTGGTTTAAGGCAGTAACTTGTAGTTTATTGGCCATTTTGGGTCATTTCCTGTCTTTTCCAGCCCCCTGCTATAAAGCACGCTTTGGCGGGCTTTTCTGGCTATAGAGAACTCAGCACAGCTCCTTGTGGTGTCCAGCAGAGTTCCTAGAGCAGCAGAGACCAGAAAAGACAAACTTTCCAGATTCTAAGTATTTTTTCTGCATTTTCGACTTTTTAAGCCTTTCGATTGCTATTTCTGCCTGTTTTATTCTGCTATTACCCGTTTTACTGTTTTTAATAGCTTGAATTGTTTGTTGCACTTGCTTGTTTAAGTTTTGCTTAAAAGTTAAACAACAGGCTAATACACTCAAGTGTACTAGCTTTTGATAGCATTTAGTCGAAAAACACAGCATTTATTGTATTTTCTGCCTATCTGAAAAAAACTTGAAAAAAACAAAAAAAATACTCTTGTTTTCCATACTTTCCTACTAGTTTGTTCCAGTGATCAGATTTGCTGATCCCTGGGCTTTGTCTTGGTTCCTGTGTTTCTCCATTTTCCTTGTTTGGTCAAGGGGTAGTTTCTTTACTCACTAGTGGGAGTAGGGAGTAGGGAGTACTGAGCTGCCTGTTTGTCCTCAGAGGAGTGGTTTAAGGCAGTAACTTGTAGTTTATTGGCCATTTTGGGTCATTTCCTGTCTTTTCCAGCCCCCTGCTATAAAGCGCACATTAGCGCGATTTAGCGCGGAGTTGCCACTGTTGCACACTAGGGCAGCTCCGGTTAAGCAGGTTTAAACTATTCGGGCTACCTAAAGTCCACTCTTCAAATTTTCCCTTAAAACTACCTTCCTCGAACCATACTACTGATCTAATCAGCGTATCCTATAACTAAAAAGATCATCTCTACTTGACTCCAAGTAGACTATTCTCTATCTGTTAAACCTAGCACTTGCTCCTACAGTACTTATTACCTTGATACGGCACTCTTATAGATAGCACCCCAAAAAGGCAAACCCCCATTTCTCGGTCACCCACGTCCCCCGGAATCTCTTTTAAAGTTTTTTTGTCTAGTCCTTCTAGCATGTCGAGGGATCAGTTGCTAGTGTCCTCTCCTGCTCAGCTGGTGAACCTGGGAATACTGAGGCAATGTTGCAATTGCCTCATGTACACAGGCAACCCTCTCCTCCTCCCACAAAACACAAATACATGCGAGAGATGCAACTATACGGCCAAACTGGAGGCTGAGCTCTCTCAACATAGGACAGGCAAGACCAGTCAGGAGGAGAAGGTTACCACACACACTATAGACCCAGTCTCACATAGTACCATCACAACCTCAAATCATACACATAAACACACAAAGACATACTCGGAGGCTCTGATCAAAAATCTACCAAAACAGCACAGGCCACCAAAGCAGACACCCAAACAACCACCACCTCAACACAACACCTGCAACACATAGACCTCACCGTCAGAGTGTCAAACAGTCACAGCCCTTAAGGCCAAACACAATGCCAGACACACTAGTCATTGGTGACTCCATAGTCAGACACACTGACGTCCCGCTCACCAGACTGAGTAAGGAGAAGGTCACAGTAAGCTGCCTGTCGGGCGCTAGAATCCACCACATAACGCAAGCACTCAGGTCTCTCAACAGCAGGTACAAATACGACTCAGTCATTGTCCACGCTGGTGTAAATGACCTGAGACGTACCTCCTTGGACTACATGAAAAGAGACATTGAGGAGCTCTCTGATTATGTAGCCCAGGCAGGTATGACCCTGACCTTGAGCAGTATCCTACCTTCACCAAGAATGATGCCACAATACAGAGATAAGATGATCAGCTTTAACAATTGGCTTAAACTCTGGTGTCATTCAAAGGGGATCCAATGTCTGTCTGTCTGCCTGGGATGACATGCTGGACAAGCCACGCTGCTTCGCAAGGGACGGCCTGCACCTGTCACCCCTGGGATTCCGGATATTGGCAAAGGCTCTTGCCATCCCCATAGTGCCTTTTTAGGCAAGGCTCAAATTCTAAACCTACCACCCTAGAACACAAAAGGAAAAAACTAAGGGTAATGCTGCTCAATGCCAGAAGTCTAAATCTCAAAATGCACGCACTTGAGGCCCTTCTCAGTATGGAGAACATCGATGTCTGTGCTGTGACAGAAACCTGGTTCAAGGCTCCTGAGAGCACCCCAGCACTATCAGGTTTTACCTCATATCATGCGTTCCGGCCCCAAAATCCGGACAATACCAAGAAAGGAGGGGGGGTATCCATATTCATCAAGGACACCCACACCTCATGACTGGTGGCAATGCATGATGCATCGGAGACCATCCAGGTGCAATTAACCATAGGCAAGACTGCTCTGCAAATTGTAGCATGTTACAGGCCACCCTCACAAACTCAGGAACCTCACATGGCCTTCCTGAAAACACTAGAGGGGATAAATGTATCACCAAACACCATCATACTAGGTGACTTCAATTACCCTAATATAGACTGGGAACACTACTCAAGCCCAAACACCCTAGCCCAAAAGTTCCTGGAATTCATTAACTCAAATGCCATGGAACAACTAGTCACCATCCCCACAAGAGGAGAAAACATACTTGATCTCATCATCACGAACATGGGAGCACAATGTTCAACACGAAGTATACCCCTCACTGGTGAGATCAGATCACAAACTAATCTCGCTGGAGGTCCTCATCCCACCCCCACCTGAAATAAAAAAGACCACAGTAAAGAACTTCTCGAAAGCCGACTTCACACTTCTAAAGACTAGTGTGGTCTCCTTTAAGGCCCCGAGCCATGGAAAACAGTACTCAAGCCGCTGAATCACTTACAAATGCCTTCTACCAGCACCTGCAGGACTGCATGGATAAGGCAATCCCAAGCAAAACAAAGACACTTTGTACCAAAGGCAAGCGTCCGGTCTGGTGGACCCCAGCCATAAACAAACTCTACAACAAAAGGAGGAAGCTACTACAAGATAGAGCAAAATCCTTAAAAGGTAAGACACCCTTGATCACTATAAGTAAAAAACTAAGAGCTCTCATAAAATCATCCAAAGCAAATTTTGAGAGAAAAATAGCTAAAGACTCAAAAGACAATCATAAGGCCTTCTTTAGCTATGTTAGAAACCTGGGAGGAAACTCCCAGATATGTTCAGAACTAGTTCAAAATGATGTGAAGATTACTGATCCTACAGACATTGCCAACATACTGGCTGACAGGTTCAGTGCAAACTTCTCCCCTCCCCAAAGGAGAGATATCTATACCAAGCGATTGCAGCCCCCAAACATCTCCAACGCCCAAGTGAGAACTGCTCTCTCCAATGCAGAAAACACAGCATCCATGGGACCTGATGGTGTCCCCGGCTGTGTGCTCCACGAACTCAACGAGGAATTAAACCCACAGCTAGGACAGCTGTTTAATCATAGTCTTACCTCTGGATACGTACCCAGGGAGTGGCGCACTGCAACTGTGGTCCCACTTCACAAAGGCGGTGCCTCCACCGACCCTGGAAATTACCGGCCCATTAGCTTGACAAGCCTTATCTGCAAAGCCATGGAGAGGATCATAAAGGACCTCATAAATAAAGACATAGGGAACTTGCAGACTTTGGATCCATCCCAGTTTGGCTTTGTCAAAGGCAGATCATGCCTTCTAAACTTGGTTGACTTTTTGAAACAGTCACCAAAGCCATTGATGAGGAAAGGCAGTCCATACAGCCTACCTCGATCTGGCGAAGGCCTTGATACAATACCCCACTCGGGTATCATTGAAAAACTCATCAGCTTAAATGTTAACCCATACATCACAAGATGGGTTGCAAACTGGCTGAGTGACAGAACCCACAGGGTCAGAGTTGCTGGCGCCATGTCAGACTCAAAGCCTGTCACAAGTGGTGTACCACAGGGCTCAGTCTTGGGCCCACTCTTGTTTGGCATCTACTTTTCCGAAGTACAAGCTAACACAGGAGGGTTATGGCTGACAAAGTTTGCAGATGACTGCAAACTGGGCCATAGTAGAAACACATCTGACACAGATATCCTTCAGAAGGGTCTCACAGAAACGGATAACTGGTGCCAGAGCCATGGCCTAAAGTTAAATGCCAAAAAATGCATAGTCATACCCTTCGGGAAAAACAAGGTTACCCCTAGCTACCAAATAGGTGGCAATCCACTGAGCACAGAAGACGTTATCAGGGACCTGGGGACCCAGGTTGATAGTAGTCTGTCATTCGACACCCATGTAGCTAAAGTAGTTAGGAAGACCTTCTACATTACCCACCTTATCATGAAGGGATTCTCATCTAGATCAAGGGAGGTCATAGTCTCCCTATACTCATCACTCATCAGACCAATGATTGAGTACAATGCCCCATTTGGAATGTATCTGACCCGACACTTGCAGCAGCTGGAGAGGCCACAAAAGTTCCTTACCAAAAGGATAAAGGGTCTCAAACATCTGTCCTATGCTGCCCGACTGAAAGAACTCCAGCTCTATTCAGTCGCTTACCGCTTGCTCAGAGGTGACCTTTGCCTAACATACAAGGCCATGTCAAACCCAGATTTGATGAATATGCTTCACCTCAAAAAATCTAGATCCGTCAGAGCCACAAGGGCGGGAGACTTAAACCTCGACACGGCTATTAATAGGACGTGCTGGAGGGATAGATTAATCACCCAAAGACTCCCTATGCTGTGGAACAAAATCCCGGTATATGTGAGGTAGAGCACCTCGCTGGCCTTGTTCAAGAGAAATCTTGACCAATGGATGGGAGATCGCAGATATACCCCAGGGATTACCTCAGTGTCACTGCTCGACAGAGGCACAGCAAAATAATGGGTATAGTTCCCCATACTAAAGGGGTGGCGTAAGCCACAAAACTATGGGCTAGGCTTGTAAATGCCCTCGGGCAGATAGCCTAGTATGAACCTATGAACCTATGTAAGTGGATTGTAACATTTGATAGGTATTTGCAACAAAAAAATGAAGTATATCATAGTAAATGTTTATTGTGTGATTCAAAGGAAACTGCATTTTGTGTAATATGCCATAAACAAGTATTGCATGATATTGCTAAAAAAGCTAGACTGTGCAGACAGATCTGTTCATGATAAAGAATTAATTAAGGATACGCAGTTTTCATTATATCCAGATGTAAAGCAGTTATGTCCTGTCAGTACATTAATTTCTGAATTACAACAGCAATCAAATCTGTTATTGACAGAGTCCCCTGTAGATCTTGTAACTCCCTTTAAAAATTATGTACAAGCATGGAATGATGCCACGGCTACACATACAGATGAGGACAGAAACAAAGCTTATGATACATTGACAGAAGACTTTAATAAGTTTTTAAAAGAGAAACAAAATGAATTTAAAATGTTCAAAACTGACATCCAAGATCTCTGTCAAAAGTGCATAGGAGCTCTGCAGTCAACAGAGGAATCCAATAACAGGTATCATATATCCCTTAAACACTTACAGGTAGAAATGACAGACCTTAAACAGCATCTGAAGGAAAAGGAAGAAGAATTAGATGAATTAACAGAGAGTAACCTCCAAAATACTATTTTGATATCCCAGCTTAAAGAAGAGTTAAAAAACACAAAACCAGTCCAAATTATAGAACAGGGACAGGGAACCACTACAGATTTATATACACAGTCTAGATTATTACAGAGTTTACCACAGTGGAATGATAAAAAAGGCATATTTTATAACATGCTTACATTTGAAGAATGGGTGGCATATACAGCAGGATCTGATATATGGACAGATGCATTACTTAGATGTTTCTGGATTATCATTCCCAAATGTTTTAAAACTTTCATACAATTAAAGCAAGATGATTATCAGTTGAACACTAAAGTAGAACGTATGACAGCCGTTTTAATGGCATTTACACAAGGGCAGCCTCTCACAGCCAAATTATTAGATAATTTTAAAATTACTATCACAGATAAATTAATGGAACAAAGTGATCATTTTAGACTTGCATTTCAAATCATATATAAAAAACAGACAGAGACATGGGAAAAAGAGACATACAAAAACAGTTAATACATTGCTTCTTAGAACAAGTCAAAGGGGTTCCAGGGGATATTAAATGTATCTACGAAGAAAAGTCTGATACCCTCACTGATTTGGTACAAAAACTAATGAGGGGACGGACTATGGCCGATGATGGGACTTTATACTCACACCATATCTTTGCATGTGAAGATAATAGTGAGCCATTTGAAGTAATTGGTGAAGTCAAAAATAGGGGAAGGCAAAGATGGTGTGACCAACCACCAGCAGAAAGAGCTGTGTCAGCACCACCAGCTCCTGCCTCTATGCTTGTAGTACCAGGATCAAGCACAGGTAATGAGCAAAAGGCACCAACATGCTTCTTTTGTAAAAAATAGGACACGTTAAGCAAAATTGTGATCATTACAAAGCCTGGCAAAAGAAGGAAGAACAGGAGTGTTTCCAAAAGAGAGCAAGCAATTTACAAGAAAAGTCAGAAAAGCAGGATCATGTACAAAAACCTTACAATATTAGTAAAAACAGTTATAAGAGCCATCAATATACAGGAAAAGGGAAAGTATGCCCGGTAGATTTTCAAACAGTTTCACCTGTAAATCCGAAACATTTGATAGAACAGGCAGAAGGAATAGCTAGGCAACAGTTAAAAAAAGAGATTGAAAAACCTAAATATGTAGATCATTCAGACACAGAAGAAGATGACAAACAAAAACATGAGGTGTGTCATATTGCATTTGATAATAAAGGAGAGGATGAGTGGATTTCCTTACAATAGGGATGTGCCCCCCCCCCTACTCTGGTATCTTTCCTGACTACCTTTAAAAAGGGTTGAGATGGACGACCACTGATTGATATTTGGGTAGAGGGGTCACTGTGGAAAAATGTCTTAATAGACACAGGAGCAGCAGTATCTGTCACAAACAGACAGTTACCAGTAAATCCTATAAAAAAGGTTTGCATTTCAGCATTTAATGGCACAGGATGCTATGCAGTGAGTAGCCAAAATGTGGACATAAAGTTTAGTCAAGAGGGACAAATATGGAAGGGTGCATTTTTAATGCATCCATCTTGCACAAATACAATTATTGGTATGGACATTCTAGGACCTTTAGGCATAGTAATTGATTTACCTAATGAAATTCTGTGGATGGGAGACAAACAACAAAGAGAGGAAGAGCAAAATACAGGTTGCTATGCAATCTCTCTACCTGACAAACCTGAAAAACATACAGGCTATATAAATACAGACAGTGAGGATGTATGGAAGCATTTACAACAGCAATTCCCAAATCTATGGTCCAAGGGTCCCAGTGATTGTGGGAAACTAGAAAGCCCAGTAGGAATAGGAAGTGATCAGGACTATATACCACCTTTTCAAAAACAATATCCTATTCCTAGGGAAGCAGAAGAACATATGGAAAAATGTATTGCAGAATGGGAAAGAGAAGGGATTATACAAAAAGGCAACAGTTCTACAAATTCACCAATCTGGCCAGTTAAGACAAAAGATGGTAGTTATTGTCTTGTTATTGATTTACGAAAGGTTAATCAATATACCACTCCTAGAGCACACTTGATTCCAGGAGTCCCAGAGTTGGCTGCACATATTAAGCCACAAAGTAAGTGGTTTACAGTAATAGATTTAGCAAATGGCTGTTTTGCAGTGCCACTCAGGAAAAAAAATTGGCCAAGATTTGCCTTTACATTTAAAAACCAGCAATATGTTATGACAAGGTTACCACAAGGGTTTCAAAACAGTCCAGTTATTTTTCATCAGACAGTAGGATCTATTCTACAACATTTGGAAAAGGATGATTCAGTAATACATTACATTGATGATATTTGAATTCAGTCAGAAACAGTAGAGGAGCATGTATGGCTTCTTAAGAGAGTTTTTCATACTCTACAGCAAGCAGGGTTTAAGGTTAAAAGTGAAAAAATTCAGTTTATGACACAAAAAGTTAAGTTTCTAGGTACTATTATAAAACCAACAGGAAGATCTCCTTGCCCTGTACGTGTACAAGGCATTTTACAAATGGAAAAGCCACTGACTATAGCAGACTTACATAAATTCATGGGAATCATGAATTACAATAGAATTTATAGAGGATTATGCAGCCGTGGCTGCTCCCTATACAAAATGTTACATGAACAAAAGAACTCCACCTTTTAGAGTGGGGATCTCATGAAGAGGAGGCATTTTCACAGATAAAAATAAAACTAGCACAAGCTACAGAACTAATAGCGCCCACTCCAAGGTTACCATTTGTGTTACAAGCAGCAGCAGGAAAAAAAAACACTGTCTGTGGTACTACTACAGGAATGGCCACATGGTAGTGACAACAGAATGGAAAAACATTACGCCCAGTCACTTTCTTTAGCAGAAAGATGACTCCAGTGGAATTGGGTTACCATCCATGTATACAGCAGTTATTAGCCATTTACTGGGGTATTAAACAAACTGAATATTTGACAGTATTTTCCAGCATTATAGTACAAACACCACATCAAGCTGTAAAAGCTTTGATAGACAGTTTTGAAATGAATAAAATTACAGATGGTATTAGTCAGGCAGTCTTTGCAAAATGGATGGCACTTTTTGGAATGAAAACTGTTACTATACAGACAGGAGATAAATACCATTTGTCAAACCATATGGGATATGAAGGAAAACAGCATAACTGTTTAGAAAAGATAATGTCACCTGAGGTGCAATTTTTAGCATCTGATTTTGATCACTTTAAGCCATCCATCTTTGTGGATGGAGCACGATATTGGGACTAAGGCAGATACTGGACAGGATTTGCCATAGTTCCAGAGAATCCACAACTGGGTTCTCCTGAACTAATCAAGTTACCAGGGCATATGTCAGCTCAAAGAGCTGAACTGGAGGCAGTATTGTATGTGCTAAAGTATTACAATCCTATTAACATTTTTCAGATAGTGCTTATGTAGTAAATTCTTTAAGACTACATATGGAAACCTGGGTAAGACGAGGATTTGTGGATAGTGTAGGTAAACCATTATGGCATGCTGAAGTATTAAAAGACATATATAAAGTTATAACAATGTCAAAACAACAAGGACAGTATAGCATCTTAAAAGTAAAAGCACATCAAAAGCCAACCAGTGAAACTTACAGATTAAATGTGTTAGCTGATACCTTGGCCAAACAAGCAGCACAAAATGGAAAAGAACTTCCAGAATATGAGTATGCCAATGTAGAAGTTAGTGTCTTAAAAGAGCTAGATAAAGAGTCAATAGAGAAAGACCTTGTAAATATACAAAAACAACAGGGCTTAAAGAAGAAACCGATCAGTGCAGATTGGCAGGTATACCACCAAAGGAGTACTATGTATACACGACCTCCAAAGGGTTACAGTTGCCATATGTACCATTTCAGTTGGCACGCCAGTTGGTCAAGTTAAATCACCAAATACTGGGCCATATAGGAACTGATAAGTTATGGGCAGTTGTAAAAGAAAAGTATTGGAACCCAAATTTAAAAAAGGTCTGCAAACTGATTATAGAAGAATGTTTAATCTGTCTTCAGGTAAATGCTAAAAGCAAAAGGCCTCAGTTACATCGAGTACAGCCAGCGGATGGGCCATGGTATGCAGTTCAAATAGATTATGCAGGTCCATTACCAACAACAAAGGGAGGTTACAGATATCTACTAGTGGTAGTGGACGTCTTTTCAAAATGGGTAGAAGCAATTCCTACCAAAACCATGACAGCAAAGGCAACAGCAGAAGCCTTATGGAAAAATATTTTCTGTCATTGGGGATGGCCACGGGTCATACAGTCAGACAATGGCCCACAGTTTGTTAGTGATCTCATTAAACAAATGTGTAATTTGTTAGGCATACAGCAAAGGTTTCATGTACCATACCATCCACAATCTAATGGCATTGTAGAACGTATGAATCGGATGTTAAAAGAACGTCTAAAAAAGGCATGCTTGGAAAAGGGCAATACATGGGTACATCATCTGCCTGGTATTTTAATGGGTATTCGAGCAACACCAAACAGCAAAACAGGTATTTCCCCATATGAAATAATGACAGGCCGCAAAATGCCCATACAATTACCATTTGATCCAGATTTACCTAATGGTAGGCCCATGCTAGAAATTAGCAAACATCAGGAATGGCTAAAACAACTCACTAGTATATGTGACTATAATGCAAGGGAGCAAGCATTCCATCTATTGAAAAAGGTGCCAATAATACCAGCTGAAGAAAACCTTCCCTGTGGAACCAAAGTATTGGTAAAAACATTCCAAATGGAAGGACCATGGGCTAGCAATTGGCAAGGCCCTTTTGAAGTAGTGGAACAAATTGGACCATTAGTGTACAAAATCAAAGGAAAAAAGAAAAACAGAACAATGTTGGTACATAAAGATCAACTAAGAATGATAAAAAATAGTGAACAATGTAAATCTGATTAAATGTATTCTTTTGTAGGTTTCCAACAGAGAAAACACTAATGAAATTGACATGGTTTAAAGTGCATCCTTTTGGAAATCCAGTTTCGGATGACCAAAGGCAAAATGATTCAACAATGGAATTTCTATTTAAAGGATGTTTTTTTAAATTGATAATAGCTATCATACTATTATTGTATTGCTTAGTATTAAATTATACTTATAACCTGTTAATCAAACTGTAAAGTTACAAAAGAGAGAGAGTAAAGAAATGTGGAAAAATGAACAAGACTGGTCACCATCTTTTAACACTTTCTTAGCAAGACAATGTTGGTATGCAAAAAGCATGAATGTTTCTAATTGTTGGGTATGTAGTTTAATACCAAAAATAACAGGGGTAATGCCTCTAATACCTATTCCACTAAATTCTCTTAGTAGTTGGAGAGTATTAATAAATGAAACAGGAGATCAAGTTATAAATGTACAATTACGTAAAGCAAGAGTACAGTTATCTGCTATAGTACAGGGGATCACATGTTTTCAACAAAATGGAACTGTTCCAGTGGGTAATAGCAATTGTATTCAAACAATTGAAATGATAAATTTTCACAACCACATACCAGTACGTGGAGTATTTTCTCATGGTTTTCCTATTTTAATACCAATTAAGGGTCAGTTAATATTAAGTGACACAGCAGTATTTCATTTTTCACAAAATGACAAAATGACTGTAAAACTAATATTACATGTTGGAGAAGTAAAACAGATAAAAACTTTACAGTTGTACATGATAAATCTCCTACTATGGGGCAAGTAAATGGCAGTCTGGTAAATAGCAGTGTTGCTCTATCAGATGGGTTATATTACATCTGTGGTAAATATGCTTATAAATGGTTACCAAAGGGATGGGATGGTACCTGTTATATAGGATTAGTGGTACCAGCAATGCATCATGTAAAAGAGTTACCAAAAGGAAACATTAGGAATACAAAAAAGAAAAGGGATATATTACCTGTAATTGAAAGTCCAGAAAATCCAGTAGACACCTTAGATACATCACGTATATATCATCAAAATCTTGATTATATTAAATTAAAAGATATCGATTTAGGAGATGACGTAATCTCTGGAGCAGGTATTTTCCCTTGGTACGGGGCTGCAAAAGCCATCTGGAAACTGAGAAAACTATCTAAACTAGTTGAGGTATTGGCAAATGCCACTTTCAATGCAGTCCTTGACATTACTGTCGAAATGACAGCAATACGAACTATGGTTTTGCAAAATCGAATGGCATTAGATTACATATTAGCATCACAAGGGGGTACATGTGCTTTAATAGGAGAACAATGTTGTACATTTATTCCCGGCAAAACAGAATTTGTAAAAGCACATTTAGAAGGGATTGCACAAGTGTCTCAACATACTAGAAAAAACTGGAATGATGACTGGAGTGAATGGTTTAGTAATCTATTTACAGGATGGACAGGAAAAATCACTGTATTTTTAATTTCTTTTATTGTTATTGTAATGCTTGGTTGCATATTATTTACATGTATTAAAGTCTGCTTAGCAAAAGCTAGTCAAGTTACTGTTGTTAATTGTCATAATGAAAAAGTATTCCCAAATAATGCTGAATTTATTTCTCTAGTTTAAAATAAAAAAGACAGAATTGTTAGAGTGTGCTCAACAATATACTAAGGTTGAAAGTAATTTTGCTGCAATTATGCAACATAAATAAGATATAAGATAAAGCTTGCTTAAATGTAGAAATAGAGTTTAGTAATATGTAATCAGCATCCATACTAAATTACCATGGCTTGGAAAAGGAATCTGCTGAATGGACATTTTTCCCTTACAGACTTAAAAACAGGATGTATGCAAGAGCAAAAATACAAAATCTGCTTTTAAAGAATGGACACTTTTCCCTTACAGACTTAAAAACAGGATGTATGCAAGAGCAAAAAATGCAAAATCTGCTTTTAAAGAATGGACAATGACACTGTAGCAATGTGTTTCCTCAAAAATATGTTTTTCTGCATGGAAAACAGGATATGGCACAAGAACAGATGTTTTTATACAAAGATCTAAATAAAATACAGGATGTTCACACTGTCAGAACAATGTGTTTCTTCAAAAATATGTTTTTCTGCATGGAAAACAGGATATGCTTATCAGTATTGGCACAAGAGCAGATGTTTTTATACACATATCCAAATAGAATACAGAACAATGTGTTTCCTCAAAAATATGTTTTTTTGCATGAACAACAGGACACTGTTACAGGATATTCACACTGTCAGAAAAGCTGGTCTCTTACAAGACATTGTTAAACAAGGAAGCTTAGTATTGTTTCTACAGGATAAGCAATTCTCCAAAATAGAATACCAAGGACTAAAACTGTATATAAAGAGCTGTATAAATCCAGTTATGTTAAAGGTATGGTAGGGACTGATTTGTCCTAAGGTAAATGTTATATCTCTCACATCATCTGTACTATATGAGAAGTAAAGTTGGAACAGTACTTTTAAGCTGCAACGTGGTTCCGTTTGGTTTATTATAAAAAGTTATTTGTTACTGCTCTCTAAAGTTGATGCTGCAAAGTATATTCTCTCATCAGTGTATATTCTGCAAGTTTTTCTGTATGCAACAGACTGTGAATGCAAATATAACCAGACTTTGAATTTTAGCAGAATCCAGCCAGCAAGACTGAGTGTCTTAAGAACACTTCAAACCCATCACACCAAGCAGTAAGCAGCTCCATGTAATTTTTTCAATATATATATATATTTATTTTTTTTTCAGAAAATAAAGCAGATACAATCAAAAAAACACTAAATGTGCATAAAAAGATGCTTATTGTTATATATCTCAGTTGAGAGTTGTAGTCAATGCCCCTAGTAATAAAGTAGGAAGAAGCACAAATACAGTAAAAGCAGATGAATAAAGTACAATTTATATATATATATATATATATATATATATATATATATATATATATATATATATATATATAAAAAAAACAATGGAAAACGAACAATCTGATTTAAACAAGTTACCCAATTAACCAGAAAAAAACTCAAAACTGAGCCCTGTTCCAGCAGTCTTCAATCAGACAAGTTCTAACTGCACACTCCCGCTACTAGGGTGCAGGGGAACCTTTTCCAAAAAAGATGGCCTGGATGAGTGCTCAAGTTATACAAACAAAGCTAGATTCAGCAGGCCTGAATCTAGTCCTATGCTACAGCAACAAGGCGTACCAATTTCAAAAAGAAACAGTTCGAATAAGCAGCCACAATAAGCCTGTGACCAAAAATTCCCAGCTCAGAAGGGCAGAATCCAGCCTCTCCTCCCACAAGAGTGCAGACCACAAACCTTCTTAATGTAGAATAACTGGCCTGAAGCCCAAGTGCTTAAACCAGAACCAATACACTTTTAGAATAGCAGACATTGAGCTTTCAATCAGCAATTCCCAGCTTAGAAGGCTGTAAGCTACCTGTCCTGCCACAACAGTGCAGACCACAAACCTTCTTAATGTAAAACAACCAGTATGAAGCCCAAGTGCTTAAACCAAAAGACTTAGAATAACAGTTACAATTTAATCAGGCTACTACCAAGCAGTAATAAATGCAGCAGAATAAATAAAATTGAGTACTTTTAAGAAGAGGCAAAAGCAAAATAAAGAAGGAGGAAACACAAATACAGTAAAAGCAGATGATTTTTTTTTTTTTTTGTTAGTAAAGTGCAAGGAGGGAGGAAGGAAGAACCTAAGTCGGTTGACCTTCTCAAATCTTCTTTCTGTATTAAGTAGAGTGAACACTAGACTCAAGATATGATCTCACTGTACTCGGTTAAGTGAGCAAATGAGATGGACTCAGGGGGAGTGTTCTAATACAGACTTACAGGAGGAGCGGGCGATTCCAGAGCCACCACCACAAGAAGAAGAAGAAGTACATTTGTACAGATTACAGAGATATTAAATCAAAATGCAGGCAAAAAAATGAGAATAAACACCTATCTTTTCTCAATATCACAGCTGGCAGCTGTATATATACATATATGTATGTGTGTATGTTTGTGTATAGGTCTACTTGAAAAGACCAAAAACCCAAATTAGCATATCTGACATGACTGAGATGAATTCATCGAAACTGCATAACATGAAAATTTAAAACAGTGAATATCATATTAATGAAAAATTATACTGGATGTGTATGACCATTTTTATATATGTCTTTCTTAAATAAAATAAAGAAAAACATGCCCGTTTACAAATAAAGCAGTCTAAATCGCAAACATAATTTCCATGTAGTGAAATTCCCCATAATTCATTCTGTGCTTAAAGAAACAGTGGTGGAATCACTTCTTCAATAAGTATTAAATTTTTAGAACTGTTGTTACAGCTGTAATAAATTCTAAGCAGCTATAATCATTTTGGTGTTCTAATATAAA
Source organism: Protopterus annectens (assembly GCF_019279795.1). Classification (NCBI taxonomy): domain Eukaryota; kingdom Metazoa; phylum Chordata; order Ceratodontiformes; family Protopteridae; genus Protopterus; species Protopterus annectens. The sequence continues at coordinate 156,185,472 of NC_056748.1, read as the reverse complement.
TTGAAATTGATTGTGATGCTGTACTAATTTTTGCTTTTTTGTTGACGGAGGGCAACCACATGAAATATGCAAGTCGTGCCATAGAAAATATTGCAAGTATTTTTTTTCCTTTGTTTCGGCAGGGGGAAAAGCCACACTGCACACCCCCTCCCACAAATTAAATAAACCAACTCCAAGATTACACTGTCTTACACGCAAGTAACTTATTTTCACTTTTATGAGATTCAGCCTTTTACATTTTCGGTTTTATGCAGTTTTGGCACAGTCGTCTTGGTTATATTAAATTCATTCAGATGGGTTTTCATTCATTTGAAGTAGACCTATATATATATATATATATATATATATATATATATATATATATATATATATATATATATATATATATATATATATATATGTAGAGAGAGAGATGACCTTTTGTCTGTTGAAAATTTAACTTATTCAATGACAAGTGATTGAACACAACTTGTCGATCAACAGCCGATCAAACAACCCACTTTATAATTTGTTTTTTGCAGGAGGGTAAGCCCCCCCCCTCACATCTCCTGCTAACAATATATACCAACACTGGGGGCATAGTACAGCAGGTAAAGTACAAATTCCCTGATCCCCTCTGTACTGTGATTTCACACTGACAAAAAAACAGTACATGACAAACTGATTTTCAATCAACTGTGTTGTCGTTTTAGTTCTACAACTGGTACTTTCAACCACCTGCCTGATACCCATATATGTATATGTTTATGCGGATCTACTTTACATGGTCGACTTTTCAGAAAGTCGAGTTTCATATGGCCGAGCCGATATGATCGACTTTCTTAAAGTCGACCATATAAAATAAACAGAAGGCACACAACAAACACTTACCTTTTAACTGTTAGCGGGGGGGGGGCCCTCTACACCCCCCCGTGGGAGATTTTCCCATTCCGCACTGTTCAGAGATCGCAGTTCCCCATGTTCGGCTTTTCGAAAGTTGATCATATGGTCTCAGCCATATGAAAGTCGACTTTCTGAAAAGACCATGTGAAGGGGACCCGTTTTTGCATATGTAACACTGTTGAAACCTTTATTCTGTCCTCAGTCTTTTTACCCTCTCATGTCTTTTTTCTTTTCTCTCCTTTCTATACCCTCTTGCTACTTTAATTAAGCTAGTTTGAAACAATGGACTCCGAATCCAAAGTGACAACACATCCATTGCTTGTTGTCATATGCACTTTGTTTTCAATTTGTTATGTATAAAGTTTATTTAGATCTGTAGAGTTCGTATAGATATGTGTCTGCATGTGTCTGTATTACAGCGTATATTAGCTTTATCTTTGCTTAACCTTGTGATATACTCACCCAGACTGTGCCTGGAAATGGTCTACTGAGATCAGTACACTACACACACACACCTATATATGTGTGTGTGTGTGTGTGTGTGTGTGTATGTGTGTTTGTGTATATATATATATATATATATATATATATATATATATATATATACATACATACATACATAGAGAGAGAGAGAGAAAGACACACACACACACACACATGCAAACACATATGTACATACCCTCAATTTAAACTATCTTTTACTGACTTTCTGCTGACACATTTGTCTCTATTCGTCTATTGATATGAGTCACACACCATTAAAGAAGTAATACAGAACTATTTTTCTCAATCATTTCTTATTCACATATACTTTGAAAATACTGTAATGTTTCCAGTGTTCCAGTTTTCTCTTTTTGTTTATTAATTTCCTTTATATTAAAGTATACTTAGCAAATCTTCAAACACAATAGCATGTGGAGTTAGACGTACAATGTATGACAGCACCAGTACAGTCCAACAACAAATACACATTCAAAATAAAAAAAAAAAACAGAACCATAATTAAATAATAGCCATTTCAATTCACTTGAATCAATCAACCATATTGCAATAAATTTCTAGATGGTATACCAGGGGACTTTATATTTTTATTATCAAGTTAAAATAAAATTGATTACATTACTGCTTCTGTATGAAGCATATTATTTAATGCGGGGTGGTATGGCATTACTTTAGATGTCCCTCCTATTTGGAACAAGACATAATGTTACAGAACAGTGAGCTATGTTGCTTTAAAACTCACAAACGACTAGCCGTTCTACATTGCATTGCTTATCATTCCATGTTCCAGTAGTATACATCTCTACACATTCCTCAACGTTGTGTTCATTGTTTGGTTCTCCTTTATTCCAGTTTGTATACCTTACTGGCTGACGATTTAGATACACAAATCTGTTTTTGCTCCATTCTGCTATGACTCCAATCCATGCCCCTTTCTTGTAAAGGTTCACAATGTCCTGCAAGGCTTTGTTTTGAACAGCTGTGTCTGGAGTGGCAAGTTGTCCACCTGCATTTGCACATTCAGTCCTTGCATTCTGAAAGGTCACCAATTTTCCTCCAGTGAAAAATGTCTTCTCTTCAGCCTTCCCACAACCTAATAATTGCAAAACTGAAAAGACACAAAATATAGATTAACACTAATGCAGATGATAATTAGGTATATCTCTTCTTTTAAAATAAAAAAATTAACTTAAGTTTGGACATGTTCTGTGTTGGAGAGGACTACAATAAGCTGTCTGGTATGAGTATGTAAATTTACAAAGTGCAGGCAGTGAGCTGCAAAAATAAAAAAAATGTAGGCACTGAGACCATGGGATGCCATGTTAGTGAAACAGAAGCGATAATAATGTGGCAGGAGATGTGAGCTGTTAATTGTATTCTCACCACTGAATGATGGAGTGCAGTTCAGGGCATCTACTAGACACCTGCTGCACTTGGGCATTGTTTACAATATTCAATTGTAGCGTAAGGTAACTGCAGTGCCGGCCTATTACCTCAGTATGATCACAGGTAGCAGCTGTCCTCAATGTCATTACTGTGGTCTCTGTAGCATTTCCTGTTTCTGTGGCTGAAGTTTTGACCACCAGATGTGAATTGCCTGCTCTTTGGGAGATTCAGTGGCCTGTTCAATGGTTGGAATTGAACCTTGTTCCCTTTTTCGACTTTCTTGAGACAGCAACATCTTCTCTAAGTCTTGCCAAGTTTCATTGTAACAGTTTATCTTTATAGATCAGCATTTCCCAAAAATGTAATTAGGAGTATAATAAAATTATTTTAAGTAGCAAGACATGTTACATTTTAGTTCCTAGTAGTTTATTTGTTTGTTTTCTGGTGCAGAGCACTGATCTCCATGGACCTTTTCCAGACACAGCCTGGGAGCGGTGTCTGGTTGCTCAGTGTCACACAGTTCGACTCTCTTCGCAAATTATATTTGTTATTCTTCTTGTACGTTTTTTCTGTCTCTGATTTAAAAAGTGTTTTTAAAGGTGAAAATGTTTTATTTTGTTATATAGTCTCTCAATGTACAGCAAAACATTTCCCTTGCCTCATGTGTGATTTATTTTTTCCTTAAATATCAACTTTGTTACAATGCCAAAGTAAGCATGATTTAATTAGTATTTACATAAACAGGGAAACCTTTTTATTTCCTTTCCTTTTTTCCTTCTTTTTGAGATCTCATGGATTAAAATATACAGTTTTGCAAAGCACATTATCAAACTACAGATTATATTTATGTGGTTGAAGTAAGGACAATGTGAAGGAACCGTGTAACAACTTGGACATGCAGAAAGTGAGATGTGGTGTGAGAAGACTTCCTGCTGAATGGAACAGTGGAGTGATGTAGCAAGAACAGAAACATAAGGTAAATCACAATGAGGGCAGGGGTGAGCAGAGTACAGGAGGGGAGATGAAGGCAGACGAGAGGAAAGGAAAGATGTAGTTACTTCATTGGCTACAGTATGTCTGCCAGGACTGTAGGGAAAATCAGACCTCAATATTTGGAAGAGAGTCTGAACTTAACTAGTGATAATATCAAGTGTTACTGGGAAAAAACTAGATCAAGACAGCTCTGGTAGGAGTACAGCAGATTTTATAGAGATGGGTGGTACTCCGAACTGAGGCAGAATGCATATAGAATTGTGCAGAGGGAGAAGAGTCAGAAGAGAGTAAGTGATGTCATCAGAATTAGCGATGACCTCACAAAACCCTGGCAGTAAACAGCAGGTGCGTGTGTAATGGAGAAATAATTTAGATGATGAAGAAACAAATTGTAAAGTAAGGGACCAAAAACAGAACAGTGCTGGCACAAGTTACAGGAGATATTGTGATGATAAGAGTGTATTAGGGAGACACAGAGGCTCAAAAGGAAGGGATGAATATTACAGTAGCAGGGGCGGGAAGACAATGTTGATACAATTTACACTTATTTGCTTGGATCACCTGAGCTTGCATCACACCTACCTAAATATTACAGCTCAGGGTAGCAGTTCTTCATGTTTCCTGGCTCATTTCACTTTGTAATAAAATTGTAATACTATATATTACTGAGTTATGGGTGATCTGTGAACAATGGTCTTCAGTGAGAGAAAGAAAGAGACAGAGATTATATTACCCAGCAGAGATCTCTCCTTCTGTTTCCCTCTCAGATAAAACAACCTGAGAGAGAGAGAATAATAAAGTAAGGGCATGTGGGGGCAAAGTCTTTCACGAGGAAGTACAAGAGGTTTAGATTCATGAGACAAAACACTTTACCCATGAGAAAAAACACTTTTTAGTTGTGTGGCTCTGTAAAGTTGCAAGCTTAAGTATATACATTCTGAGAATATGAACACTTAGGCTGTCATTTAGTAGGTGAGACTGAGCCTATGTGAAGGAAGCTCCAGTGACTTAAGGAAATGTAATGAATATGAGCAACTGGAGCAAGCTCTGAGCGTCCTTACACAAAACACAAGGCGTAACAAACCCTTCCCTCTACTCAGTCTCCTACAGATTGCTAAGGGGTGATCTATGACTGGCATAAAAAGGCATCCGCAAGCCTCACACTTATGAATCTCCTGCATATTCTTAAGTCAAACATTACCACAAATACAAGGTCTAAGGACCTGCATTTTGTCTGTGATTTAAACAGAATACGCTGAAGAGACAGATATGTGTCCCAAAGGAAGTCCCCTTCCTATGGAACAGGCTTCCCATACATGTGAAGCAGAATTTGTCGATAACCCAGTTTTAGTACAACCTACATCAGTGGAAGGGGAACAGGAAATGTACACCAAGCCCAGCACCCATGTCCCTTATGGACAGAGGTAGCTTATAAATGCCTGTCCCTCAGTGTCCTATTTGGATACAGAATGTCTCTTTTCTTTCCGGAAAACTTGCCTTGGCTTAGAAGGGCCTCCTGTGTTGTTAACTTAGTAACAATCTATGAATATAGACAGAATTTCAGATGTACTTACATTAATGGAGGCATATATGTGGATTTTTCAGTGGGAAAGGAAAGAATAAATAGAAAATATGTGGATACAGACAGCCAAACACACATGGCAGAAGAGACTTAGTCAGCTCTGTGTTTTCATCCTTTATTTGAAATAAAAAAGACCAAAACAGGTTGATTGGAGGTTTAAAATAACACTATAGTGTAGAAGAAGGCTTTTGGATCCTAAATCTGAGTTTTTGGAAGTTTTTGTCTCACTTGGGTTTTGTTATTCAACATTCTTTATTTGCAGCTTTGAAGAAGGTTGCATAAAGGAAAATAAGGTGTTGCCACTCAAGAACATTATAGAGGATTTAAAAAATAAAAGTAACCCTTGAAACCTTATCAACCCTTTTGCAGAGCTCTGCATTGGATATCACTTATATTAAGAATATCACCACAAAATCCCAAATCATGAGCCTCAGCTGAACCATCTTTAGTCCTTTAATTCTGCACGCAGAAGGAATTTACATAGAAGCATGATTTACAGAAGTAACCTCCAAGCAACTTCAACCAGATTAGATGATATGGAAATACAGCAAAAAAAAAAAAAAAAACCAATATGAACCTATATAAAAATACTTATAGAACATACAGAAAAAGTAACCCAAAAGCATTTAATACCTGCTGAGTTGAAAAATATTACCAGGCTGCAAATTGTCTCTGTGATAGAACATGCAAACAGAATACCCCTTGAATGCCAAACAGTAGGTACTCCAGACACTTTATTCTCAAATGCTTAAACTATACTGATAAGGAGACTATCATGCTAAAAGTAAAGATGCAGGGGGATGAATTCAAAATGGGGAGGGGGGGGGCTGCAGTGAGACTCGTACCATGCTAATTTACATACCGTTTCTAAAAAGAAAGGCTCTGACCTCATACTTCGGACTTTGTAAAGAAAAAGGCTGCACTGTACAATTTAAACTTCCAGCAAATCTAATTTATTGTAAATGGTAATCAGATTCATAAATTTCCCTCAGTAGATGAAACATGAAAATGTATAGCAGCTAAGCCAGTTTTGAAGGAAAGTGCTCTCTGAGACCTTAACAAATATAGGGACTATTATAAATTGCTTGGAGCATTATTAGAAAAAGAGTGAAAGACCAATGACTCCATCCCATCAAAGGTAGCAGTGCCTCTGAAAGGAAAGGTGAGAAAAGCAACATATAAGCATGTGCAGACATCCCGTATCAAATATGCACAAGAAGAGTATATCCAATCAAATAGAATGGAGGCAACAAATTGGTACGTCCCACTGTCCACTCTGCCCCGTTCAGATAAGGAGGACTGTCAGACAGATCTAGACTTCCAAGGCCCAGAAACTGAGCTCACACAAAGGAAATCTGTCAACGCATCATGGAGCAAACCTACAAATGTCAGATTTAGTACCCCCAGTGGGAACAACTGAAGTGACTTTGTGGCCAAATCATGAGGGACATTGAATATGTGGTACTCTAAACGTATTTATATGGAGTCATGCAACCTTTGAAAGCTGTGGATTCCGGTAATCTTTATTTTCTCTCATTTTTTTAAATATACAAATAAACACAGTGAGGATATTGAGAACTAGCTCAATACAAGTCATTAACCTGGATGAATGGCTTTGGATTAGAGACCAGCTACTCCCTAAATATAAATATGTGGCTATAAATGTAAAATATATTTGCCTGTGAAGGTCTAACAGGTACTTAAAAGGTGGCATAAAAATGTAATGTAAAGGATTTATTTAACTTTGTAGGAAGTCTAATGCCCAGACTATCCTGAACTTAAGTTGGTGGCACCCCACCTTGAAATCATGGGAATGGGCAAAAGTGACACAGGGTCAAAAGTCATAAGTTATGTTTCTACATAGGGAGAGTGGTAAGAATCAGGTATTGGGAAACCCAAGGGAACCCTTAGGAAAGAGAACTTTTGAAAGTGGCCTTGTCCACAACAAGGTAATTCATACTGCTATACAACAGGGATCAAAGCATTGATAGAATGTCCAAGGGTAAGAATTACAGATGACCAGTGTTGGGTACCAAACAACTCTTGTATTCAGCTCAGGAATAGCAGCTAAATGAAGCCAATATGGCAAAAGAGTCATCTGTTTGGAGTATAACACTAAATGTACAATGTTATCTTAACTCCTTACAATAGAAGGGCAATATTTAACTAAAGTAAGGCACACTCAGTTTGCTTACAACAGGTAAACGAAAAATGTGGCTTTTGGAAATTATGGAGTGGGTGGTGCTTCACTAGTTGTAGTGGCTCAGCAAACAGGGGTGTAACAACTCTTATACATAAAGTTTTGGGGTGCACTAAACTGGAGGCACCTCAGCAGCTGGGGATAGCAGCCTTGCATTAAACAAAAAAGTATGAACATGGCCTGGAAACACTTCAAAATTAGTTATTTATTCACAAATAAAATAAGTGCTTTCGTACAGGATAGTACCTGTACTTCTTCAAACAAGACAAGACAAAACTCAGTGCAAGACCTTATATACACTCTCCTGGAATGTAAATCTAATAAGCTCTATCACATGGTCAATTAAACTATAATTACATTAAATAAAATAGCTAGCTTGGAAAGTTGTTGTGTCTTTTGGCTTTTCCCAGTTAAGGGTCGCCACAGCGGAATGCCGGTCCGCTAATGATTGGTAGTTGATTTTTACGTGCTGAGTTGCCAGCCCTGATGCACAACCTTCAACGAAGGTACGCCCATTCATGCATGTCTCCACACAGAAGACTCTCTAGCTGAGAATCTAACCGGACAGCGTCTTACTGTGAGGCGACAATGCTACCGCAGCACCACCACCGCTAGCTTGGAATAATATAAGAAAATCATTAGAAAAATATATTGAAAAAATACATTTCAAAATGCCTCAGAAGTGTACATTAGAAGTATATTGGAAAAGTAGCCACTAACACCTGGTAAAATGCTAAATAACACGTATAAAACTGAAAAATGAATAAATATTAATAAATTAGATGAGAAATGCATAAAAATGGATAAAAATTACTGTTAAACATTCTTATGCACCATAAGGATGTTAAAAATGTTAAAAATTCATCTATTTGAACATAAATACCTTGTAAAAATGATAACATAGATGGATGCACAAAATAAACAATTTAAACTATCTGAAATTCTGGAAAAAAAAAAATATATATATATATATCAATTAAGGAAAATGAAGGCCTTTATCTTATAAGGCTCCTCAGTTTAAGTATGCAAGCTATGGAGCACATTTCATTAATCCCTGGGTACCTAAATGCATCACATCTTAGCTGCCACAACAATTTACATTTCTCGAATCTCAGAGAGGTAGGACCACCTCTAATATTTGTGTCAACTGTATCAATACCTCTGAATTCAAAAACATGTTCTGGTGAATTGATAATGTGTTTAGCCAATGCATTCTCCATCCTTTTGTTCCTGATAGCATAAAGGTGTTCGTACATTCTGTCTCTTTGTCTTCTGTCAGATTTTCCTATGTAAAAGACAGGACACATTTTGCACTGGGCCAAGTATATAATGCTACAAGTGTTGCAGTTGTATCAGAACATATTCTAATTCCTTTCTGCATTATCCTAGCTATCATCCTGACCACCAAAAGAAGTCAGTGGTCAAAGGACAGCTAGTTAGAGCAGCCAGAATGGTATCCAAGTATCATGACTTTTTAAGTGAATGCCAGTTCCTAAAAGAGATGTTTCTTAAGCGTGGTTACCCAGAGCCCGTATTAGAGGACATCCTAAAAGGAGATCACATCTAAGAGAGCAACAGGGTTTTATAAAGCCATTTTAAATTATTCCATACTTGTGAATGGGAATGACCATAGCTCTTTCAGTCTACATAATAATATACTCACTATGCATTCCTCTGTAGATCCAGTTACGGATTTTTCCATAACATTTGTGACCCCATTTAGTAATGAAGCATACATTATTAAATGCATAATACACAAGAATTGGGACTTAATAGTAGCTGATACAAACTTAAGAGTTAGTTTACCAAGTAAACCTAGGATCATATTCAAGAAGGGTATTAATCTAAAAGACATATTGGAGCAGAAGAGAATAGACAATCTTAGGATAAAAGGAATGTTCAAATGTGAAAACTGCCCCTACTGTAAACATGTGAGCACATGACTCTCTTTTGAAATCAGGAATATGAGATTTTCATGCAAGGGTAGATACAATTGCAACACTCACCTTTATGCTATCAGGAAAAAAAGATGGAGAATGCATTGGCTAAACACATTATCAATTCACTAGAACACGTTTTTGAATTCAGTTATTGATACAGTTGACACAAATATTAGAGGTGGTCCTACCTCTCTGAGATTGGAGAAATGTAAATTGTTGTGGCAGCTAAGATGTGAAGCATTTAGGCACCCAGGGATTAATGAAATGTGCTCCATAGCTTGCATACTTAAACTGAGGAGCCTTATACGATAAAGGCCTTCATTTTCCTTGGTACACACACACACACACACACACACACACACACACACACACACACACATATATATATATATATATATATATATATATATATATATATATATATATATATATATGGCAGGGGTGTCATTACTAACTCTGGTGACTGTTGGAGTGGCAGGGAGGGATATAGTGTGACAGTAGGTCATTAGTAACTCTGGTGTGATGGAGTGGTAGGAGGGATATAGTGTGGCCATGTGTCATTAGTAACTCTGGTTGCTGATGGAGTGGTAGGAGGGATATAGTGTGGTAGGGTGTCATTAGTAACTCTGGGGACTGTTGGAGTGGCAGGGAGGGATATAGTGTGGCAATGTGTCATTAGTAACTCTGGTGTCTGATGGAGTGGTAGGAGGGATATAGTGTGGCAAGGTATCATTAGTAACTCTGGTGGATGCTGGAGTGGCAGGGAGGGATATAGTGTGGCAGTGTGTCATTAGTAACTCTGGTGACTGTTGCAGTGTCAGGGAGGGATATAGTGTCACAGGGTGTCAGTAACGCTGGTGACTGATGGAGTGGTAGGAGGGATATAGTGTGGCAGGGTGTCATTAGCAACTCTGGTGGTGGTTGAAGTGGCAGGGAGGGATATAGTGTGGCAGGGTGTCAGTAACTCTGATTGCTGTTGGAGTAGCAGGGAGGGATACAGTGTGGCAGGGTGTCATTAGTAACTCTGGTGACTGATGGAGGGGCAGGGGGGATATAGTGTGTCAGGGTGTCATTAGTAACTCTGGTGACTGATGGAGTGGTAGGAGGTATATAGTGTGGCAGAGTGTCATTAGCAACTCTGGTGGCAGATGAAGTGGCAAGGAGGGATATAGTGTGGCAGGGTGTCAGTAACTCTGGTGACTGTTGGAGTGCCAGGGAGGGCTATAGTGTGGCAGGGTGTCATTAGTAATTCTGGTGGCTGATGGAGTGGCAGGGAGGGATATAGTGAGGCAGTGTGTCATTAGTAACTCTAGTGGCTGATGGAGTGGCAGGGAGGGATATAGTGAGGAGGTGTGTCATTACTAACTCTGGTGGCTGTTGGAGTGGCAAGGAGGGATATAGTGTGGCAGGGTGTCATTAATAACTAAGGTGGCTGTTGGAGTGGCAGGGAGGGATATAGTGTAGCAGGGTGTCATTAGTAACTCTGGTGGCTGTTGGAGTGGCAGGGAGGGATTTAGTGTGGCAAGGTGTCATTAATAACTAAGGTGGCTGTTGGAGTGGCAGGGAGGGATATAGTGTGGCAAGGTGACATTAGTAACTCTGGTGGCGGCTGGAGTGGCAGGGAGGGATATAGTGTGGCAGGGTGTCATTAGTAACTCTGGTGGCTGTTGGAGTGGCAGGGAGGGATTTAGTGTGGCAAGGTGTCATTAATAACTCTGGTGGCTGTTGGAGTGGCAGGGAGGGATATAGTGTGGCAGGGTGTCATTAGTAACTCTGGTGTCTGATGGAGGGGCAGGGGGGATATAGTGTGTCAAGGTGTCATTAGTAACTCTGGTGACTGATGGAGTGGTAGGATGGATATAGTGTGGCAGGGTGTCATTAGTAACTCTGATGGCTGTTGGAGTGGCAGGGGGGGATATAGTCTGGCAAGGTATCATTAGTAACTCTGATGGCTGATGGAGTGGTCGGGAGGTATATAGTGTGGCAGTGTGTCCTTAGTAACTCTGATAGCTGATGGAGTGACAGGGAGGGATATAGTGTGGCAGTGTGTCATTAGTAACTCTGGTGGCTGTTGGAGTGGCAAGGAGGGATATAGTGTGGCATGGTGTCATTAATAACTCTGGTGGCTGATGTAGTGGCAGGGAGGGATATAGTGAAGCAGGGTGTCTTTAGTAACTCTGGTGGCTGATGGAGTGGCAGGGAGACCTATAGTGTGGCAGTGTGTCATTAGTAACTCTGGTGGCTGTTGGAGTGGCAAGGAGGGATATAGTGTGGCAGGGTGTCATTAATAACTCTGGTGGCTGATGTAGTGGCAGGGAGGGATATAGTGAGGCAGGGTGTTTTTAGTAACTCTGGTGGCTGATGGAGTGGCAGGGAGGGATATAGTGAGGCAGTGTGTCATTAGTAACTCTGGTGGCTGATGGAGTGGCAGGGAGGGATATAGTGAGGCAGTGTGTCATTAGTAACTCTGGTGGCTGTTGGAGTGGCAGGGAGGGATATAGTGTGGCAGGGTGTCATTAATAACTGTGGTGGCTGATGGAGTGGCAGGGAGGGATATAGTGAGGCAGTGTGTCATTAGTAACTCTGGTGGCTGTTGGAGTGGCAGGGAGTGATATATACAGTATCCCTACAGCTTCTAGTTTCTATAAATGGATGTTTGTTGAATACAATAACACTGACCAGGAGTATGAGGCAGGGGGGGGGCGCCTTTATCTGCTATCCTGTTTGTTACAGCCATGGAATTAGTTATACAATACTTAAGTATGAACATATCACATCTGGGAATCCCAGCATATTATGGAGACTCTGTAATCTCTGCATGGTGCTGATGACTGTTCTATGGTTACAGCTCATCCAGAGTATAATAGTATGATAATGGATTCTATACAGAAATTGGGAAATGTTTTGGGCTTAGATTTCAATGAAGGAAAACACAAAATATTTCCTTTAACAAATGCAGGGAGGACAGCATTTGGGGATTTCCCAAGATAGATTACAAAAATGGTACTTAAATGCATCTATCTGAGGACAGAGTCAGCCTCATTTATTTATCCTTTGTTGACTGGATTAGTCCCACTAGGCTTGTGACCTATTTTCAGGGGAGACCCAAGGTGTTACTTTATACTAGTTGGGGGTATTTGGCCAGGAGTATTAGGGAACTTTCCTTCCTTTTCTTGATAGGTGCTGTGGGAAATTTCAGATCCACCTGACCTGCCACCAACCCAAGCAGATGGGACCTCAGTTTAATGCCTCATTAAAGAAGAATGACCCACAATTTCAACAATTTGCAAACAATTTTAAAAACAATTTCCAGTCTACAAACTTATAATTGATATAAAACATCAGAATTGTACTTTATTTTCCTCATACTGGCAAAAGAAAAACCCACAAATTACTGAACAAGATAAAAAAGATGCCATTGAAAACACGCTCAAATTCAGCCCATTCAAAAAGTTGCTTTACACACAACTTATGATTAACAATAATGCATATTTTACCCCTCAAAAAATTAGTAAATTTAATAACAAATACCCACCTGAATGTCCTCACTGCACTAAGCCACCAGCAGACATTATCCATGTTATGTGGGAATTTAATAAAGTTCATAACTTATGGTGTTCATTAAGGGCAAGACTAGAGAAAATGTGCTACCGAAAAAAGTAATTTATCCTGGGAAATGGCTATCCTGCACATGAATATAAATAATCTTCCAATAGTCTTAAAGCATGTCTTCATCACCATATGTGCTCTTGTCAAATTGTATATTACAAAGAACTGGACCCTTGCGACCCCACTTTCATGGGAGGGTTTTAGCAATTTAGCAATCAAATACATCTCCTCCCATAAGCTACTGTATGTTACTAAGAAACGTAAATACTACCAAGAGTATTGGGAATACCTATTAGATTTCATTCTCAAGAAGTAAAAATATTAATTTTAGAAGTGAAATATTCAATATATGTAAGAAAGTCAAAAAGGATATATTTAGAACATTATTATCACTGTTGTTTTATAAATCCTTATGTTGATAAGCTGTTCACAAATAGATGTACCCTGTGTAAAGGTTCTAGTTTATCTTTCCCTCGTATGTGTAATATCCCCCTAAATAGCTAATGGTTACTGCTTTGTTCTTCTTATCACTGCAGAATAAGTGGTTAGTACAAAAAAAATTGGATTCTTGAAGTGACTTATTTGTATATATTGTGTATAGGTTGTTATGGTTGGTTGTATGCTGTATGTGTTTTTTGTTGTCAAATGTCTTATATGTTATAACCTTAAAAACTGCAATAAAGAAATTAAAAAAAAAAAAAAAAAAGGATGAGCCACCATTAAATGAAGGAAAGTACAGTTGTGTAAAATCGTACCATAACAGTAGATGTCCTTCTCTTCACTGTTCCAGTATTCTTCACAATAGGGATCCCCTGCCAAGGGCACCCCAACGTCCAGCCAGTATACCAACGTATTTTGGTTTAAAGGGTATGCCATACATCACATGTATGTTTGATGTGCATGCTGTAAGGCATGAAGGTGATGTCCAGATGTACAGTCCTCAGAACTGAAAAAGCCTCAGTAAGAATAATAGTATGTAACAAGCACATCCATAAGGGAAAAGGATCAGGGGGAGAAAGGAGTGAGCGAGGGAATATTGCAACAGTGAAGAAAAGGACATCTACTGTTATGATAAGATTTTATTTAGTTGCCCTATGTCCTTCTGTATCACTGCTACAGTATTCTTTAAAATAGGGAAAGTGCAAAGCTTGAGAAGAAGATTGGCAGGAGAAAGGGCCAGCAGAGCCCTCTAGGATGTCATGGAGAGTGGCCCTGGCAAAGCCAGCTCTGGCCCTAGAAATCACATCCAACTTGTAGTGCTTAGTAAAGGCATGCACTGAAGTCCAGGTTGCTGTCCCAGGAATAGAATAAGTATCTAAACCCTTGAAGAAAGCACCAGAAGAAGCCACAACCCTAGTAGAATGAACCTTAACAGAAGAAGGAAGGCACTTCTTATGGAAAGAATAGCAAAAAGAAATGGCTTTAGATATCCAAGAAGAAATGGAAACATCCAAACCTTAAGACTTAGGATGAAACAAAACCAAAAGCTGTTCAGATATATGAAAAGCTTTAGTCTTAGCCAAATAGTATTCGAGTTGTCTATGAAAATCCAAAGTGTGCAAAACCTTCTCACTAGCAGATTGCAGAGAAGGAAAAAAAGTGGGCAAATGAATAGACTGATTAAGAGACAACTCATTAACTACCTTGAGCATAAAAGAGGGATTGGTATGAAGGGACACCCTGTCCTTATGGAAACTAAAAAAAGGAAAAAAAGCTATAAGGGCTTGCAGCTGAGACACCCATCTGGCAGAAGTAAAGGGGTTAAAGAAGAACAATGTTGTACGGAAGCTAGAGCAGCAGGTCAATGTTTCTAAAACAAGTTAAGGTCCTAGGAAGGAGGGGCAGGCAGCAGGTCAATATTTCTAAAACAAGTTAAGGTCCTAGGAAGGAGGGGCAGGCAGCAGGTCAATGTTTCTAAAACAAGTTAAGGTCCTAGGAAGGAGGGGCAGGCAGCAGGTCAATGTTTCTAAAACAAGTTAAGGTCCTAGGAAGGAGGGGCAGGCTTCCTGGGATGCCTAATGTGAAGGACGCCTTTAAGAAACAGTTTGGCCTCACATCTAGAGGCTAAAGGGGGAGTCAAAGGCAGACAAGCAAGATAGCTGAGAGGTGGGCCTTAACAGAAGAATATGCCAACCCAGCATTAAGCAATTCACACAAATAAGAGAAAACCAAAGGAACATCCACAGTAAGTGGATACAGGGTACAAGAAAGACACCAAACAAGAAACCTCTTCCATATGGATAAGTAAGATTTCCTAGTAGTGAGTTTCCTGGAGTCCTGCAGGACCCAACACATGTCCTCAGAAAAAAAGATATCTGTAGGAGATCAAAACCATATCACCCACAATGTCAGTTGAAGAGTGGACAGGTTTGGATGGATGAGAGATTCTTTGTCTTGTGTGAGTAGGTCCACTGTGAAGTAACTTGTGATGATTGCCCTTGGCAAGATGCAGAAGAAGAGGGAACCAATACTGTCTGGGCCAAAAGGGAGTCACCAGTAAGATTTTGTGGGCATCCTGTCTTTACCTTGAACAGGACTTTTGGAATGTGAGGAAGGGGAGGGAAGGCATAATGAAACATCTCCTTCCAAGAAAAAGAGAAGGTGTCCACCTTCCAGGCCAGAGGGCAAGGCAGTCTGGAACAAAACAGAGGAAGTTGTCTGTTCAGAGGGGAGCAAAATAGATCTACTTGAGGAGTATCC
Organism: Protopterus annectens; assembly: GCF_019279795.1. Lineage (NCBI taxonomy): Eukaryota > Metazoa > Chordata > Ceratodontiformes > Protopteridae > Protopterus > Protopterus annectens. Next base: position 156,169,679 of record NC_056748.1, on the reverse strand, counting down.
CACTGGTGGACAATGTCCAGAAACATGTCCCTGTAAAGCATCCAGTCATGGGATAGTATTATAGATCTGCTCAGAGAATCTGTAACTATGTTCTGTAAATTTCCTGAAGGGTCACGTGATAATGGATAGCCAGCACCCAAACCTGTAGGGCTAACCTGCATAGGAGATAAGACCTTGCCCCCCTTGCTTGTGTGACATACCACATCACTGGGTATTGTCTGTGAGAATCTTGGTGGGTCCTGGAAGAAAAAGAGAATGAAAAGCCTGAAGAGCCAGCAGAAGACCTCTCATCTCTTTGACATTGATGTGGTCTTTCTTTTGTCAAGGAGACCAAAGGCCCTGAACCTTCAGAGGGCCAAAAGAGGCCCCAATCCCACAACTGAGGCATTTATGAAACGTTCCTGAGAGGGGTTTGGAGGTTAAAAAGGAAGTCCTGGTTTGAGGAACAACTGATGAATCCACCACTGAAGTTCCTGCTTGAGTCATGGAAGTAGAGGGACTAGAACATCTAAAAGATGAGAACATTGAAGCCAAACTGGCTTTAGAAACCACTGAATCTTTCTCATGTGGAGCCTGGCTAGAGGGAGCATAGGAATGGTGGAAGCCATGTAACACAGAACCCTCAGAAATTCCTTGGCAGTGATGGAGGCCAGAGGAAGAAGGAACTGAAAGAAAGTGATGAGAGCTAAGGCCTTGGGAGAATGCAGGGATGCCAGCACTGGAACAGTCTGGATCCTACATCCCAGAAAAACATGATCCAGAAAAGGAATCAGGAATGACTTCTGGAAGTTTACAGTAAACTCCAGGCTTTGCAAGTGAGGAATGGTAAAGTGTAGGTGCTGAAGAAAGATCTCTTGAGAGGAGGCCTGGATATGCAGGTCATCCTGGTAAGGAAATACCTGTATCCTACCTTAGCCTGCAGAAAGCAATCGCAGGAGTGAAGCATTTGGTGAAAATCCTTGGGGCTGTAGAGAGGCCAAAGAGCAAAGCAGAGAACTAAAAATGGCAGGAAGCATCAGACAAGCATGAAAATGCCCTGGAAAGGGGCAAATATGAATGTGTAGATAAAGTATTTTATTTATTTATTTAAGTCTGATAACCGGGGAAGTCCACTGCACTAGAAGAGCCTATTTTCAGTGGACACCCAGGGAGAAAAGCTCCAAAACAAATTACACATGCATTTGAATTTACAAAGAAAGGGCAAAAATATATAGATTTCAGTTACATATTGCAAGTTACTAGGGACACAACATGTAACTGTGCAGAACAAGCTAAAGACATTTCAGAGTGTGTAATACAGTATGTTAAAAGAGCAAGTGAGTAAAACATTTAACATATATAGTAACTAGCTTATAATGGTAGGTAGAAGAGTATCCTTGAGATCCAGGGAAACTAGAAAAGCCTGAGAAAGTAGCAGAGGAAACAAGGTTTGAAGGGATAGCATCCAAAAGGAAAGGACCTTTAAAAAGGCATTTAGCTGAGAAAGATCTAGAATGGTTCTTTAGGTGCCTTCTTTCCTGGGGACCAAGAACACTCTGAAGTAAATCCCCTTCCCCCTCTGAAGAGTTGGAATTTTTTGAATTGTTCCTTGATCCAACAGACCCTGCAGTACTCTGGAAAAAAGAGCAGTTGTTCCTGAGGAGGCTGAGGAATTTTCAAAAAGGGAGGAAGAGATTTCCAAACCATAGCAAATTATGGAATGAATCCAGGAGTTTTCAGTGATCTTCATCCACATAGGAAGGGATAGGGAAAGATGCAAGAAAAGAGGAATGTGACTGAGAAGAACAGGATAGTCAGGCAGCACCTGGTCTGTTAGGAAAATGAGGCTGCTGAGAAGAAGGAATTTAGGTAGCCTTAGTAGAGGAACCCTTCTACCACCCTTTTTACCTTTGGGGGAGGGTGAGACTGTCTATGAACAAAGGCAGGCGTATTAGGATAATTCCTCTGAAACCTAGGCACAGGGAAAACAAAATATGCTTCAACTCCTGTAAGGACTTGTCCCTTTCATGTAGGGACTTAAACAACTCCGCAGCAAGAGCACCAAGCAAATGCTTACTATCCAGAGGAGCAACCATCAGTTTAGCCTTGATATCATCAGGCAAAGGCTGAGGTCTGAGCCAGGAAAACCTGCTCAACACAGATCCAAAAGCAGGACTTCTAAGATGGCTGCATACTGAGTAACAACCTAATTTTAACTCTCCCAGGGTAAAAACAGAAACTCAGCAGAGAAAGCCAGTAGACTTGTGTGTTTCTGGGTAAATTTCAGTATTTGGCAAGTAAGTGCACTGCCTGGATGCCAGGAAAAAAGAAATACAGAGGACCTGAAAGAAAATCAGCTACAAAAGGCAAGGAAAAATGCTAACTGGGAAAAGATCTGCAGCTGTTTAGCAAAAGGCAGTGCAACCTCCAGACATGACTTCGAGTAACATAAAGTATAAGACATCTGCACACAGACATGGTTAAAATTAATGAAACACTGATGGAGTATATCATCTCAAACAACAAAATGCTGTAAACAATGGAAGAAGCTGTAAACAAATATTCAGATGAGGTGATAAAACTGCAAAAAATCAGAGGTCGAAATGAAGAAAAGGCTGGCTGAATATGAGACTGCTCAAGAAGAGATGTTTCAAAAATAATAGAATTAGAGGACAGATCACATAAGGAAAACCTGAGATTTTCAGCTGTACAGAGAAGCTGGAAGGAAGAGATTGTATTAATGTTATGAAAGCACAAATAAACAATGGACTAGTATTCCACAGCAGAAGTTGTTAGATGAAAGAGCACATTGTTTATATGCTCCAAACCTGGCTATTAGAAAGCAGCCCAAATCTTTAACAGTAAAGATGCAATCCTACCAGCAAAAGGAGTTACTTCTGACAAAACTGTGGCAGAAAGACAAAGTAGTAAAAGTGGGAGACAGCAGAGTCTTTGTGAAAAATTATTACTTACTGCACACCAGGCAGAAGAGGAGTAAATGTATTCTACTGTTCAGGGAACGTCAAGAAACATGAGTGAGATTTAAACTGCTATATCCAACCATCATCAAAATAATCTTCTTTGGAGGAACAAAATCATTTTTTGATGAAGTACATGCTGAAGCAAGGAAATACAAATGTTTCAAAAACAACAAAACTTCACCATATGAAATCGAAATAAAACACAAACTCCACAAAGCTGATGAACCACCAGATCTACTTTACTCCTGGTACCTCAGCATTTCGCCTTCAAGGGATGTTTCTTTGTAATACACCAGCATCTTAAATAGTATTTCATTTGAAAAAAAAACTTTTTCGATTAAATAATTAAACAATTATCTCAATAAATTGATTAAATTACAAATACAAATACAAACTGCAAACACTGAATAATACCTTCCCCCTTTGAAATAGCAATAATTTATTATTCTTGGACTTCATTCAATCATAACTAACATGAGGCACTTTATAAATGTATACAAAACTTGCATATAAATTTAATCAGCAAAATCTAAAGAGAATTTAGCCAACATGATAGGAAAAATTCCTCAAAATTTAACACAGCAAATAAGATTGTTATTACTTTGCAAAAGTACATGTTTTAAATTTTCATTGACACTTCTTGGTTTAATCCACCTGGATATAAGGTGCCATAGTTGTAAATAAATGTGGTCTCTAAATAATTTAGCCTAGAGTGAAATGAACCCCCTGTTGTCTCAACCTGGGCCAAAACACTAAAAAATAAAGAGGAGCCATTACCCCCATGAACAGATGAAATATTGGTAGCTAATGCGCTCTCCCTTTTGTTGTTTCTTATGTCTAAAAGATGTTCTCTGATCCTTAGCATAACTTTCCTCTTTGTTTGCCCTATATACCATCTTGTACTGTCACATCCACAACCCATTATGTACACTACCTCACAATATTTGCAATTATATTTTCCCTTTGTTGAATATCTTCTACCATTAATTACTGTTCCTGACAAATTCTTCATTCTTGAACAAAGATTGCAATTTCCACAGGGAAAAGCCCCTTGTTTAACACTGATTCCTTGAAATAATGTCGGTCTATTATATAGTTCCTTCAAATTAAAAAACCTACCATAGGGAAAAAATATTTTGCTAGGAAAAATACTACTCAGAAATTCATCAGAACTAATAACTGGCCAAAGTTTTCTAACTATATGTGCAATATTGTTAGAAAAAGTACTATATTTCATAACATAAAAATGTTTTCCTTATTAACTTCTAAATTAGACATCCCTCTACTACTCCTAGTCGTGTTGAAACTTTCATAAACCGTATTCCTAGCCATCTCCAAAATTTCTCTACCATATCCTCTATCCAATAGTCTGTATTCCACCTCATCCAAAAATGACTCCTTCTGATGTACCTGAGATGTGTTCACCCAAATATGCCTGAATTCCCCGTAGGGTAATGCCTGAATCAAATGTGGTGGATGCATGCTAGATGCATGCAAAAAACTGTTCAGTGTGGTAGGTTTGTGAAAAGGTTTGTACTGAACTCTATTATTTTCATCAACAAAAAAACACAAATTCAAAAAATTAATACTTTCCTTGTCCATCTGAAAACTAAATTTTAAACCATGAGGATTCAAATTAAGTTCTTCAAAAAATGTCATGAACTCCTCTAAAGGGCCCTTACAAACAAAGGTCAAATCATCAATAAACCGCTTATATATGATTACATTCCTCTTAAAAAATTCTGTGAGATACATAAACTTTTGCTCAAAATCACCCATATACAAAACTGCATTAGAAGGGGCATATGCTGCCCCCATGGCAGTCCCTCTCTTCTGCAAATAAATTTTCTTATTAATCAAAAAATAATTATGGGCTAAGCAAAACTCTAATAATTCAATGATATATGAGGTACATGGCCCTTCTCCTAGTGTTTTTCCCACTGCCTCTATCCCCATCATGAACCAATGTTGGTATAGAGGGCATTTACATCAAGGCTAACCCAGAAATACTCACTTTTCCATTCCAAATTTCTAATACATTTACATAAGTCTTGTCCATTTCTAATATGGGACAGAATTTTACTCCTATATGGTTTCAAAATATGATCCAAAACAAATCCCACATTATAAATGAAAGAACCCCTACCAGAGACAATTGGTCTCCCTGGGGGGTTCTCTCTATTCTTGTGTATTTTTGGAATGGCAAAAAATATGGGGTCCTGAGGTTCCACTATGTACAAATTCTTAACATCAGTTTTATTCAGGAAACCCAGCCTCTCACCCTTCTCTAATAGTTCAAATAGCTTCCTATTGTATTCTTTTACAGGGTTCCTGGGTAGACTAATATAATCATTTCCTTACCCCAGTAAATTCTCTACCAACTGGTTATAATGTCCGTTATTCATTATAACCCAGCTCCCACCTTTATCTGCCTCTTTGAAAATAATTTCATTAACCTGGCTTCACAATTCCTTTAAAGCCGCCCATTCCTCCTTACACAAATTATATCTCATGTTTGTTAAACCTTTTTAACTCTTTCTCAATACTGGACAGCAGTAATTTCTCAAAGATGCAGACAAACTGATTTATTTTAGGTGGAAAAAAGTATTACAAAAGAAGGTCAATGTTGGTATATCTAACTGACCATACCCTGTATTAAAAGCATGCACTAATTCATTTTCATCATCCTGCTCTGTCACATTCTCAAAAAAATCATCATAATCATACACTGATAGATTTAACAAAGAATCATCCATATCATGTAAAGGATCTAAATTATCCAAAGTTATTAATTCACTATCATCAACGCTATTAACTTTGTTAGAAAAAAGCAGTCTAAGAGGTAACTTAAGGCAGTATCTATTTGCTTCAATTAAAATGTTAGCTAAAGAAGGCAGTCTAGTCGGCACACATTTTGTGCCGTTTAACAGTACCTGTGTCGCTTCAAAGGAAAGTTTCAAATCTGATAAATTAATAATGTCCAAACCATTTGGTTCAACACATTGAAAAAGATTATCTGTTGTATCGTCCCTTTCGTTTAGCTCTATCATTTCTGCCATTCCTTCCATTCGCCCCCTCTTTAGATCTCTGCTGCTGTCCCGATTGGCTGGTACAGTCAGGTGCCTCTTCTCCAGGGATACTCTCAAAAGAGACGTTCTTTTTGGAAGATAATTCACTGAAGGAACCTGAATTATCTTTGCTGGAACTCAGACTGCCTGTGTATCTCTTTGTAGACCTGCCCCATTGTGGTTTCTGTTGCCGCTGATATACTTGTCCAGACTGGAAATCATTAAGATCATGACCCAGTTTTGTTTTCTTTCTATTCATAACTTCCCCTTCCACTTTATTGACTCTGGCTGAAATCTCTTTAAATTTAATGTTCAAAGTGGTAACTGGGAAGTCTATCTTAATAGACCCCTCTAAAGTTGAAAGATCAGTTAGTAACCTTTCGCTAGTCCTAAGGTTATGTTTGATTAAGGTTTTAAACCAGCTTAAGGTACACTCAAGAGATACCTGTCTCCACTCTTCGAGTAAGTCCAATTCATCATCATCAAACTCTCCAGCCAGCAAGCGGTCTACCCTTAGACCATGAGGGGTAATGTTTGAACTAACATATTGTTCCAACAACTTTGTGTCGTAATGCAGATTCACTTCCTTCAGCCATAATTTCTTCAATTGTTCAAATTGCCCCGCATTGTCCAGCCGCTCAGGAGAGCCCATGGGCTCATCTCAAGAATTTCTTCTATCTTTCCTTGACGAAATTGGTAAAGGAGAAGGTATCATTAGGGGTAATGTTTGAACTAACATATTGTTCCAACAACTTTGTGTCGTAATGCAGATTCACTTCCTTCAGCCATAAGTTCTTCAGTTGTTCAAATTGCCCCGCATTGTCCAGCCGCTCAGGAGAGCCCCATGGGCTCATCTCAAGAATTTCTTCTATCTTTCCTTGACGAAATTGGTAAAGGAGAAGGTATCATTACCAATATTGCTGCCATTACTGGGACCATTTGCCTCCATAGTGGATACACCGACTTTGTGTTATTCGATGACTGTTTCTGTCTATTTTATAGTGGTATTACCTGTTTTTCCTGTTTTTATAAGCTTTAATTGTTGGTTGCACTTCTTAGTTTAAGTTTGCTTAAAAGTTAAACTACAGGCTAATACACTCAAGTGTACTAGCTTTTGATAGCATTTAATCGAAAAGCAAAGCATTTATTGTGTTTTCTGTTGTATCTGTGAAAAAAAACTTGAAAAATCCAAAAAAAATATTCTTGTTCTCCTAACTTTCCTGGCTAGTTTGTTCCAGTGATCAGATTTTGCTGATCCCTGGGCTTTGTCTTGGTTCCTGTACTTCTCCATTTTCTTTGTTTGGTCAGGGGGAAGTTTCTTTACTCACCAGTGGGAGTGGGGAGTACTGAGCTGCCTGTTTGTCCTCAGAGGAGTGGTTTAAGACAGTAACTTGTAGTTCAGTGGCCATTTTGGGTCATTTCCTGCCTTTTCCAGCCCCCTGCTATAAAGCACGCTTTAGTGCGGAGTTGCCATTAGAGCAGCATCGGGCAGCGCTGGTTTAACAAGGTTAAACTTTTTCTGGCTCCATAAAGTCTGTTCTTCATTTTTTCCCTTAGAACAGCTCTACTAGTAACCTAAACAGTATATCTCTTGACTAAAAAGCACAGCACTTGTTCCTAAAAGTTTTTTTTTTTTTTTTTTCTCAAAAAAAAAAAAAAAAAAAAAAAAAAAAAACTCAGCACTTGTCACTTCTATATTATACAAACTTGCGAAACCCCCCCAGGAGTACCCACTTCCTTACTAAGTCCTCTCTTATTCAGTCTCATACCTAACTTCTTAATTTTTCTAGCATGTCGAAGGGCCAGATGCTGGTGTCCTCTCCTGTCCAGTTGGTGAATCTGGGAATATTGAGGCAATGTTACAATTGCCTCATGTACACAGACAACCCTCTCCTCCTCCCACATAACACAAATACTTGCGAGAGATGCAGCTATTTAGCCAAACTGGAGGCTGAGCTCTCTCAACTCAGGACTGGCAAGACCAGACAGGAGGAGAAGGAATCTACACACACCACAAAACCAGCCTCACATAATGCTACCACACCACTGAATCAAACACATAAACACACAAAGACATACTCGGAGGCTCTGAGTAAAAATTTGCCTAAACAGCAGAGGCCTCCAAAGCAGACACCCAAACAACTGCTACCTCAAGACACTCCACAAGCAACACATAAACCACAAAATCAGTGGGCAAAGCAGTCACAGCCCTTAAGGCCAAATACAACACCAAACATACTTGTCATAGGTGACTCCATAGTCAGACACACTGACGTCCCACTCACCAGGCTGAACAAGGAGAGGGTCACAGTAAGCTGCCTATCGGGCGCTAGAATCCGCAACATAACACAAGCACTCGGGTCACTCCACGGCAAGTACAAATATGACACAGTCATTATCCATGCTGGTGTGAAGGACCTGAGACGTACCTCCCTGGACTACATGATAAGAGACATAGAGGAGCTCTCTGATTATGTAGCCCAGGCAGGTATGACCCTGACCCTGAGCAGTATCCTTCCTTCACCAAGAATGATGCCACAATATAGAGACAAGATGATCAGCTTTAACAATTGGCTTAATGTCTGGTGTCATTCAAAGGGAATCCAGTGTCTGTCTGCCTGGGATGACATGCTTGACAAGCCACGCTCCTTCGCAAGGGACGGCTTGCACCTGTCACCCCTGGGATTCCGGATATTGGCTAAGGCTCTTGCCACCCCCATAGTGCCTTTTTTAGGCAAGGCTCAAATTCTAAACATACCACCCTAGAAAACAAAAATGGGAAGAAACTGAGGGTAATGCTGCTCAATGCCAGAAGTCTAAATCTCAAAATGCACGCACTCGAGGCCCTTCTCAGTATGGAGAACATCGATGTCTGTGCTGTAACTGAAACCTGGTTCAAGGCTCCTGAGAGCACCCCGGCACTATTAGGTTTTACCTCATATCATGCGTTCCGGCCCCAAAACCCGGACCACACCACAAAAGGAGGGTGTATCCATATTCATAAAGGATACCCACACCTCCAGGTTGGTGGCAATGCAAAGCTCGGAAACCATCCAGGTGCAACTAACCATAGGCAAAACTGCTCTACAAATTGTAGCATGCTACAGGCCACCCTCTCAAACTCAGGAACCCCACACAGCCTTCCTGAAGACACTGGAGGGTATAAATGTATCTCCAAACACCATCATATTGGGTGACTTCAACTACCCGAATATAGACTGGGAACATTACTCAAGCCCTAACTTTCTAGCCCAACGGTTCCTGGAGTTCATAAATTCAAATGCCATGGAACAGCTAGTCACTGTTCCCACAAGAGGAGAAAATATACTAGATCTCATTATCACAAACATGGGGACAAAATGCTCCACACCGGAAGTATATCCCTCATTGGTGAGATCTTATCATAAAGTAATCTCACTGGAAATCCACATCGCGCGCCCACCCCAAACAAAAAAGACCACAGTGAAGAACTTCTCTAAAGCAAACTTCACACTACTCAAGACTGGTGTGGTATCCTTCAAGGCCCCTGAGCCAGTGGAAACCACAACACAAGCTGCGGAAGCCCTTACAAATGCCTTCTATGAACACCTCCAGGACTGCATGGATCAGGCAATCCCAAATAAAACCAAGACTCTTTCCACAAAGGGCAAACGTCCAGTCTGGTGGACCCCAGCCATTAACAAACTTTACAATAAGAGGAGAAAGCTATTACATGATAGAACAAAATCCATAAAAGGAAGTCACCCCTGATCATTATTAGTAAAAAATACGAGCACTCATAAAATCAACTAAGGCCAATTTTGAGAGAAAAATTGCCATGGATTCAAAGGACAATCGTAAGGCCTTTTTCAGCTATGTTAGGAACCTGGGTGGAAACTCCCAGATATGCTCAGAATTAGTCCAAAATGATAAAAAATCACTGAACCCACAGACATTGCCAACATACTGGCAGACAGGTTCAGTGCAAACTTCACCCCCCTCTCCCCCCATAAAGGAGAGATAACTATCCCAGCGGAGTGTAGCCTCCCAGACATCTCAAATGTGCAGGTGAAAGCTGCTCTCTCTAAAGCTAAAAACACAGCATCAATGGGACCGGATGGTGTCCCCGGCTGTGTGCTACATGAGCTAAATGAGGAATTACACCCGCACATAAGGCAGCCGTTTAATCTCAGCCTTACCACAGGATACGTGCCCAAGGAGTGGCATACGGCAACTGTGGTCCCACTCTACAAAGGCGGTGCCTATACGGACCCTGGTAATTACCGCCCCATAAGCTTAACAAGTCTAGTCTGCAAAGCTATGGAGAGGATCATAATGGAGCTCATAAACAAAGATATAGGGGACTTGCAGACATTGGACCCGACCCAGTTTGGCTTCGTCATGGGCAGATCATGCCTTTTGAACTTGGTCAACTTCTTCAAAACAGTCACCAAGGCCATTGATGAGGGAAAGGCAGTCCATACAGCCTACCTTGACCTTGCAAAGGCTTTCGACACAATACCCCACTCGGGTATTGTAGAAAAACTTACCAGCTTAAATGTAAACCCATATGTCACAAGATGGGTTGCAAACTGGCTTAAGGACAGAACCCACAGGGTTAGAGTTGCTGGCGCTATGTCAGACTCCAAGCTGGTCACAAGTGGTGTCCCACAGGGCTCGGTCCTTGGCCCCCTATTGTTCGGCATCTACTTCTCAGAAGTACAGGCCAACATGGGAGGACTTTGGCTGACAAAGTTTGCAGATGACTGCAAACTGGGCGCCATAGTGGAAAGTGCATCGGACACGGATATCCTTCAGAAGGGAATCACAGAAACAGATAGCTGGTGCCAGAGCCATGGTCTGAAGTTAAACGCCAAAAAATGTATAATCATACCCTTCGGGAAAAACAAGGTAACCCCAAGCTACCATATAGGCGGCAATCCACTAAGCACAGAAGAGGTTATCAGGGACCTGGGGACCCAGGTTGACAGTGGCCTTTCTTTTGACACTCACGTTGCTAAAGTGGTTAGAAAGACCTTCTACATTGCCCACCTGATCATGAAGGGATTCACATCCAGATCTAGTGAGGTCATTGTTCCCCTGTACTCTTCACTTATCAGACCAATGATCGAGTACAATGCCCCATTCGGGATGTATCTCACCCGACATCTGCAGCAGTTGGAGAGACCCCAAAAGTTCCTCACCAAAAGGATAAAGGGACTCCAAAATCTGTCATATGCTGCTAGATTGAAGAAACTCCAGCTCTATTCAGTCGCATACCATCTGCTCAGAGGTGACATGTGCCTGACATACAAGGCCATGTCCAACCCGGAATTAATGGACATGCTCCACCTCAAAAAATCCAAATCCACCAAAACCACTAGAGCAAGTGACTTAAACCTTAGCACGGATATAAATAGGACATGCTGGAGGGATAGATTTATCACTCAGAGACTCCCTATGCTGTGGAATAAAATCCCAGTCCATGTGAGGCAGAGCACCTCGCTGGCTCTGTTCAAGAGAAATCTAGACCTGTGGATGGGAGATCGTAGGTTTACCCCGGGAATCATCTCTGTGTCACTGCTGGACAGAGGCACAACAAACTAATGGGCATAGTATTTTTTCATATAAGGGGTGGCGTAAGCCACAAAACTTTGGGCTAGGCTTATAAATGCCTTAGGGCAGATAGCCTAGTATAAACCTATGAACCTATGAATACTAGTGCCAAAAACAACAAAACTTTACCATAAGAAATCCAAATAAAACACAAACTCCACAAAGTTGATGAACCACCAGGTCTACTTTACTCCTGGTACCTAGGCATTTCACTTTCAAGGGATGTTTCTTTGTAATACACCAGCATCTTAAATACTATTTCATTTGAAAAAAAACTTTTTTCAATTAAATAATTAAATAATTATCTCAATAAACTGATTAACTTACAAATATAAATACAAACTGCAAACACCGAATAATACCTTCCCCTTTTGAAATAGCAGTAATGATTATCCTTGCACTTCATTCAATCATAACAAATATGAGGCACATTATAAACATATACAAAACTTACATATAAATGTAATCAGCAAAATCTAAAAAGAATTTAGCCAACACGATAGGAAAAATTCCTCAAAATTTAACACAGCAAATAAGATTGTTATTACATTACAAAAGTACATGCTTTAAAATTGCATTGACACTTCTTGGTTTAATCCACCTGGATATAAGATGCCATAGTTGTAAATAAATGTGGTCTCTAAATAATTTAGCCCAGAGTGAAATGAACCCCCTGTTGTCTCAACCTGAGCCAAAACACTAAAAAATAAAGAAGAGCCATTACCCCCATGAACCGATGAAAAATGGGTAGCTACTGGGCTCTCCCTTTTGTTGTTTCTTATGTCTAAAAGATGTTCTCTGATCCTTATCATAACTTTCCTCTTTGTTTGCCCTATATACCATCTTGTACTGTCACATCCACAACCCAATATGTACACTACCCCACAAGATTTGCAATTATATTTTCCCTTTGTTGAATATCTTCTACCATTAATTACTGTTCCTGACAAATTCTTTATTCTTGAACAAAAAGATTGCAGTTTCCACAAGGAAAAGCCCCTTGTTTAACACTGATTCCTGAAAATAATGTTGGTATATTCAATAGTTCCTTCAAATTAAAAAACCTACCATAGGAAACAAATATTTTGCTAGGAAAAATACTACTTAGATATTCATCAGAACTAATAATTGGCCAAAGTTTTCTAACTATATGTACAACATTGTTAGAAAAAGCACTATATTTCATAACATGTTTGTTATGATTGAAGTGCAAGAGTAATAATTATTGCTATTTCAAAGGGGGAGGGTATTATTCAGTGTTTGCAGTTTGTATTTGCATTTGTAAGTTAATCAATTTATTGAGATAATTGTTTAATTATTTAATTGAAAAAGTTTTTTTCAAATGAAATACTATTTAAGATGCTGGTGTATTACAAAGAAACATCCCGTGAAGGCGAAATGCCAAGGTACCAGGATTAAAGTAGACATGGTGGTTCATCAACTTTGTGGAGTTTATGTTTTATTTGGAAATACAAATGTTTGTCCAACAAAATGTGAGCTGTGAAACAGAAGAAGATTCTGCCTCTTGTTCTTCTGGTAATAAAGACTACAGAGAAAGTGTGCCAGCGACACCTTTTCCAATGTTTAAATGGAAACTTTTGGCGAGAAGGAAGGGTGCAAGAGAGTTGAGTAGAAGAATCTAGAGTACATTGGAAATGAAGCAGAGACAGGATTTGGGAGATGGTGATGCACATGAATAAAACCAGTAACCTGCAAATTGACAAATGTGGGATTACAAAGCAATAAATATACTTGTAAAATATGACAGAACAAGAAAATGTGGAAATATTTAACTTTTTTTGGACTTGTGGGGGACTCTAAAACATACACCCTACTTTATGTCATTACTGTTTGGAAAAATACTTGGGGAAAGAAGAGGTAAGTAAACATGTTTTTATTAATAGTACTATTTTTTATTGTATATGATTTTATTTGCATGTTATAATGTAAAGTTTTATCTGTTCTTTTGTTTAAGTGTAATGGAGATACTATTGTAAACAGACACTTTTTTCTCCCTTCTTATGTCTTTCTCCCTGTTTAGTTTTTAAGAAATGTAGGCACTGCAATGTAAAAAGGAGAAAAAGAGAAACCTGGTTAAAAGAGCATGACAAAAGAAAAAATAATGCATCTTTTTTTATTCTTGCATGGAGAATGAGTAGATTAAGGCCCCTAACTTGATCTAGTAACAAATTTAAAGAGAAAGCAAGTAAATGAAAAAGAATATTGGATATTATAAGGCTTTTTTCTAGCAAATAAATGTATGCTTAGTAGCAATTCTCTCTCTGGTCCTCGTGTCTTCATGGAGACAATCTGATAAAAAAATGGATTACAATCTGGTAAAAGAGAAACTGGCTAGGAGATAATGTTCTCTAAAAACATTCAGGTGTTTTTCAGCTGGCCACATAGCACCTAGTAGAAGCACAGCCTGCACTTTGCATCTTAGCATGGACAACCTTTCTTTTAGGTTAACTCAAGTCTAATAGTGTGGCTGTCAGTTTGGGACAGTTGTTCCTATTAGGATAGTAAAACTTCAATATTTGAAGATGTACATAGTTTTGTATGTTAGTATTAAGATAATAGGTTTTATGTGGGTATTGGAGGTGCGTTTGTCTTTTTTGTTTGATGCTTTAAATATAACAAAACATTTGTAAGATGTGACATAGGGGCAAATGGATATGACAAGAAACAACTGTATAGAAGTTCAACCTGTCAAACAGTGTATACATGTAACACAAAATCTGGAACTAGACATTTAACAAAAAAGTTGTTATACATAAAATGTGAGAATAACATTTTAACACAATGATGCTTTCTGTCATGTCTTCAATTTTAATGGTCTCACACAAATACAAAAAAGGAGTAGTGAACTATAATAAAACATGTAGAGTACAAATAGCTATACTATAGGAAACACACTTGGAAAGAACTGAACATGTGAGTTTGATAAAAAAGGTTTTCAGGATGGTTATTCAGCAGAATACATAGACAAAGGAAAATAGGGGTTTTTATATTAATTGCAGGAGGAGCTCTGACAGTGATTGAAGAGGATAAAATAGATAATAGTGGTAGATTTGTAGCGTTAATGGGCTAATGACAAGGGTGGAGGATTACACTGGAATTTATTTGTATTCCACCTAAAACTGCTATAATGGAACTTAAAAAAATTCTGGGAGAAATAATCAGCTTTCAGCAACGAATATTACTTATAGGTGGAGACTGGAATTTGCAGCAGGGAAGATGTGTCTGGGGGCCCTGAATGGTAAGTATACCAAAGGAGGGTAGACGTTTAAAGAGATTTATGAAAATATTTGGCATGGAAGATGCCATTCACTATTAGGAGTTTGGAGTAAATTTACATATTATTCCCCACTGTATAAAAACTGGGCTATACTAGACAGAATTTACATTTCACAGGAACATGTGCATTTAACTGAAGGTCTTGATACGTACCCATTAACTATTTGAGATCATGCAGCAATAATAACAAAATAAAAACACAGAGTGATGAAATAAAAATGAGACACTGGTACTTTCCCACCTATCTGTTGAAAAGAAAGGAATCTAAGGAATGGGTAGTGGAAATTATTCAGCAGCTATTAGAGAAGACAGAAATTTCTTCTGAAAATATCGCTATGGAGTAGGATAAAATTAAAGTAGAGTTTGAAAATTGGGTGGAAATCAACAAAAGGAAGATATGGTTAAGAAGTAACAAGAATTATTTAGACTGACTGACACATTTTAAGGTATTGCAGAATAGGGGGAATCTCAGAAAACAAGAAGAGGAACAACTGCAGAATGCTAACCGAAAATAAGGGTTTGCCTTGATAATATGCATGAGTTTAGAAAGATTGCTGTTAAGCAACTGTTTTTGATAATAACTCTATAACACAAAAACTTTTAGGACAACAACTCAGGCAGCAGAAAGTAGAAAGGGCTGTCACCAAGCTAAGGGAGCCTATAACAAGGAAGGTAACAAGAGATCATATAGAGGTATTAGAAATACTTCAGAAAGTCTATTAAAGTTTGTATAAAGCAGAGAAATATGAAAATCAAGAAAAGGTACAAATGGAAATGTTTATGGAAGAGTTAAATATGCCAAGTTTAGAGGTATATGAGGCTCAGTTACTAACAGTTAGGATAGGAAGGGATGAGATAAAAGTGGTGATGTATAAGAAATCCACAGGAAAGTCCCCAGGAATAGATGGCATTCCTGTGTAACTTTGGAAGCTAGGAGGTGAAAAACTAATAAAGCTCTGGAAGGTTTTGATTAACGGTATTTTAAGAGGAGGAGAAGTACCAACATCCTGGAAGAAAGCGATAGTAGCTGTAATACCTAAAGAGGGTAAGGATCGATCAGATCCAGCTTCATACAATCCCAAATCCCATTTCAATACAAAATCATGATTATAAGTGTTTATGTCTATAATGGCTAAAAGAATGGCAAAAGTGATGCCAAAATTGATAGATATCGATCAATGTGGATTTGTGGAGGGGAGTCAAACATTTGACAACATTAACAGAACATTGATGATCCAGAGAGAAGCAGAATGTATGAAAATACCACTGTTGTTGGTGGGTCTTGATACAGAGGAAGCTGGGACTTTATGAGCTGGCCAATGGAAGCATTTCCTGTAAAAATTATAAGGTTGATTAGGAGGATATATGAGGGATTGGAGGTGAAAATTAAAATTGTGTGGGGTTCTCTCTGATAATTTCTGCTTGAGCAGAGGAACCAGGCGGGGGGGGGTCTCTTTCCCTTTTTTATATGCATTATATTTAGATCCATTGGCAAATAAATTAAAGGACTCAGAAATTCATGGATATAATTGGTATGGTAGTCAAGAAAAGCTGACTCTGTTTGCAGATGATATTATTTTATACCTGATAAAACCAGAAAAGGACATTACAGGGTTGTGGAATATTTTCAGACAGTTTCAAATCTTTTCGGGATACAAAATTAATGAAGCTAAAACAAAGGCTACAGGGGTAAGTTAGGTACCCACACACTAACTGGTTCAGCAATATCCACATTTATGAGAACATGATAAAACGAAGTATTTAAAAGTATGGATTAAACATTGATTCTGGTGTCCCAGCTAAGGATATGTGGGAAGAAACTAAACAAACGATAACACAAAAACTAAGAAATTGGAAACTCTTGTTATATGGATATGGATAGTAAGACACAAGCAGTTAAAATGTTTTAGTCACTGTAGTCTTATACACAGGTCAGGCATATTATTATCAATAAGAGAAGAAATTGTAGATAGCAATTAATAAAGAGCTGAAGGATTTTATCTGGGAAGGGAAGATAGTAGAAGTCAAGTGTCTTCCCCTCCCAGATAAGCTTTCTTCCAATAGAACAAGGCAGATTGGGATTACCCTATTTGAAGGGATATTTCAGAGCTATACAGTTAAGGCTCCTATACATAGCACAAGCAGAAACCTATCATTCAAAGTCAAAATGAATGTTGATAAAACAGGGATGAAGCTCAAGAAACAAGAAGAGACTGGCATGTTCTCCCTGCTAAGGTCAGATCACAAAACTGTCTCTTTTGAAATTAAAATCAATTCAGAACCCACAGTTAACCTTGTAACATCTGCAAACTATTTTAAAGAAAAGTACCTTTTGTTAAGTGACAACATATAAAATGTCCATGCCTATCCAAACCAAAAAACAACAGAAACATATGCAGAAGTGTTCATAGAAACTCTGTACAACATTTCATTTGTTGCATAGACGCTGCTGTGCCCACCAGAAGTAAGCTCAAGATTCCAAAATCAAACTGCCCTGGTGCAATCCTATATTAAATAGATTATACAACAAAAAAAATGAAAATCATAGTTAAAATTAGGAAGTGTAGGTAAAGCCGCAGTGGTAGCGTTGTCGCCTCACAGCAAGAGGTTCTCCCATTCGATTCTCGACAGGAGCGCCTTCTGTGTAGAGTCTGCATGTCCTCCCCATGGATGAGTGGCATTAAAAAGGCATGCATGAATGGGCATGCCTTCGTTGAAGGCTGGGCGTCGGACTGGCACCTCTGCATCGTAAAAATCTACTGACAATCATTAGCGGGCAGGAGTTTCGCTGTAGTGACCCCTAACTGGGGAAAAGCCGAAAGAAGAAGCAGCACCCAAAAAAGAAAAGAATTCTCTCATCAAACTAAGCATACATCTAAGAGGATTAAGAATTAAGTACAAAAAGCCAACTCTGTGGTCAAGATAGATTTCTAAGCCAAAGATAACCATAATGTTTTCTTCAGCTGTGTCAGAAACCTCAAAAGCAGCACACAACAGTGTACTGAACTGGTTTTTAATGAAGTCAGATTCACAGAGCCAGGTGATCTAGTGAATCTGCTGTCTGACAAATTCAGCTCAAGTTTTACCTGCCACCAACCTCTGGCCACCCCCAGGAAATATCTTCATGCATAACCCCTCTGTATATAAATAAGGAGCAGGTCCTAGTTGCACTCTCTAAGGCCAAAAAACACAGCTTCTGTGGGCCATGATAATATCAAAGGATAATTACTGAATAGCTGGAAACATGACCCATCAGGGCCACTGGAGTCACTGTTCAGCTTTAATCTCAGAACAGGCTTTGTGCCACGGGAATAGAGAACTGCAACAGTCATCTTTCTAGACAAAGGTGGACCATCAATGGATCCTAGAAACTACAGGCCCATTAGTCTAACTAGTTTTAGATGCAAAACCATGGAGTGAATCATCATGGAAATGATTAATAAGAAAACAGACAAACTTTTAGACTCTGTATCAAACCTGGTTTTATTTTGTCAGGGGCAGGTCATGCATACTAAACCTGATGGATTTCTTCAAGAAGGTCACCAAGACAATGGATGATGATAAAACTGTGCATACTCCCTATCTTTATCTGGATATGGCGTTTGATACAATATCTCACCCAGGCAGTGTAAACAAACATTGATTTAGACATTACTCCCTACATAACATGTTGCATAACCAGATAGGACCCAGGAAGTTGGGATTGGTGAGACCACCTCCACAAAGAGGCTTGTCAGCAATGGAGCCCCAAGGGGCTTTGTGCTGGGACTGCTTCTCTTTGGCATATACGTCTTGAAAGACAAGGTCAGTGCCAAAGGCCTCTGGCTATCCATGTTCACAGATAATGGCAGACTTGGAGCACTCACAGAATCTTCTCAAAACACTAACATCCTACAAGAAGGTCAGACACAGACAAATAACTGGTGCCAAAGCCACAGCTTAAAATTCATTGCCAAGAAATGCTTAACAGTACACTTTGGGAAGTTAGGCACCCTGGGAAATTACCTCATCGATAACACACCCCTAATAGTATACCTGGTAGTTAGGGATTTGGGAACATATGTAGATAGCAACCTAGCCTTCAACCAACCTGTGTCCAAGGTGGCAAGGAAATCATTCTGTGTTGCTCAACTTTTAAGTAAAGGCATAGCATCTAGGTTCAGAGAAGTCATTGTGCCACTCTATTCAGCCCTCATCAGACCCATTATTAAGTATAATGCCTCCTTTGGCATATACCTGGCCAGGCATATGCAATCACTACAACATCTGCAAATGTTCCTCACAGAAAGAATACAAGGCATTAACACACTGCCCTATGTGGATTGCCTCAAAGCCCTATCTCTACCCTGTTTCCTACAGACTGCTGAGAGGTAATTTATGCCTGACATACAAGGCATCCTTGGATTCTGCTTGGATAGACATTTTACATATCTTCAAAATGAACAGCATCAAAACTACTAGATCTAAGGATCTAAAATTTGCTTGCCACATAAATCTGATATGTTGGAGGGACAGATATGAATCTCAGAGAATTCCCATTCTCTGGAATAGGCTCCCCATCCATATAAAGCAGAGTCCTTCCTTAACCCTATTCAAGTGTACCATGGACCAGTGAATAGGAAATCATAAATTCAGCCCTGGTCTGGTGCCCATGTCTCTAATGGACAGAGGCAGCCATAAATCATGCCCTAACTTAGACCCTTTATAATAATGACCTGGATATAATAACATGTGGGGCACGTTTGGGTTGCACAGCTAGGCTTATAAAGGCCCTAGTGGTTGTTAGTCTAGTATAAACCTATGAATCTATGAACCTATTCCTTCTTAGCCTGGTCTGTCTTTTCTATCTCACATTTTATTGTTATTAGTCAATATGACCAAATGACCTAGGGACAAATTTTAAACCACTGTATGACTAAACCTGACATAGCATGTAGTCTGTGATCTCCTCTCCACAGGATGCTGCTCACCACAGTTGATTCCTAAAGCATTTCATCCACAGAACTCTTCTCACCCCTAATCTGTGCTAATGCCCACAACCTTTTTCAATTTTTGATGCATTTTGTTGGCATAACTTTAAAGTGTGAGGTGGAAACATCCAACATGTATTTGAGCGGAGGGAGGAACCTCATAGAATCACATGGAGAACATGCAGAATGCACATAGGCGTTGGCCAAAGGTCAGGATCAAACTCTATATGCTGTGCTTGAGAGACAAGACCTTAAGCATTATGCCAGCCATACCAGAGTGGAGCACAGGTAGTTAATTAGTCCGACAGTGTTTATTGAGCAGTTCATAGTCTTGACCCAAGGTACCTGTCTATGCACAGTTTCTGCTGCAGCAATGATAATTCATGGGTTAGAAAAAACAGAGCAAAATAACTATAGACTGTAAATACAAACTGAAAATATAGTGCAAAAATAAAGAAAAGAGGACAAGGAAAATGTTTTGTACCTCAAAATGACACACCTAAATATTTCAAGGACACCAGTGAGTCTTCGATTTGACATGTTCAGCAGTTGCATCATTTTTAATGATTGCCTTTTTAGTTGCTCCTTTTGGATGTATCACTGTGATGGCCTTTTCATGCATCTCTGCCACTAACTGGCATTTACCCAACTCATCAGTGTTAGCCATAATGGCATACCAAACTAAGAATATAACTCTAACTGGATGTGTGTCGCTAAAATCCATGATTTAAGGAATACACACGAGGTTGTACCTTGCATTGAATATCTGTGGAATACAATAATTTTATATCACATTCAATGTATAACATTCTTACCTTTTTCTCTTTCAGACAAGTTGTTTTTTAAGTTGTCAAGTTCCTCTTGCAAAGCACTCACATAATCCCTATCACAATTAGCATCTAAAATAAAACAGAAAAAGTCTACATTAAATTTGTAGAAGATGAAATGCAGTGTGAAGTTCAAACTTCAGTCTTTAATGTCTGCTGATATTTTTTAATAATTCAGTTTGCGTGCCACTCACAATTTTCTCTAACACAGTAAACAAACTGGAAATAAAATAAATAGAAATGCAGCCAAATGTTTATTTCACTGACTAAATTTGAACATTGTTATTCTGAGAACAAATAATCATTATTTGTGGCAGTTGTTGTTTGTCTTTCGGCTTTTCCCGGTAAGGGGTCGCCACAGTGGAACTCTGGTCCGCTAATGATTGGCAGTAGATTTTTACAAAATGCAGAGGTGCCAGCTCGACGACCAACCTTCAATGAAGGCATGCCCATTTACGCATGCATGTCTTTCGAATGCTACCCAATCATGGGGAGGACATGCAGACTCCACACAGAAGGCACTCCCAAGCCCAGCCGAGAATCGAACGAGAGAACCGCTTGCTGTGATGAAAATTTAATCGGTTAGCACATTCAATTAATAGCAGCTACAATTTCTAAAATGTTTCATATGTCTCATTCAGTTACACATTTTAAAACATATCAAAAGTGAAGCAGGAGTGTAAACTTGAGTAAAAGATGTAAACTAACCCTGAAAAGATTTAGTCCAGGGCATTTAGTTGGTTCTTTAGATGTCTTGTGTAGCAATGGGATATGAATTAATAAAGCAGAGCTGATGAAGAAAACCAGAGGAATCATGAGCACTTCTGTTTGTGAACTGCAGTCTAAAGGACTATTGTTTCCCTCGTCATGTATGGAAGTTATAAATTAGGAATCCTAACGGTGTTCAATTCCATATCACTAGGCTGATTTATTTTATTAAACCACTCTGCTAAAGTAGGCTCAGTGAAATAATTTATGTGGATAGTTTGTAAACATATGCAGAACACAATGTACTCTCATTAATAATAAATAGAAATATTTTATTGATTTGTTTGTTTTGCATTTGTTAGCCTGAGGAATGCTCAGGTGATTCACCTAAAATGTGTAATAAGTTGAATCATTAAATCTAAAGCTTCTAGTTCTGCTTAATTGCCTTACAGCAACAGATTTCTATGTGATGGAATTAAAACTATTTCCGGGGTATAAATTATACTTTTGTACTTCTAAAACAATAAGTTCTCAAAAAAATCTATTCCTTTACTTCCACAGAACAGGCACTGTGGATGTGGTACCATCTTCCATGATGTTTTGCAAAGACTGTTTCTAGAAGGAAGTAATAATACCACACGATATTCAACTTCCTGTAGCTATACATTAGCATATTTAAAGATATATGCCAAAATACTTGTTTCGTAAAGGAGGCTGGTGCCCATTAAGAGCTAAATGAGGTTTAAGAGGGACACTAGTCTCCCTTGCAAATGGTATTATGACAGCAGAGTTGCAGTTATCCAGAAGCATCTGGTAATAAGCAAATGTTGTATTCACAAAGTCGATCTTATCCAGGTATGGATTCTGTCCTCCAGAGCATATGACCAAATTAATTTTATGGACTTACTGATTAACACATTTTAACAGACTTAAATATTCTTCCAAGCTTTTCACCAGCAGTTTTAATGACATTTACCATGAATGAGACTCATTTGTTTCATGTAATTCATATCATTTCCCCTTTTTTTTGTCCTGAATATGTTAGCAAAAGATATATTGGTAAATGTAACCCTATTGTCTAGTACGCTAACAGATAAACGTTAGTATATGATGCTTGGCATGCTGTGTTGCATGTTAAAAGGTTTACGCATTTGTTCATGTTGTTTTCACAGGTGTTACATCTATGATTGCAATTTTATTAAGATAAAGAAAAATAAGACTTATCACAATAGACTGCTTAATATTCAGTTATCCTTTGATGACCAGGTCAGACCCACTAAGGGAAATTTAGCTAGGGTATCAAGAAACTTCCCCTACTCTTTCTGATATGTGCCATGGGATCTTTTACATCTGCTTCAGCTATCAGTGACTCATGCAGTTGGGAACTTCATTTAACAACTAATCAGAAGGACAGCACATTCAGAGTCAGCAACTGATCTGGCTGGTGTGGGAATAGAACACACAGCCTTCTGTCCCAAAGGTGAGTGTTCTACCTAATGTGCCACTGACACTTACATTTTTTAGCTTACATATATCTGCATGTCAATAAAATGCATTGGTTTCCTGAAAATTATCCAGTTTTGCATTGTCTTCAGTTAGACTACTAAATCCAGACTCACCCACTAGGTAGGATACTAATTTATGTGATCCAGTATGAGTAAAGATAAGTATAAATTGACCGAAGGTTATTGTTCATAATAACTCATATAAATACTTAACCTCTCCATCATATAATCAGCACATTAAAACAGGCAAAGCAGTTAATCTAATTAATCTGAATACAAAGAAGAATAAATTAACTTTATCAGTTATTTTTAAATTATACATACATAAACAGACTTTAGTGCAAAATCCGTTATAAACAAGAACATGCCCCAAAAGAGGGTGTGATATGATTCAAGAAGACAGAGAAACATCTATTAGACTAAGCATGTTAATTCACTGTTTAATTAAAACAATGCCAGTTAGTTCGATACAGAAGGAAGAATGTTTTGAATCCATCACTAAATGGAAAACATTCTTTGATTGTTAAAAATGATTAAAAGTACACTTTTCCATAGTACTGTAGTCTGACAAAAGTGAACTTTGGTACCCAGTTTAATACTTGCCTAAGGGAATGTAAGTAAGATGTAATGCAAGGAGATTTTGTGAACAAGATACATTGCCCTGGCATCCCATCATACACAGTGCCACTGACAGGTGATTCCATGTGACTCCAGAGAAGACATTGTCCTGGCATCCCATCTCACACAGTGCCAGTGACAGGTGATTTCATGTGACTCCAGAGAAGACACTGACTTGGCATCCCATCTCACACAGTGCCAGTGACAGGTGATTTCATGTGATTCCAGAGAAAACATTGTCCTGGCATCCCATCTCACACAGTGCCACTGACAGGTGATTACATGTGTCTCCAGAGAAGACATTGTCCTGGCATCTCATCTCACACAGTGTCAGTGCAGGTGAATTCATGTGACTCCAGAGAAGACACTGTCCTGGCATCCCATCTCACACAATGCCAGTGACAGATGATTTCATGTGACTCCAGAAAAGACACTGTCCTGGCATCCCATCTCACACAGTGCCAGTGACAGGTGATTCCATGTGTCTCTAGAGAAGACACTGTCCTGGCATCCCATCTCACACAGTGTCAGTGACAGGTGATTACATGTGTCTCCAGAGAAGACATTGTCCTGGCATCCCATCTCACACAGTGCCAGTGACAGGTGATTCCATGTGTCTCCAGAGAAGACATTGTCCTGGCATCCCATCTCACACAGTGCCACTGACAGGTGATTCCATGTGTCTCCAGAGAAGACACTATCCTGGCATCCCATCTCACACAGTGCCAGTGACAGGTGATTGCATGTGTCTCCAGAGAAGACATTGTCCTGGCATCCCATCTCACACAGTGCCAGTGACAGGTGATTACATGTGTCTCCAGAGAAGACACTATCCTGGCATCCCATCTCACACAGTGCCAGTGACAGATGATTACATGTGTCTCCAGAGAAGACATTGTTCTGGCATCCCATCTCACACAGTGCCAGTGACAGGTGATTCCATGTGTCTCCAGAGAAGACATTGTCCTGGCATCCCATCTCACACAGTGCCAGTGACAGGTGATTCCATGTGTCTCCAGAGAAGACATTGTCCTGGCATCCCATTTCACACAGTGCCAGTGACAGGTGATTCCATGTGTCTCTAGAGAAGACATTGTCCTGGCATCCCATCTCACACAGTTCCAGTGACAGGTGATTACATGTGTCTCCAGAGAAGACATTGTCCTGGCATCCCATCTCACACAGTGCCAGTGACAGGTGATTACATGCATCTCCAGAGAAGACATTGTCCTGGCATCCCATCTCACATAGTGCCAGTGACAGGTGATTACATGTGTCTCCAGAGAAGACATTGTCCTGGCATCCCATCTCACACAGTGCCAGTGACAGCTGATTCCATGTGTCTCCAGAGAAGACATTGTCCTGGCATCCCATCTCACACAGTGCCACTGACAGGTGATTCCATGTGTCTCCAGAGAAGACACTGTCCTGGCATCCCATCTCACACAGTGCCAGTGACAGGTGATTACATGTGTCTCCAGAGAAGACATTGTCCTGGCATCCCATCTCACACAGTGCCAGTGACAGGTGATTCCATGTGTCTCCAGAGAAGACACTATCCTGGCATCCCATCTCACACAGTGCCAGTGACAGGTGATTAAATGTGTCTCCAGAGAAGACATTGTTCTGGCATCCCATCTCACACAGTGCCAGTGACAGATGATTCCATGTGTCTCCAGAGAAGACATTGTCCTGGCATCTCATCTCACACAGTGCCACTGACAGGTGATTACATGTGTCTCCAGAGAAGACACTATCCTGGCATCCCATCTCACACAGTGCCAGTGCCAGGTGATTACATGTGTCTCCAGAGAAGACATTGTCCTGGCATCCCATCTCACACAGTGCCACTGACAGGTGATTACGTGTCTCCAGAGAAGACACTATCCTGGCATCCCATCTCACACAGTGCCAGTGACAGGTGATTACATGTGTCTCCGGAGAAGACACTATCCTGGCATCCCATCTCACACAGTGCCAGTGACAGGGGATTACATGTATCTCCAGAGAAGACATTGTTCTGGCATCCCATCTCACACAGTGCCAGTGACAGGTGATTCCATGTGTCTCCAGAGAAGACATTGTCCTGGCATCCCATCTCACACAGTGCCAGTGACAGGTGATTCCATGTGTCTCCAGAGAAGACACTATCCTGGCATCCCATCTCACACAGTGCCAGTGACAGGTGATTCCATGTGTCTCCAGAGAAGACACTATCCTGGCATCCCATCTCACACAGTGCCAGTGACAGGTGATTCCATGTGTCTCCAGAGAAGACACTGTCCTGGCATCCCATCTCACATAGTGCCAGTGACAGGTGATTACATGTGTCTCCAGAGAAGACACTGTCCTGGCATCCCATCTCACACAGTGCCAGTGACAGGTGATTACATGTGTCTCCAGAGAAGACACTGTCCTGGCATCCCATCTCACACAGTGCCACTGACAGGTGATTACATGTGTCTCCAGAGAAGACACTGTCCTGGCATCCCATCTCACACAGTGCCACTGACAGGTGATTACATGTGTCTCCAGAGAAGACACTGTCCTGGCATCCCATCTCACACAGTGACACTGACAGGTGATTACATGTGTCTCCAGAGATGACACTATCCTGGCATCCCATCTCACACAGTGCCAGTGACAGGTGATTACATGCGTCTCCAGAGAAGACATTGTTCTGGCATCCCATCTCACACAGTGCCAGTGACAGGTGATTCCATGTGTCTCCAGGGAAGACATTGTCCTGGCATCCCATCTCACACAGTGCCACTGACAGGTGATTCCATGTGTCTCCTGAGAAGACACTATCCTGGCATCCCATCTCACACAGTGACAGGTGATTCCATGTGTCTCCAGAGAAGACACTATCCTGGCATCCCATCTCACACAGTGCCAGTGACAGGTGATTACATGTGCCTCCAGAGAAGACATTGTCCTGGCATCCCATCTCACACAGTGCCACTGACAGGTGATTACATGTGTCTCCAGAGAAGACACTATCCTGGCATCCCATCCAACACAGTGCCAGTGACAGGTGATTACATGCGTCTCCAGAGAAGACATTGTTCTGGCATCCCATCTCACACAGTGCCAGTGACAGGTAATTCCATGTGTCTCCAGAGAAGACATTGTCCTGGCATCCCATCTCACACAGTGCCAGTGGCAGGTGATTCCATGTGTCTCCAGAGAAGACACTATCCTGGCATCCCATCTCAAACAGTGCCAGTGGCAGGTGATTCCATGTGTCTCCAGAGAAGACACTATCCTGGCATCCCATCTCACACAGTGCCAGTGACAGGTGATTACATGTGTCTCCAGAGAAGACACTATCCTGGCATCCCATCTCACACAGTGCCACTGACAGGTGATTACATGTGTCTCCAGAGAAGACACTGTCCTGGCATCCCATCTCACACAGTGCCACTGACAGGTGATTACATGCGTCTCCAGAGAAGACACTGTCCTGGCATCCCATCTCACACAGTGCCACTGACAGGTGATTACATGTGTCTCCAGAGAAGACACTGTCCTGGCATCCCATCTCACACAGTGCCACTGACAGGTGATTACGTGTCTCCAGAGAAGACATTGCATAATTAAATAAGAGAAGAAGCAGATGCCCACCAGTGACAAGACGGCTGAAGGAGACAGGAAAAGGAAGGTCATATCCTGAGGAAATATAATATGAGAAATATCATAGTTAGGCCTCTTTCTCAATAGACTATGTGAGGTGAATATTTTTCTTCAGCAGAATTACTCACATTACCCAGAAGCAGAAAAAGGACTGTGTAGCTTACAAATTAATTTATTCCAAAGTATGATTTTCCAGGCTTGGTTCTAGTTTTGTATAATTATGATTTGACCATATCTGAACATGTTGCAGAAATAAGGGTGGTGGGGGGGCTGGTAGCTGGGGAAATAATGTATGTAGTGGCAGGTGCAATCGTCTTAGTAAGTAGGCCTCGTGGTGCTGGTAATGCAGTATATAGAAGGCGGGTCTTATGGTTATCACTACATTGTTTTAGGGTATTCATCAGAATACTCTGTCAGTGAGAAAATGGCATTAAAATTGTAAAATGGTGTGTATGGGAAAGGGAGGCATCCACTGTAATGCATACTGAGCTGTAGTTTATGTTGAGCTACAACTTTAGAGCGCGTGGGTTAATAAATTAGTGCATACAGTATATATGCAAAGTATTTGGCAGTTGTAGAGAATATGTCAATATGTGTAGATGTTTTATATGACACTTTAGGTTCTATCTGTGAGAGCTTCAAACATGGAAAGTATAATCTAGTTAGGGCAAGGTGTGGGTGTAGGCCCGATGCCCAAGGAGTGTGTTCATGTTCCCTGTGCAAAGATTATGGGTGAAGAGTAAACTATTGAAAGGAAAAGATTTCATGGGTATAAGTAACACACCAATGTCTCCGCTAATGCTTTAAACACAAGTGACCAATTACTTGACATTGTGATCTGTGATTTGTCCTGGCAGTTAGCAAAAAGGGTAAGGTTGCAAGCTTTGGTCTCTGAGGTACAGGGTTCAATTCTCTCAGTCTTCATTTTCTTGCTGTGTAACCTTGGGTTAGTCTTTTAACCAGACATTGCTCCTGGGTCACCCGTAAAAAGGGACTATGTGTCCAGTGGGCCTAGCTGGTTAATAAATTGGCATTATTGTCTGCTGCTGGTGAGCAAGGTCATTGCACTGTGGACTTAACTTGTACGTTAGATGGTTTGCTGTAGCTGAAAATGGAAAAAATGGAAGTATTGAAGTAGCAATGGCATTCTGAGCACTACGCTCACTAGCATCACAATAAACAAAACATGCTGGAGGGATATGTTCCTGACCCAGAGACTCCCCAGTCTCTGGAATAAACTGCCCATACATGTCAAGCAGAGCATCTCTTTGGCCCTCTTCAAAAAGAACCTTGATGACTGGATGGGAGAAAGGAAATTCAAGGTCTTAACCTAGTGCTTTGTTTTAAAATGCTTTGAGCTAGTGTTGTTGGTTGTCTGAAGATGTTCTGATATTTATCAGAACGAAAAACGCTGGTGCAGCGTTTTACTTTTATTTTGGCTTGGTGAATAAAGCAGTGTTTTTATAACTTCTGGTATTAAGTACATTGGATTGGACTATAACCTACAGTTACCTGAATTTTTGTACCTGCATGTGCCTAGCCCTTGGAGCTGACTTACCAACATCTTTTTCTTAGTTTTCTGTGTGGTTTCTTTTGGTTGCTGGTAGAAAGGAAATTCACCCCGGGGATCACATCAGTTGCCCTGCTAGACAGGGGTCCAGGGAAGTAAATAGTGTGGGAAGAAATAGCCAGGGAATTGTTATGGCTAGGCTTGTATAGGCCCTAGGGCCAACAGCCTAGTACCAACCTATGAACCTATGACAAACAGAAAGGGATTCTCTAAGTTGTTTTGTTGTTGCACCCCCTACCCTCTCCTATTAGGTAATAAGATATTGGTATAAAAAGATTATAACAGATGCAAAGGAAAGCAAAGAACAAAGATGAAATGTGAATTCTGTTTACAAAAGATGAAGATTGGTGTTGAGACAGAAGCCGAAAGGTGGAAAATGTATGGCATTTCTTCCACTACATTTATATAAAGAGAGAACTTTGTATTATGGTCAAAAGTCACTTTTGTCAAAATTGTTCCCTGGTGGGTATATAAAATGCATGGATTGTCAAATGTAGTATTTTCCAACTTTGTTTTTATTGAAAATAAAAGTATGTTGTGGGCAGGTAAGGAGGTAAAAGGGGTTACAAGTTTTAATGTTGAAACTTTTGGATTTATCAAATTTGTCAGCATTATGGGTAAGCACTTTGTGTATTATAGTGTGCGGATTAACGTTACGGTATGGGTTAGGTAAGGGTAGAAGACTGTGTATGTGTGTGGTGTGTGTGTGTGTGTGTGTGTGTGTGTGTGTGTGTGTGTGTGTGTGTGTGTGTGTACTCATATGCAGGTTAGGGTAAGGATTAGGTGAGGGGATACACTAAGTGCTGTGGGTGAGTAAGGCTGAGTGTGTCCACACACTCATAATAACATTAGGGCAAAGATCAGCTAAGGTGAGGGACTGAGTGTTGTGGGTGTGCAAGGTTGTGTGTGTGTGTGTGTGTGTGTGTGTGTGTGTGTGTGTGTGTGTGTGTGTGTGTGTGTGTGTGTGTGAGCTCATATGCAGATTATGGTAAGGGTTAGTTAAGACGATAGACTGAGTGTTGTGGGTGTACGTTGGTGTACCTAATGTGTGCCTGAGCCTGTCTTGTGTACTGATTGTGTCACAGAAAGGGTTATTCTAAAAGTAAGTTGCAAGGTTAGCATTAGGGGTAGCTGCAGGGTTAGAGTTAGCATTAGCAGGTACTTGTAAGGTGGTGCGAAGCGGCAAAGTGAAGTGAAAGTTTTGTTCCTTTTCTGATGCTTTTGTATTACAAGTTTGTTTTTTCGTAACTGTACTTTTTGACATGCAAGCAGTGATGAATTGTTTCTCTATGTTTTGGAGTGATGATCAGTTAGCATAAACCCATCTATAAATCTATAATTCTATACATATGCATATGCTGGGCACTGCCAAACAACACAAAATCTTCTAGCATTACTTCCCTAACAACTCCAATGATCAAAATCTAAACCACAAATACTTCTATAATTTTCAGTCAAATGTACTTTTACTATGTATTTTGTGTTTTTTTGCTTTCTTGCTTTTCTACAAGAATGTCCAATCATGCGATTAGAATATGTAAATAAGGGGTGGGGAAGACTCCCCACATGGGGGTGCAGGGGGCTTGCCCCTGCATAAAAGCTTTTTTATGGTATATATATGCTAGCACACAACCTCATATCTGTAGATA
This sequence comes from Protopterus annectens, assembly GCF_019279795.1. Lineage (NCBI taxonomy): Eukaryota > Metazoa > Chordata > Ceratodontiformes > Protopteridae > Protopterus > Protopterus annectens. The sequence continues at coordinate 156,139,276 of NC_056748.1, read as the reverse complement.
TTTGTGAAAACTTTATAGGGCAGATTCAATAAAGCTTACATGGTCCACTAAGACTGTGTGCGCACCATGGTGTGACGTACACATGGTAGTGCACTATTTGATATTCAGTAAGAGGTTCTACACGGTGTGTGTGTGTAGAGCCACACAAACATGGTAAACATTGCGGCATGCAAATTACAGCATAAGCTGCTGAACTGTATGCTAATCATCCAATCAAAGATGGAGGAGCTATTCAGCAAGCTATAAAGCAACCATGTAGACTCAGTGCTGGTTTTCCCTGTGAATTCCAAAACCTTCTGGAATACAGCCACAGAAAGGAGTCAACATTGAAAAATATTAGGGGCTGCTGTTGCTTTAATTTATGTGTATGTGCAACAGGCTGAAGTCCATGTTGCTGTTGCTGCTAATAGATCACACGGCCAAGAAGAAGAGTTTTCAGACACCATTTAACTTATCACAATCTGCATGAAGTGGATATTGTAGAGTGCTACACGGTGGAAAGAGACACACTACAGGAACTGTACAACATCTTTCGTCCTCAGCTCAGAACCAGGGCAAAGTGAGGGGAACCAATACCATTGGAGATAATGGTACGTGTAGCCCTTAGAATTCTAGCTACATGAACCTTTAGAGACCAACAGGGGACATGCTGGGGTTGCCACAGGCATCAGCATCCAGGATCCTTCATCAATTCCTGAATGTTATGCTCCAACATTCCAGTGACCACATATATTTTCCCTGTACTCCTAAGGACAAGGCACAAATATGCAATAGTTCTTCCCTGTAGCACACTACCCTGAAGTAGTGGGTGCATTAGATTGTACACATATAGAAATCAATGCACCATCCAGAGAACAGGGAAGGTATACATAAATAAGAAGGACTTAACTCCATTAACTGCCAAGTTGTGTGTACCACTAAGGGAATCATCTAGAATGAGTGTGCTGGCAACCTAGGCAGTTACCACGACTCACATATCTAGCACATCCCCAACTGTATCAGATGTTCACTAGGGTTAATATCCCACAGGGTCATTTACTGGGGGATGCAGGTTATGCAATGGAACCATGGCTGATGATGCCCATCAGAAAAGCACACGCACCAGCTAAAGAATGCCATAATGAGGCACACAGTCAAACCAGGGATATCATAGATCATGTCTTTGGGCTACTGAAGTCACAGTCCCGGTGCCTAGATACATTTGGGGGGGCCTTGCATTACAAGCCACATACATGTACTGAAATTTTTATCTTCTATTCATGCTTCACATCATCATCCTGAGAAAACAGCTTGAGTGAGATCTACAAGGGGAAGGGACACACATCCCACCACCAGTGGCAAGGTCACCACAGCCACATGCAGATGAGGAGTTAGAGGGGGAAGCAGCAGCTGCTGTGGGTGTAGGCAGATGTAAACGTGCTCAATATGCCCTTGCTTTGGCTAAGAGGCAGCACACTCACTCACCACATAAGGGGCTAAAACCTTTATCCTCTGCACATACATATAGTAACATTGATGACAGAAAATGCTCACAACCTTCAAATACCATGTAATGGCTGTGTACTGCTAGCATCAGATAGAGTCAGCCCTGAACTAAATCTTTTGCAACTGCAGGATTTACAAGGTAAGTGTTAAACCTGGAGTATATTGTTTAATAATACGAATGAATGGCATATCCTTGCATGTTGTTACTTGATAGTGTAAGCAAGTAAAAGGTAGGTGATTTGTACAGAAATAACTTCAACATGTGGCAGCAGAGACTTATGTGACTTATATCTGTCCATTGTCAAGTAGTTGGCCTCAAGGATTAAAGATTCACACAGTCATACCTCTCAAAAGTACTGATGGTCACCAAATGTCCTCAGTTTGGCCTCATGCTTTCATACTGGCAAATCATTAAATGGAGAAGTTAGAACTCAATGGGACACTTTTCAGTTTCAGACTTCATAAACGTCAGAAGATTCTTAAAAATACTGACACAAAAACTGTTCTAATTCTAGCAGTTGTCTAACTTTGTAAGACCAAAATATGTAAAAAAAAGTACAATTAGTAAAATAACATCACAAGCACAAATATACTAAGCACTAAGTCAACTATGCACCCTGAGCATCAGACACAAAGCTTACGTATCTCTGAATCCAAAAGATAGAAAACAGGGATATGACACAGTTATCATCAGTTGCACAGGGTGTTGGGGGGCAGGAAGCCTAGACTGACACAAAAGGTAAGTGACTGAGTGTGAGTAAGAAAGAGAAACAGGCAAACATTTGGATAAAGTAAATGGCCACGGAGACAGAATGAGCTTTAAGCCACATGGCTGAACCATGTAACCATTGTGTGTGTGTCAGTATGTGCCTTCTATGTGAAATTGGTGTGTGAGTCTCTGGAAGAACACAGCCAAGCTCTGTGCTAGCTCTACATCTTGGTATGACAGACAGGTGTGAGCCATGCATGGTAGAGGTGGCAGTTAATCATTGCCGTACCTGAGGAGAACTGGCTCTGCCAAGAGTTGCACTGGCATGTCCATGCCTACAGTCAGATGCACTCTTGTTAGCTGAATGTGATGATGTCTGCTGTATGAGCTCCCCTCATGAGGAAACCCTGGACCATGACCCCATGGTCTGCCACATCTGGGTGTGGAAACCTCAACCACTGACAGAGGAATGTAAGTAGTGCCACTATGGGAGAGTGATCAGGCATGGCCACATTGGCTAACATTAGATAATGTGGCTGACCTATGCACACATGGATGCCATCCCTCTACCAGCAGATGTTCCATCACAGACACCACTCATTCCAACATGTCATTCATGCAATCCATTGAATCGGCAACATGGTGGAGGCAGTCCTGCATGTCAGCCTGTGCCACATCTACAACCCTAATCACTTCTCTGGAAGACCTATTGGAACATGCATGCACCCCCATGGTGACTCTAAACATACTTCAAGTGGCATGGGAAGACACACCTGGATTAGGCAAGCACCCCTAACAACCTTCTTGTGTGGCACCTCACCCACACTTTGGCTACAGCCAGAGTCAACAGGCAATGAAGCCACAGTAACCACACTACCCGGATCAAATGTCTCACCCTCCACCTGTCCAATATCTGAGGGCTGACTAGAATGGTTTGGTGTAGGCCTACTGGCTGTCTCCAATGAAATGGCAGGAGATGGCTGAATGTCAGATACATTGTCAGATTCTACCTCTGTACCCTCTGACTGTGCCTCTGTTTGGCCACTATCATCATCAGAGTCTGCTGATACTCTGACATCAGGTGATAAGAGTCCACTCCCACTGTCAGGATCACCTGAGATAATAAGCAACAAACACAGGAAAGAAATCAATACATACATTATTATTTATTATAGACCAATATATGTTAACAAACTGACAATGGTGTGCTATTACAGACAGTATAGCAATACACACAACAGTCCTGAAGCCCACATCACACATATGGACAAAATAAATATTTCTTTGAACTGCTGATCAGTACTGACATAAAAATGTTTGGATTACCATGTGCAGGTGATGCTATGCTTCCCACAGATGATGGTCCTGAAACAGATTAAGCAAAAGGTAAGGACACCATCTTCACAATTAATAGTAACACGGGGGGGGGGGGGTTAAAACTGTTTGCCCTTTATATGTCCATTAACGATACATTTAACAAAAGCTTGGATGACATGTCCACCCCAAGCCCATGTGTAATCAACCATAATCTGTTAAATGTGTCAATCTACAACTAGATCCCCCCAAAAACAAATATGTTAAACAGAACTTAAGTATTACAATCACTATTTCATTATAAAAAAGTTTTAAACAATTGAGATAGGTAAGCCTACCTGGAAGCTCCTCCTAGGACATACTTGTCCTCCCTGAAACAGAAGCACCAACATCAGTGAAATGTTATTGTGCACTTTCCATTGAGCTCTTTGGATCTCTGACAGTGGACAGGAACTCTTCATTTGGTGTCAGTGGTGGCTCTATAACAGGCCACCCATGGTAGCAATCCATTCTTGGTGCACTGTAGCTACTCTTCTCTGGGCTGATGAAATCATGTCAGTGGCCATATGACACACCTGATCATATGTTCTGCTCTGGTCACCTACTGCATTTACAACAGCCACTATATGCTGCCAAATTTGCATTCTGGCAGGTATATCCCCATGTCCTCTCTCAGGCCGAAAGGCACCATGTCACCTAAATGCTGCTACAATCACTTAATTCTCATGGTCAGTGAAGGGGATGGTTGCAGGGAATGGGACACCTGGGTGCCACAAAACACAAAAGAAAGATAAAAGTCCTGCTTAGATATAAGACATAAAAGGTAGTTTTCAATAATCACCCACTGGAGAAACAAAAAACAATCAAGATATTCAAATATAAAAAAGGATTTATGTGGTTGTAACATATTACAGTCACACACAAGCAAGGTGGGATACAAAACAAGGACAGTAATAATAACAAAGCAAGCCTCTGTTCAAACAATTTTCTTTGTGCCAATAAAGAAATGGAATTTAGCTCCACCATCCCCAAAACAACAGGCAAATGACACATTTTGCTAATATGCCATCAATGAACTGATAAAAATGCTATCAAATAAACTGTCCCAAAACATGTGTACACACTTAGCATAGAACATTCAATTTTATGCAATTGCCAGTCAACTCTACTTGTGGCCAGCACTGCCCTAGATCCTAGATATGTCTATGGGTCATCCTAGAAAGCTAACACCCTTATGTCAGTGACAGTATAGGACATTTACATTTCACTGAAATAATGACAGAAGAATGTAAAGAGAAAAAACAGTTGTACAATTAGCAGTTGTGATGACAGTTAATAAGTCTATGCATCTGAGAAAGTAGAATGCCTTGACAAAAATGCCCATGTCATCAGTAAACTTTTAAGAAGTGCATACAGATAAAAGTAGCATTTGCTCTCTCTCTGTATGTGTGTGTGTGTGTGTGTATATATATATATATATATATATATATATATATATATATATATATATATATATATATATATATAGCCACCTATCTCTGTCTCTCTCTCTATATATATATATATATATATATATATATATATATATATATACATATATATATTTTTTTCCCCTTAGTAACATGTGAGCATATTCAGTATATAATTGAAAAATTCAGTCATACCTTATCAAGATCAGTAGTCTTCTGTGCAAATCCCAAAGTAATATCTTCTTCTGTGTTATCCACATAAACAAATCCCCTTACCTCCAGGTTCCTTAGCTACACAGTTCTCTTTGTGTAGTGTAGATTCAAGGCTTTGACCATAATGAAGATGCAAATGAGGTGTGAACTCATTAGAATTGCCAAATCCCAAATACTTGGCTCCATGTAGCTTATGCAAATATAGTGCAGTCACTCCCTCACTGTATGTTGCTAATGGATTGCAACTGTGAATGATTACTGGTAGGGAGAAGGAAAATACAACAGCAATTTAGACTCCCTTATCTCCAGTTGTTGTGTCAGCCAGGTTAGCCTTACAAAGTGTAGAAGTAATTATATCAAGGTTTTAAAAGTAAGTAAGCAGCACACAATTCAGAGGTTCTGTTCATTAGCATCCAACCTCCTCTTCATTTGTTGACAGCTGTATATTATTGCTATTTAATATTCACACACATTTTAAGGACAATGATCTAGAATGCCTTACAGACTACATGTCTCAGAGTACTGCTCAGATAAGAGTAGAATGAGCAACAAACACAGAGAGGTAAGACAGAGCTGCATTTCTGCTAGCAATAGTCATAAATGGTTGTGTGATCTCTCATTGCATTACATCTGAAATTAATACATGTACCAACAACTAAAATTGTACAACTGTCATATGTTTTGTAAATACTTTGGATGATGTTGCAGTTGCTTGTATGCACAATGATTTTCATTCTCGGCTGCAAAGGTGTTTCTATGGCAAAGAGGGAAAAGACACCCCTACTGTGCTTTGAAGGTTCATTGGCACAAGAGTTTAAATTCAGACCTGTGTAAAATATTTCATGTGTACCAACAGAAATTTTGTAGTGCTGTTTATTTAATACATTTCTTTTCTTCATTTCTCCTAATTTTCCTTTTATTTTTTTAATGGCCAGTATTTGCATGAAGGGCAGATTTGTGCAAATATAGGGGAAATAGAGAAACAGTAGATAGGAAAATATCGCTCCACTTTTATCATTTTTGATATATTTATATCTTTATAACCTCATTTACATGTTATTGATATTTTTTTAAATAAGTATCTTTGGTAATAAGTCTTGATAGTCTAACAATTATCACCTGTCTGGTGAAGGGTGGTTGATCTAGGGCTTGAAGTAAACATCCTTGTTGGTCCTTTTGAGCCCTTTTGAAGATTTTAGCTTCTGGTATTTAAGCCCTGTGTTTGAGCAGGTTTCTGCTTTTTTGTACCGAGCTGAACTGAACTGGGTTACCAGCCATAACTCTGAGCTGAGATACCACTTAACTACAGGCCTCTGAGCTTCCCAAAACACATAAGTTGCCTGTTTTTTGCTTGTTTATACTATTTTACTGCACTTGTTATTGTGTGCTGACTACTTTAATACTGTATTAAAATATGGTGTACTAAACTGTACTGCTGTACTGCAATTGTCTTACAATGCCTGTTAAATTGTATTTTATTGCCGTTTTCACTGATTGCAAAGCTATTTTGGCTATTTTTACTGTTTGTTAAGTATTTAGTGGTACCTTTCACTGTTGCAAAGCAATTTATTTTGCTTGCTCTGGTTTTCCTGACAAGCAGTGTTAAAATAACTTATTTGTTTGCTGTTTAAACTGGTTTACCATCAACATGTTGATTGCACACAGTCGAATATGCACATCGTTGACAAATTTATGTGAAATCCATATTGCCGACTTTACAGAATGCCGTAAAAAAATGAACATTGACATTTCCGACCTCTCCACACCTAAAAACAAGTGCTAACATGCGTCAAAAAGGGAGTGAGATTTTGTGGTCTAGAATATCAGTGCTCGGCTTTTCCAGCAGTTGGAGTTCGCGTAAGTGGTGTCGATGATGTGCAATCAATATTTTCATGGTAAATCATTTAAGTTACTCTTTAAAGTCTACTTGCTGTTTTTTTCTGCTGTTTAACGCATTTTTAGTGTCTCACTGCTATTTTTCTGCTGTGTTAAACATTATCTAGTGTTTTCTGATGAAACTAGGGTAACTAACAGCTATAGCAAAAAGGCTGAATGACTAACATTGTCAAATACATTGGTCGGGTCTCAAGACAGCAGTAGAGCAAAATCAGAAACATGATCAAAAGACTTCAACAAAAGCAGCAAATCTTGCATAGGCTTACCAGAAATATCACAGACCCCAGGTTCCAACAAATATTGCATCTTTGACCACAGATGTAATTGCAAGATCTTGCAAAACAACTTAATATTGGTATTGCAAAATGAAATCAGACCAGTTAGACAAGACCCTGCGGCCACCTTTTTCCAATGGAATTTAAAGGCTATCCATAACAAACCAGGACAGGAAAAACCATGAGAAAACCATTCATTAAAAAACAGCAGGCATCACAGGTATAGGCCAATATTTCATAGAAGAAGGTTAACTACCATACAAAGTGGACAAATAAGAATTATAGAACGACCCCCCCCCATTAATATTCCAAAACGTGCATGCCGATTGGTCAGCATGCATGTTGTAAATCAGACTTATACTAATGGAAAAAGGTCCTGTCGCCCAGACTTTTTCCATTAGTATAAGTCTATTTTTTTTTTTTTTTTTACAGCAACGGAGAACACAAGATCGCCGTTGCTTTTTAGAAACTGTCTCGCTATGTTAAATGGGTTTAACATAGCGAGACAACTTTAAAAAAAGCAAAGGAGATTTTCCATTGCTTTTTTTTAAAGCTGTCTCGCTATGTTAATCTCCTTTAACATGGCGAGACACTTTGTAAAAAAACAACAAAGATCTTGCTTTCTCCGTTGCTTCCTCCCACAGCACTGATGTACTGCGTACGCATACGCATGTGCAGTACATCAGAACTGCCGCAGAATACCAGACAGTTGTGGAAGGGCAGCACGGAGGCATTATACAATGCCATTATTTAAGAAAAATAAGTTTTTTTTTCTTAAATAATGTCATTGTATAATAGCTGCAGTAGCGTTGTCACCTCACAGTAAGATGCTGTCCGGTTCGATTCTCAGCTATAGCGTCTTCTGCATGGAGACATGCGTGAATGGGCGTACCTTTGTTGAAGGTTGTGCATCAGGCCTGGCAAGTCGGTACGTAAAAATCAACTGCCAATCATTAGTGGACCGGAGTTCCACTGTGGCGACCCCTAACCAGGAAAAGCCGAAAGACACAGACACAATGTCATTGTATAATAGCAATAACCCACTTCTGGGTGTGGGCAGAGCTGGATTTACCCATGGTTGTTTGGCCACTCGGGCTTCGCCGTCATGACCAAACCACACCAACCGTGGGTAAATCCAGCATTTCCCATACCCAGGAGTGGGTTATTGCTTAATTAACTTCATGCAGAAAACCCTCCTTAGTGGTAACAACATCACCTGAAGATGACAACAAACTGTCAGTAAAGGTTTCTTTCCTAAGAGTGCATTTACAAACAAAAGGGAGAAACTCCTCACCCTTCCCTTTTAAAGAATGGGCCAAGTTCCAAAGAACCACTCTCACCCTAGCAAGGTTATGCAAATCCAACTCACGGAGATGTCGAAGGACACTGGCAGGCACATAATGCACAAAAGACTGGAAAGCAGCATAAACAGAGTTGGAAGAACTCTTACAAAAGGAATAATAAGAGTGGGCAAACCAAGAATAATGGGAAATAAGCTCATCTTTAAAGGCCAACCACAAAGAAGAAAGAGAAGAATAAAAAGGCAACAGAGTAAAATGATTGTGCCATAACTCAGTAACGATCGCTCGCCAGGCAGAAGTAAATGCCCAAAGAGGAGTAAAACAAGAAAGACCCCCTACCTTACACGATGCAGAAGAAACTCCAAAGGAAAAGGACAAAGCTGGATGATCAGTAAAAGGGACAAAAGACAAAGAAGAAGAAAACACTTCAAAGGTAGGATAACAAAAACAGTAATCGATTTGGTTGCGAGCAGTCCCGTGAAAGTAAGTAAAGGCCGAAGAACTAAGAGAGACCAAACGTCAAATGTCCTTACACCAAATGTCTGACACTAGAACACCCTTGTAATACACCACAGTTACAGGCACCAAAAAAAAAAAAAAAAAAAGAAGAGGGCAGTTGATTAAAAAATAAGCTTGCATAATTTGAAATAATAAGAGAAGTCCAGATACTGGAATAAAAGCATAAACAATCACTAATCCTGCAAAAGAATGCCTACACAACAAATCCACCACCAACCCCCTACCAGGTAAAACATAAACAACATCCCTAAGAACCACAACAGATTTATGATACAGTAACCCAATATCAGACCTACAATCTGTCCCTAAGGACCAAACCACCCCATCCCTCCACAAAGTTTCTTATTGGGAGAAATGAACAGAGGACAGCCTACCACCCACATCCAACAGGCATACAATATCAGCGATTAAGGCAGAAACCCAGGAAAAGACAGTCAAATGCTGGGGAAATGACACCATACTATTAATATTACAAGAAGTCAAAGACAAGTTAGCCATCAGTACCAGCACAAGAAAGCCCTTCAGATCCCCTCTTACAATACGTATTTCTAAGATGTCTGCACCTTGAAGCTGAAGTCCATTGCTGAAAATTATCTATATCAGTACACAAATCAGATTCACAAGTAACAGTGCCCTTAGAAGCAATACCATCACAGTAGAAGAGGCATCAGATGTACCAAGTAATTTCCTGTTAGACTAGAGACATGTCAGTACTAGTACGGACTGCAAAAACAATAGCAGAAAGAGGCACAGTAGACTGAGAACCAGAAGCAATAGAAACAGGACAAGGAGGACTAGAAGGCAAAGAAGGCAGAACAGACCCCTCCGGAGAGGAAACAGAAGTAAGACTGGAGACAGAAGAAGGGGGGAGGACAAAGGACAGAGACAATAGTCCACAGGAACCGTAGCAGAAACAGAAACATAAGAATGTAAAGTTTGAGAAGACTCAGTGGAAACAGGTAACACAGAAGGTATGCAGGGCAAACAGAATCAACATGGGAACAAGAACATAAACACCACCACTGTGGACAAGCTTTAGCAAAATGAGTTGTGGAACCACAATGAGTGCATTTCCTAGCAGGACAATCAGACACGTGAGAAAAATCATTACAAAAAAGCAGGGCTTAGGCTGTCCTGCATATCTCAAAATGCCTCTCTGACCAGACAACAAACACACCGGGAAAATGGGAAACACCAGAATCAAGGACATGCAAATCCTCCCAGGCCTCCCACGCCTCCCCCCAAACTCCACCAGGATCATAATCAAAAGATTCCTTAGTAGGAAAAAAAACATCAGCACAACAAGAAAGTAAATTATCGCCAACTTGTGCTTCTGTAACATAAATAGAATGAAAATACATAATAAGTTTACACTTATAAGAAACATCGGCTTCAGAAAGCACATAATCAGACCAAGGCTGCTGATGTTTATATGCAGCAAAATGAGAAATAAAAGTAGAAGTGGCCTCCTACTCCTTAAAATAAACATCAGCAAAAGCATCCTTCCTTCAGTGAATAACAGCACACAAAGACAGGTTTCAATAAAGAATATAAAGAATGCCAAATAAACTTACATGAAAGAGAATGACCTGAAGCAGACTTAAAACAAACCAAAGGCTTTGAAACAATCCTGGTCTGCCTCAGAGAGCTAGGCTGACTCCCAGAAGGAGCCAGAAAAACAACTGCAGAAGCAACAGAAGACACAGCACTAGCAGAATTAACCTGTAGGGGGAGCCAAAACAGCAGAGGCCAAAGAAACATCCTGAAGCTCCATTTCATCACCCCAATCAAGTACAGACAAATTAAAAGAGTCATGCAACGCAGCTGAAACTTGTGAAGAAGTCTGAGACACAGATAAAGTTGTTTAATGAAAAGAAGACTGTGAATCAGTAATAGAAGGCAAAGTTGAAGAAACAACAGGAGAAATAGAAACACTAGCTGTAGTACTCACAGCAGAAACAGATGCCATCTTGCTTCACCCATAAATGAAAGCAAGGACTTCCTGGGGCTTGGAGTAAGCACGCTCATTGGTTCTTTTGACTTTTTTAAAGTTTTTTTTAAAGTTTTTAGCTCCTGGTATTTAAGCCCTGCATTTGAGTGGGTTTCTGCTTGTTTGACCAGATCTGAACTGAGGTGGACTATCAGGCATAACTCTTAGTTGAGATACCAGACAGTTAGAGGTTTCTGTGCTTCTCAAAAGCTATAAGTTGCCTTTTTTGCCTGATTATATTATTTACTGTACTTTTTATTGTGTTCTGCTTGTGTAATACTGTATTTTAATATTGTAAACTAACCTGCACTGTTTGTACTGCTTCTGTATGCCTTACTGTGCCTGTTAAATCATATTTTGTTTGCCGTTCTCACGGTTTGCAAAGATTTTTTTGCTATTTTCATGTTTGCAAAGTAACTGTTGCTACTTTTCACTGTTTGCAAAACATCTGTTCTGTTTGTTCTGTTTTCCCACCAAGCAGTGTTTTAAATGACTGATTTGTTTGCTGTTTGAAACATTCTTTACTGTCTCCTTGTTATTCTTTTTATTTATTTTGCTGTTTAAAACATTTTTTAGTGTCTCACTGTTTTTTTTTTTTTTTTTTTGCTGTTTAAAACATTTTTACCCCCCCCCCCCAAATTAGTGTAGCCACTAGCTGTAGCATGGTCCAGATACAGGTTTTCTGCATCTGGGTCTGTTTGTAGTGGCTGTTGTACTCTGAGCACATTTTCCAAGCCATCTTTGATTGGAAGGGGCCCTTCTGCACCCTTGAGAGAAGTGTGCTCATTGGAACCTGTCTGGTGAAGAGTGGTTGGTCTAGGGCTTGGATTAAGCATCTTCGTTGGTCCTTTTGAACATTTATAAAGTTTTTTTAAGTTTTTAGCTTCTGGTATTTAAGCTTTGGATTTGAGCAGGTTTCTGCTTGTTTGTGCATTGCACAGCACCACTCACTGTGGCTCTGTTGTGCACCATAGCAGACAGATAAATTCGACAAGTTTTCCCTTAGATAAGCTGTAGTTCATCGGTATAGCCCGACAGATAAATTCGACAATTTTTCCCTTAGATAAGCTGTAGTTCATCGGTGTAGCCCGACAGATAAATTCAACAATTATTCCCTTAGATAAGCTGTAGTTCATCGGTGTAGCCCGACAGTTAAATTTGACAATTTTTCCCTTAGATAAGCTGTAGTTCAACGGTGTAGCCCGACAGATAAATAAGCTGTAGTTCATCGGTGTAGCCCAACAGATAAATTCGACATTTTTTCCCTTAGATAAGCTGTAGTTCATCGGTGTAGCCTGACAGATAAATTCGACAATTTTTCCCTTAGATAAGCTGTAGTTCATCGGTGTAGCCCGACAGATAAATTCGACAATTTTTCCCTTAGATAAGCTGTAGTTCATCGGTGTAGCCCGACAGATAAATTCAACAATTATTCCCTTAAATAAGCTGTAGTTCATCGGTGTAGCCAGACAGATAAATTTGACAATTTTTCCCTTAGATAAGCTGTAGTTCAACAGTGTAGCCCGACAGATAAATAAGCTGTAGTTCATCGGTGTAGCCCGACAGATAAATTTGACAATTTTTCCCTTAGATAAGCTGTAGTTCATCAGTGTAGCCCGACAGATACATTCGATAATTTTCCCTTAGATAAGCTGTAGTTCATCGGTGTAGCCCGACAGATAAATTCGACAATTTTTCTCTTAGATAAGCTGTAGTTCATCGGTGTACTCCTCATGCTTATTACTTTTCCAGTCTAAGAAATACTGCTAGTGAGCTGTGACCTATTAAACCACAAAAAAAACCCCAGCAGAAATATCCATCCACTGAGCACCTCAAAATCAGTCCTGAAATGCCCCCCCCCCCCTTGTGATAACAGTTCTTCAATCTAGCATTGTGGACTACCCTTGTTTCTCCTGCCAACTTTGTTGACTTGGGTCTCCTGAGGCAGTGTAGCAATTGCCTCATGTACACTGACAATCCTTTACTAATAACTCACTCTAGTACAAAGTACAAGAGATGTATCTACTCCAAGAATCTTCAATTCCTGCTCTCCTGCATGCAAAACAGTAACACTGAAGAGGTTGTCAACCCGCCCACCACTACTCATGCACATAGTTCCACTATGCATACACATAGCATGCAACAAACACAAAAATCTACACACATGGAGGTTCTCTCAGAAACCTTTCCAAAACACCAGAGCCCTCCAAAACACAAGACTGCTACAACTAACATAGTTCCCACAGCATCCATGACACATAGTAACACCAGTGTCTCACCTATCAAGCCCATAAGGCATAACACTCAAAAAAGAAATTTTCTTGTCATTGGAGACTTCATAGTAAGACACACTGACGTCCCACTCACCAGGCTGGACAAGGAGAAAGTCACGGTCAGCTCCCTGTCTGGTGCCAGGATTCGTCAGATCACACATGTACTCAGGTCTCTCAGCAACAAATACCATTATTACTCTGTCACAGTTTATGTTGCAGTGAATGACCTGAGATGTACCTCACTGGACTATATAACTGAGCACTCTGAGTATGTGTCCCAGGCAAGTATGTCCCTAGCCTTGAGCAGCATACTACCCTCACCTAGAATGATGCCACATTATAAACAAAAAAATGATCGATTTCAATAATTGGCTTAGTTTTTGGTATCATTCAAAGGGGATCCAGTTTCTGTCAGCCTGGGAAGCCATGGTCTACGAACTTCACTGCTTTTCCAGAGACAGTTTGCACCTGGCACCACTAGGCCTTTGGCTGCTGGCAAAGGCTCTTGCCTCCCCCATAGTGCCTTTTTTAGGCAAGATCTCGAAAACAGACTTACTGACATGAAATTTGCCAAGCATAACAAAATAAGGGTCATGCTGCTAAACTCTAGGAGCTTAAACCAAAATCTGCACACCCTGGAAGCACTTCTAGCACTGGAAGATGTAGATGTCTGTGCAATCACAGAAACCTGGTTCAAGGCTTCAGAGAGTACCTTGGCCAGGCAAGGCTACAATGCCTTCCATACCTTCAGACCGCAAAATGAGCACGTGAGAACCAAAGGAGGTGGCATTTCTGTCTATATGAGTGATAAATCCCCTCCCATCTATTTAGACTGGACAACTCCATGGATTTACTCCAAGTTCATGTTATTGTGGTTAAGATCTCCATTCAAATCATATCCAGTTACAGATCCTCCTGCATAGGCCATGACGTGCTATTACTTAACCAATCAGTCCAAATATTTACGAACACTCTGGTTAAGGGGATTTCAATTATCCCACCATCAACTGGAAAACCTACTCTAGTCCTAACTCACTAGCACAAATGTTCCTGGACTTTGTTAACTAAAATGCCCTGGAACAAATTGTTCATACCCTGACAAGAGGAACAAACATACTAGATCTGGTCCTCACTAACATGACAAACAGATGCGCTCATTAGTTAAATCTGACCACAAATCAGTCACCTTTGCAAACTATACCCTTCTAGGGAAAGGTAAAAATGCATTCCAAGCCCCACCCCAAGCTGGAAGTGGTAACTACACTGAAGCTTACACTAAAGCCCTGTACAATCACTTGCATAGGTGTATAGACTAAGCTGTACCAGAAAAGATCAAAGCTAGAGCCCCAAGAAAAAACAAGCTGTCATGGTGGACATCCAGCATCAACAAACTTGACAACAAATGCTCAATGTTGCTGTCCAAGAAAACAAAGGTGAGACCCTAACTATGGAAAAGCACCCTCCTCACCCTCAACAGGCAAATAAGACAACATGTCAAATCCTCTAAGGGCAACTTTGAGAAAAACTTAGCAAAGATAACATTAAGGCATTTTATAGCTACGTACACAGCCTAATAGGTAGGACCCAAGCATGTGCTGAACTGGTGACTAACAGTATCACGCACAAGCACTGATCCCGCAGAGATAGCAAACCTGCTAATGGACAGATGTGACAAAAATTTCACTCCTTAAGCCCTCCAAACTTATCACAAACCTTGTCCCAAACTCCCCCCACTCTACATATTTGAAGAATAGGTCATTAAAGCCTTGTCCAAGGCAAAAATACAGCCTGTATGGGACCAGATGCCATCTCAGGCTGTCTAATAAATAGGCTAACACATGAACTAGAATCACGAATAAGTACACTTTTCAATCACAGCCTAACCACAGGCTTTGTTCCTGAGGAATGGAGAACAGCAACAGTTATTCCCCTCCACAGAGGTGGCCTAGTAACAGACCCAGGTAATTACAGACCCATAAGTCTGACCAGCCTCATATGTAAGGCCATGGAACATATTGTTGTGGACCTCATAAATAAAGACATAGGTGACATCCAAACCCTGGATCCACCCCAATTCAGCTTCATCAAGTGCAGATCCTGCCTATTAAATCTGGTGGATTTCTTAAAAAATGAGACCAGGGCCACTGGCAAGGTGAAATCTGTGTATACAGCATATCTTGACTTGGCAAAGGCTTTTGATACAATCCCACTCTCAAGCATTACTGATAAACTTAGCAAACTGAATGTAAACCCCTTTGTTGTAAGATGGGTTGCCAACTGGCTCACAAACCAGACACACTATCAAAGTGGGTGACTCCACTTCAACCAGCAGACCTGTCACCAGTGGAGTGCCACAATGATCAGTGTGCTGGGCCCATACTGTTTGGTATATACTTCTCAGACATTCAGGCCAAAACTAAGGTGTTGTGGCTGACCAAGTTTGTGGACGTAAACATGGGTGCAAGTATTGAATCTCCAAATGATGTCAGTATACTCCAGGATGGTCTTAAGCAGACCAACGACTCATGTCTTAGTCACGGTCTCAAACTGAATGCAAAGAAATGCATCATCATTCTCTTTGGCAAAAACATTGTCCCTTCACACTATCAAATCAAAAACAAGTACCCAAAAAGTGGTAAGGGACCTGGGATCACAAGTTGACTGTAACCTTAACTTTGACCACAGTGTGTCTACTGTAATAAGGAAGACTTATTACATAGCACACTTAATTAGTAAAGGCATCACCTCAAGAACAAAGGAAGTTATAACCCTGTAAACTCTTCACTAATCAGGCCCATAACTGAGTATAACATCCTATTTGGAATGTACCATACAAAGCACCCGCAGCAATTGGAGGGACCTCAGAGGTTTCTAACAAAGAAGATCACGGGACTCCAGCAAACGCCATACACAGACTGACTAAAGTCTCTGTCACTATACTCTGTATCGTATAGATTTCTTAGGGGAGATTTGTGCCTGGCTTACAGAGCAATCTCAGACCCAAACCTAATGAACTTGCTGCATATCCATAAATCAGACAGGACTAGGGCTACCCGCTCCAGCCAGGGGCCTAAATTTATTTACTTATTTATTTTGACATTTATTGACCAGGTTAGTCTGATTGAGTACGAGCCATTTTTCAGCACAGACCCAGGGAGAAAAGCTTCATTCGAAAGTTACATTGATGCAACTATTGCAAAAAATGACAGACATAAATTATACAGTTAGTTACAATCAGTTTTGAATAGCAGAAATAAAACTACAAAAATTCATTACTGACAGGAAACAAGTGCGAATATGACCTTGAGGCAAGAAAGTTAGACTATTAGTGTTCAATTCATATTTACAGTGAGTTTTAGTGTCACAGTTCCTATTTATAGTGAGTTTTAGTGTCACAGTTCATATTTACAGTGAGTTTTAGTGTCCCATCAGGAGAGTTGGATATGGACAAAAGGAAAGGATGAAGAAACAGCAGGAGATGGGTAGTTAGAGTTCTGTGTGTGACGTATGTAAGGTCGAGAAGGGTGGTTAGTGAGCAGCAGTTGTGAGTGGTGAGGATAGCAGGATGAGTGTTTTACTGCTGGGTCATAGCAAATGCAAGTCCTAGTGTCCAGCAGGTAGTTTTAAGGATTTGTTGTAGTAGTTAGCATTAGGTATTATTCTTCGGGACAGAGGCAGTTTGCTCCAAGAATTTGCAGTTGAGTAACCATAGAGTTGTTTGCCAATGTTTTTTTGGGGGGGGTTGTAGATTTCTAGGAGCTTTTGATCTGAGCTACAAAGTGCATGGTTAGGAGTGTAGTGGGTGATAAGAGAGGAGAGAGCTGAGCAAGAGGTAGGTTTGTAAAAGATGATGTGGTGAGGTGCAGTTGGGGGAGGAGGAGTTGTTGGTGGACATCTAGCCACTGAAGTTCTTTTAAAGCTAGGCAATGACAGGGGCAATAGGGTAGGTTTGTTACAAATCTAGCAACATTATGGTATGTCAGTTCAAGTCTGGACATAAGATTGGTTTGTAGGTTTGTAAGGACTGGGGCAGCATAATGTAAGCTTGGTAGAAGGTGGGCTTGTCTGGTCTATGTCATAAAACCGAAAACGCAAACTCTTGAACGCTCACATGAGCGAATAATCAAAACTCAAAATTGGTATTGTGGGGGGCTGCGTCCCCCCACACCCCTCGCTAAATATATATTCCTACTCTGAGATCACACTATAGTGAGGAAAGGGCAAATATTCCAATCTTCACTGTACTGTGATCCTAAAATAGCAATTTCGAGTTTATGATTATTCGCTCATGTGAGCGTTCGAGACTTTGCGTTTTCATCATTCTAAAGTAGACCCGGCTTGTCCTAGAAAGAGTCTAGATTTATTAGAGAGGAATTTTTTGTTCCTATAAAGTAACCCTAATTTTTGGTGTTTTTTTGGATAGCTTGTTTTATGCAGACATAAATTTTAGTTGGTCATCTATAATAGCACCTAGTAGTTTTGTATAAGGTTCTGCTTTGATTGTTGTTGTATTGAGGGGAGTGATGATGGTGAAGGTAGTTGTAGTATGAGATAGGGAGTTGGGCAGGAGTAAGAGGAGCTTGTTTTTTTTTTTGGATTCAGCAGAAGTTGGTTGCTAGTTACCCATATTTCAGCAGAGTGGAAAGATTCTTGGGCGAGTGTGTGAAGCTGACAGAGGTTGTCAGAGGAGGAGATGATAGTCGAGTCATCTGCATATTGTATTAATGTGGAGTGGGAAATAGTAAAGGTCCAAGGATAGAGCCCTGTGGGACTGCAGTAAGGACTGGGAGGAAGGGGGAGAGCAGTATGTCATCTGACTGACTGAAATCAGTTGGAGAGACTGAGGTCCAAAAGTTTAGCTAAAAATTTGAAGGCCTTAGAGAGATCAAGGAATAGGCAAGATGCAAGTCTGTTGTTATCATGGGTTTTGGTGACGGCCTGAGTGAAAGATCACAAAGCAGTAGCTGTGTTGTGGTTGGCCGAAAGGCATGTTGTGAGGTGGTTAGATTTTCTTGAAAAAATATTCTATTGGTTGTTTGTGTATACACTTCTCCAATATTTTAGATAGGGGAGACAGAATAGCTATCGGACTAATGTGGAGGGGTCAGTGGAGGGTCCTCCTTTGTGTATAGGTATGGTGTAGAACTTTTTCCAAATGTCAGGGACAGTGGCTTCTTGTATAGACCTGTTGATTAGTATGGAGATAGGGTAAGTAGTAGAGTTTGCCACTAGTTTTAGGAAGATGGGGGTAGATTGTCAATAGAAGGAGAACAAGTTTTGAGTTTGCTGAGGAGTGATTTTACATAAGCAGTGGGGATAGGTTTAAATGAGAAGGAGGTTGGGAGAGAGTTTGGAGAGAGAAGGGTTGTGTTAGAGGTAGAGTTGTCATTGTGGGAGAGGTTCTTGATGGTATTGATGAAAAAAAGTTGATGATTGTGGCTGTGTCAATGTCAGAGCTATTGGGGCAACGGTTATGTGAAGAGGGTTTGTCTGGATGAAGTAGTTTGTTGATTGTTTTTGTCAGAGAAAAATACTTTAAAAAGACCAAAAGCATAAGGTTCAGTTCAGGTAACTTTATTCTTGCGCAAGAAGACAAGAAATGCAGTTACAGAGTTTGTCTGGCTAAATCAGGAAGTGTCACAGTTATCGTACCTTTCTTTCAAGACATTGCCCACTACGACTGACGTAGTAGATCACCAGTTCACAATTTGTTATTTTATAGATATTTCCCATACTTCTATCTCACTCTTCAAAGTTTTGAAAAAGATTTTTCAGTAAACAGGATGGCCTTGATGACCACTGGTCAATTATAACTTTCTTACTATGTGATGTTACAAGTCTAGGTACCATGGCTAATTTAAGCACAATGCAAGTACAGATTTCTGAAGCCGTTTATTGTTCTTTATCTCTAACTATCTTGCAGCTTGTGCACTTTTTCATCAACTCGAACAGAGCTTATTGTCTATAATGAATGGATCTACAGAAATTATTATTATATTCTTTTTAATTTCCTGACCTAGCAGAAAATCACCTGCTTTCCAGTACATTTCCAAGGCATGAACATGTATTTTGCTGTGCTAGGAAACTAGGTCAGAGTGCATCTTGCAGTGTCAAAAAGCATAATTTCAGAAAAGCACATTTGCAGTCTCAGATAAAATTAATGCTGCATATAGAATAAAAATGTGTTAAATCTTCCCTTATTAAAATAAGCATTGCACACATGTTAATACACATTTTTCTAACATTTCCCCCGTTAATACTTTTTATTCTATTTCAGAAGCATAAACAGTTTATTTTCTTCTCCTAACCTCTTCCTTTGAGGATTTGCAGCTAAGAGAGTCATTCAGTTTAAACTTATGAAAGTGTTTCCTTTTTCAACAGTTCTTCAATTTCAGTACTTTGATACAAAGTCTCAGAAACTGACATGTCAATAAAATCTTTGATTACTTTTTTCATGCAGGGAATTCCACAGCAAATGCATGCTCCTAACAATAGTAATCCCACACAAATGGCAGTTAGGATGTTCATTAGGATGGAACCCCACCCCCCAAACAAATTCTGGAAAAAGTCCATCAGTGGGTTTGGGCCTGGCCTGGTCATGTCTGACACTTGCTGGATCACTTCCAAATGGTGATTGATTTTGTGCTTATTGTTGGGAATGAATGAACAGCACTCATCTTTGATTAAAGTGCACGTACCACCTCTCGCCGCTAGGGTGAAGTCAAGAGCCATGCGGTTTTGAAGCACCACAGTTCTCATTGCATTCAGTTCATCAGTCATTAATTCAAGAGCAGAAAAAGTTGCATTGCTCATGACCTCAAGAAGTTTGGATAGCTTTCTCAGTTCCCAAATTAATTTAACTGCAGCATATGCAGGGGCTATGCCATCCCAGGATAAGATAGTGTCACTCAAGTCCATGTGTGCTAGTTTACTTTTGTCTTTCACAGAGTTATGGTTTCTCCAGCCTGCTACGATCTGTCCCACTGGATTCTCAGGTTTCTTGATTGGATTTTCAGGTTTCTTCGCGACATCTCTGACGTTTCAAATTCTCCCATGAGGCAAAGCTGTAGTGTGTTGTATGGCCGGGACCAGGTAACCCAAAAAACAACTGCCGGACCAATTCTCAGGCAGCCATTTGTATGCTTTTTTTCCCACATATGAAATAACAGTTTTCTACCTTAGTATTGATATACACCTTCCCTGCATGAAACATTTTCTTATCTATAATAGTCAGTTGCTTTAAAAGAATAGAATTATGCTGTATATCACTGACAGTTTTATGTAAGGACTCAAAGTATGAATCATAATCTGCATCACAAATTGTTTCTGTATTTTTTGCATTTTTAGGTTTAATATAACATTTATAAGAGATAGTAACATTACATCTACTCCAACCTACTTGAATGGTGTCGTTCTTAAAAAAGCATACGATTCCTGTTTGTGTAACAGGCAGAAATAATGCAATTTTGTCTCTAGATTTCACAGGTGTAGTCTCAAAAATCAAGTTTTCCCAGGTCTCATTGACCCCTAGGGGGACAGCAGCCATCAATAATCCCCCGTATGCTGTTGGTATAGCTGTGCAAATCTAACAATTTGAAACATTAAAAGTCTCAGCATACACATATTTGATTGCTTGGTAAGTGTTATAGTTCGGATGCCAGTCTATGAATGTTGAATCACATTTATTCAGTCTAGCTGGTGTGGCTGAAGAAAAGAAAGGCCACAGCAAAAGCCACAATAAAAAGAACATTGTCACTAATGCAGTTATTAAGATGATTATGCAACATTGCTGAATATACTGCTGAAATTGTTCAGTATTCCTATTGTCTCTAGGTCTTGTCGTCATTTTTATTGCTGCTGTGTGTTAGCAAGAGTTTTATCAAGTTCAAAGTCTTTGACTAGTTTACAGTGTGTCAAATGAATCCAAGATGATCGTTCTGCAATCTTGACTGCTGTGGGCATGTTCAGCAGTACTTGATACGGAACTTACCACTTTGGAGTCGTCCAATTCTTCTTTTTGATTGTCTTCACCCAGACCCAAGTGCCTGGGGCTACTGCTACTTCGGAGGTGTTAGTTTGGTTTTTATCTGAATTAAACTGCAAAAGATGTTTGTTATTTAGCATATTCCTCATGTAGTCTGCAAGTGTCCAATCTGCTTCCTGGTCTGCAGGCATGAGAGGTTTCCACTGAGGTATATAATAAGCTCTTCCAAAAATCTTTTCAAAAGGTGTCAGTCCTTTTGCATTCGGAACAGTTCTCATGCTCAACAGTGCCAGGGGCAAACAGTACACCCAATTCTTCTGTGTTTCTGTTATAAGTTTCCTAAGTTTATTCCTTAAAACTCCATTGTGCCTTTCTACCAACCCTGCAGATTGAGGGTGATATGCACAGTGATGTTTTAAAGAAATCCCAAAATACTGACTTAGCTGTTGTATAGCTTGAATAACAAAATGTGTACCATTGTCACTGTAGATCCTTTCCGGTATGCCAAATCTAGGAATAATCTCTTTAACTAGGGTCTTTGCAACAGTGGCTGCCTCTGGTTTACTAGTCGGAAAGACCTCCACCCATTTGGAGAACATATCCACAATGACAAGGCAGTACTTTTTGTTTTCATATTTGATCAATTCTATGAAATCCATACAGATGGTATGAAATGGATACGGTGGTGTAGGGAAACTCCCTTGCTTGGCCTTTAATGCCCCTTGTGCATGATGTTTATTACATGTGTGACACGACAGGCAAAATTTTTTAGTGTAGTTTGAAAACCCATACGTAGTGAACACCCGATTCACTAACTGTACCATCCCCCCTGTTGAGACATGGCTCTGCCCATGGCTCAACAAAGCTGCATATCTAAATAAATTAGACGGTAATATTGGTTTTCCCTCTTTGGCGATGTACAGTCCTTCCTTGAGAATTGCTCCTCGTCTTTTCCATTTTTGTTTTTCAGCCTGTGTAGTAAGTGTCTGCATTGTTTTTAACATTTCTAAGTCTAAAATCTCAGAAGGTTGTAATTCCTCATTCAAAAGAAATGCTTCTGAGGCTGCTTGCTTTGCAGCTGTGTCAGCTCTCGCATTGCCTTTTGAAATCCTATCTTGTTGTTTTGTATGAGCTATGCATTTACAAATAGCTACTTTCTGAGGCAACTGAATAGAATCTAATAAATCTAAAATAAACTGTGCATGGTTAATCAGTTTGCCATTAGATGTCACCATTCCTCGATTCTTCCACTGTTGTACAAAAACATGTACAGTAGAGAAAGCATGCTGGCTGTCTGTAAAAATGTTTACACTTTTACCCTTTGCTAAGGTACATGCCCGTGTCAAGGCAATCAACTCTGCTGCTTGTGCAGATAAGTTATGTGGTTTAGGTTTCGCTTCTACAATCTCGGTGTCAGAAACTACTGCATAACCTGTTAGGTTCTGTCCTGTAAGACTCCTTTTGCATGAGCCATCCACGTAATATGTCACCTCGGCATTATCCAAGGGAACATCCATGAGGTCTTTTCTAGGCAGTGTCTTTTGCTCAATTACCTGCAGGCAGTTATGGGGTGTGCCATCCACAGGAGTTGGGAGCAAGGTAGATGGATTCAAAGTAGTACATCGTTCACTTGTCACGTGAGGTTGGCTCAGCAATATAGTCATACAAGAAAGATGCCTAGCAGGGGAAAGATATGCTATTTTTTCCTTGCAGTAAAATGATTGCGACTGCATGAGGCACTCTCAATGTGAGAGGGTAGAATAACACTACTGAGGCCGAAGCCTGCACTGCCATTGCAGCTGCAACTACTGCTTGTACACAGTGGGGTAGAGACCTTGCCACTGGGTCCAGTTGTGATGAATAATAAGCAATGGGGCGTCGCTTGCCCCATGCCGTTGAGTCAATACTGATGTCATATAACCTTGCTTGCAATCTACAGTTTGGAAAAAACGTTTGTGATAATTTGGTAATCCTAAAACTAATGATGATGCTATTAATTGTTTTAGCTTGCAGAAAGTTAATTCTGCTTCTGGTGTCCATTGTATTAAATCTTGTGCTGCCATAGGCTTCTTGAAAATCAGGTCAGTTAGAGGTGCAGATTCCAAAGCATAGTTTGGGATCCAGCTCCGACAGAAATTAGTCGTACCCAGGAAGGACATCATTTCCTTCTTGGTTGTGGGTTTTGGTGCTTGTAAAATCGCTACTTTTCTGTCCTCATCTAGTGTTCTGCCATCTTTGGATATTACATATCCAAGGTATTTCACTTGTTTTTTCCAAAGCTGCAATTTATTTTTGCTTACTTTGTGTCCTTCTTCTGCTAAGAATTTTAATAATGCTATAGTATCTTCCTTACAATCTTGCTGGGTGGGGGCAGCCAGCAGGATGTCATCAACATAAAGTAAAATTTGACTTTCTTTCGGTGGAATAAATCCAGCTAGATTACTTGCCATTTCTTGTGATAATATTGTTGGACTTTCACTATAACCCTGTGGTAGTCGCGTATATGTATACCGTTTCCCCTGAAATGTAAATGCAAACCAATACTGGCTGTCAGGGTGTATCGGTATTGAAAAGAATGCATTGCTGATATCTACCACAGAAAAGTACTTCTGTTGAGGTTTTAAATCATTCAACAAGGTATGTGGATCTGGCACCGTAGGTGCTCTTGGTATTACTGCGTCATTTACAGCTTGTAAATCTTGGACCATACGCCATTCTCCGTTTGCTTTTCTAACTGGGAATAAGGGTGTGTTACATGGCGAATCGGGAGATTCCACCAGTATTCCCCTCTTAAGCAAAGCTGCTATGATTGGTTTAATACTTGCCTCTGCATCTTTTCTCAAGGGGTACTGTCTCTTTTGTGGTCTAAATGCTGATTTTGGCATGATAGTAACTGGTCCTGCTGTGCGAATTAGTCCTACGTCTGATTTTCCTGTTGACCAGAGAGTGTCTGGTATGTCTAACAAAGCTTTTTCTTTCTCTTCTAATAAGAGGGTTTCTCAACTGTCTTTGCTGGACTGCAAGTGTACAGCTGGATGTGTTTGTGTTATCCAGTTCAGTTTCTGTCTTTGTATTCCCTGTTCTGACAGTTCTGATTCTGTCTGTTTTTCCCATTTTGTGACATTTTCTCCTAGGTCTATCCATTTTAAAGTTTCCTCTTTAGTTAAGCTAACATGCGGTATTAGATTTGATTTGTAAAGTGAAAAGAACTCTTGGGGTAATGAACAGATAACTACACTGTTCCCTTTCGTGTCCCAGTACAAATTACACAGTACTAATCTGTTTGCATGATTTTTAAACAGTTCTTGTTCGTATTCTTTGTCAGGTCCTGGTGTATTACAATAATACAGAGTACAGTGCAACAGGTGTTGTATGTCAATGCAAAGGGAGGGGAACTTACTGATAGCTACATTCATTAACTCTTCAGTTACTGCTCCAGGGCCAGTTGTAACTAAGTCTTGGCTGTACCAGTAGAATGTCTCACCTTCCGTTTGCACTGCAAAAGTATTGGTCTGTCGCTGTGCTTCCATACCCTGCATGGTTGGAACTACTGCTATGCCTAATAGTTGCATAAGATCTCTGCCCAAAAGGTTTACTGGGCATTTTGCAGAAACAGTTTTGCTTTTCTGGGTTAATCCTGAAACAGGATCTGTTACTGTAATGTTATGGGAGAGAGGCTCCCAATACAGCTGTCCATTAGCTGCTTTTGCAAGTATAAAATCATGTGATTCTGAATTTTCTGGTAGTTTGGAGGGGTGTACCAGGGTTCGTGATGCCCCTGAATCGCACAAAAATTTGACTTCCCTCCCTTCTACCAGGAGTGTCACTTCTGGTTTTGTGTCCACTAGATAGAGCTCTAAGCTCAGTAAGGCTAGGTCTAATATTTCGTTTTCTTCACTATCGATAGCTTCCTGCACTTCCTCTGTTATCACATTCTCTGCTCCTTCTATCACATTGTCGTTTGTCTTTTCTCTATTATTCCTATCTAGTGATTCCTGACTTTCATATAGTCAGTCCTCACCCTCATCGTTTTTGTCTTCCACTGCTGCCTTCTTATTTTTCCTGTAATCCCTTGCCATGTGTCCTTTTTTCCCACATTTGAAGCACTCACCTCTTTTCTTTCTCCCTTCAAAGTCCTCTGATCGCTGATCAGATTGTTTGTTTCCCTGGGCATTCTTTTTGCCCTTTTGTCCGGACTGTACTAAATAAACTTCTCCATCTTCCACAGCAAATACTTGGGCTTTCTTTTTCTTTTTGTTGTTAAAATGCTTCTCGGCATGTCTAGCATATTCAAGCAGTGATTGTAATCTGCTTGTATGATGGTCTACCATGTGTTTAGTAATGAAACTACTTATGGGTGCAATACAGCCTTTCAAAAATGCATTCTTTAACTGCTGCTCATATGGGGAATCTTGTGTCTGATCTTCAGGCACTTGCATTTCACAATGATTGTTAAAGCATTCCAGTAATCTGGAAAAATATCTATCAACAGTTTCACTTCCTTGTTGGATGCATTGATTAATGCAAGTCCAGTCTGCCCTAGGCTTCCATTTCTCAGAAATTCGGTCTGTCAGACCTTTCACTCTGTTGTCTAGTTCTGCCCTGCTATGTGGGAGGGGTCTAAGTGCAGCATCACGGGGATTCCAGTTGCCACTGATCATGTGCCAGTCTGGACCTACTATTTGTCTGACTACTTTTTCTACTTCTTCTCCATTTAAGTGATAACTTAACCTCATGCCCTGTAAGTCTTCTAAGAACTTTCTAAAATTAACTTTGGATGGGGGATTCCTTCTGTGGCTTTCCGGATGTCTTCCGGTGTCCACGGTCTGTATACTAAGAGAGTTGGGTTCTGCCCTTCTTGTCCTGCCTCAGGATTTTGTACTTCTATGAGTGGGCATATTTCTTGTTCACTCATAGCCCGTGAATTTCCATTCATTTGATATAATTCAATATCCCCTTTTAAATTACGTGTTCGAGACCTAGTCTCGATAGGATCTCTAACAAATGGTAGTTGTTTTATAGGAACAACTGGATATCGCGGAGGTGGGTCAGTTTGTTCTTTTGCTTCATATTCCGGTAAGGGAACTGGTAAGGGAACCGGAGTGGGCGGAGGTGCTGATGCTATAACCAAGTTATTATCCTCTTTGTCTAGAAACATTGCTTTTGAATTTTTGTTCTTTTGTTCTCTTTGGTTTGCTTCCTCAATCCACCTGTGTGCCTGAGGAACTCCTAGTTTATGCTGTTTTTTAACCCGACCTTTAGAATCGGTTTTTAACTGTCTAATAAGTTTGATAAGCGAGGATCTTTCTAGTTTCCCATCAAATTCATATTTATTAACCCATTTAGTATAATATTTAACGTTGTCGGCGCGCTGTGATTGCATATATTTTGCGTCTTCGGTTAACGGTGGGCTTTGGGGTCTTTTTGTTTTTGTGCACGTATTACCCATTTTGTTCTAACCTTTTTTAAATGTTACGTAACCCTTTTGTTTTTTAATGTGGTACCACCAAGTGTTTACAGTCTCTTTAGACTACCTGCCTACTTATTCTGTTTCCCTGATCTATGACAAGATAGCAATATTTCTGTCCCTGAATTTTAAAAATTATTACAGAACAAATACAATCAAGTCCTTGATCTAAAACAGAAAAAAGTAGATTCACCTTACCTGAGCCTCAGCGATTGGTCACTCACTGTTCAAATGGAACCCGCCTTCAGTCGTAGATCAGAAAAGTGGCTGGCCTCTTTTGCACGACAATTCAGTCGGAGGTCTTTCAATGAAGAAGATCCAGTGTGGTATCTTCCCTGCGCAGTTTCATGCCACCTGGCCCATCTGATCACAGGCTAAACGAGGGTTTCCAGCTCCCGAAGGACCAAAAAATGTTAGAGAAAAATACTTTAAAAAGACCAAAAGCATAAGGTTCAGTTCAGGTAACTTTATTCTTGTGCAAAGAGACTAAAAATGCAGTTACAGAGTTTGTCTGGCTAAATCAGGAAGTGTCACAGTTATCATACCTTTCTTTCAAGACATTGCCCACTACGACTGACGTAGCAGATCACCAGTTCACAATTTGTTATTTTATAGATATTTCCCATACTTCTATCTCACTCTTCAAAGTTTTGAAAAAGATTTTTCAGTAAACAGGATGGCCTTGATGACCACCGGTCAGTTATAACTTTCTTACTATGTGATGTTACAAGTCTAGGTACCATGGCTAATTTAAGCACAATGCAAGTACAGATTTCTGAAGCAGTTTATTGTTCTTTATATCCAACTATCTTGCAGCTTGTGCACTTTTTCATCAACTCGAACAGAGCTTATTGTCTATAATGAATGGATCTACAGAAATTATTATTCTCTTTTTAATTTCCTGACCTAGCAGAAAATCACCTGCTTTCCAGTACATTTCCAAGGCATGAACATGTATTTTGCTGTGCTAGCAAACTAGGTCAGAGTGCATCTTGCAGTGTCAGAAAGCATAATTTCAGTAAAGCACATTTGCAGTCTCAAATAAAACTAATGCTGCGTATAGAATAAAAATGTTTTAAATCTTCCCTTATTAAAATAAGCATTGCACACACATGTTAATACATATTTTTCTAACAGTTTTCCAGAATCTTTGGGGGTTAGAGTAGGAGTTTGTTATAGTATTTTGGTAGAAGTTTTTTTTGTCATAGTTGACCTGTATTTTTGGTTAGGTTGTGGAGGTCCTTGAATCTTTGAAGGTGGGTGGGGGACTTGTTTTTTTGCCATTTTTTCCAAGTGCTGTCTCTCTTGTACATAAGAGAGGGAGTGGATTGTGTAAGCCATGGAGCATAGTTGGATTTCATTCTTATTTTCCTGATGGGAGCCATGGAGTTTAGGGAGTTTAGGAAGATGCTGTTGAATTTTAATGTAGCATCTTCCAGGGAGAGGTGGCGAAGGAAAGACCAGTTAATTGAGGACAGTGACTGGTTAAAGGAGTCTGTGTTGATTTGAGAGTTTACAGCATTCTATGAAACAGTGTGAGTTCCATGGTTGGAGAGTGTGCTGTTGGATATACAGCATTCTACGAAACAGTGTGAGTTACATGGTTGGAGCGTGTGCTGTTGGATATAGATGAGAACATGATAACTTAAGGTGTCAGGCAGAGTACATGGGCTGTAATACAGACTAAGACTGGATGTAAGTATCCAGTCTAGTGTTGGCGTGTTTCTTCAGACAGGTTAGGGTATTGATTACTTTGGTGAAACCATAACGATTTATGCTATAGTTGAGTGGGTCTGTGGCTGTTATGTTCCAATCAGTGTTAACATCATCCAGTATTATGGTTTCAATGTAAATGTCTTGTGAGATCCAGGCAATAAATTGTTCAAATATAGGAAGGTTACTACCGGGAGGGCTATAAATGGATGCTATGGCTAGCTTCTTATGATTGTTAACTTTGTAGTTTACAATAAGGATTTCAGCAGGATGAAAGCTGGGCAGTGAGATTGATAGAGGGAAGATGTAGAATTGTTATGAGAACATTATAGCTGCCACCCCCCTGTTTTGAGACGATATCTAAGTGGTACCTGTTATATCCAGGGGGCAGGATTTCAAGGTCATAGATGTGAGGTTTTAACCAGGTTTCTGAGAGAGTATGTATGTCAGGAGAGTGAAGAGTACTCCAGGAATGGAGTTTAGTGACCATGTTTGTACTGTTTTGGATGCTTAGGGGGGATATGGTTAGGTTATTGGTGGATGAGGGTGGGTCAGTGGAAGAAGAGGATGAGAAGGGGTTGGAGGAGGTGGGAAGGGAGGAGAAAAGGGTGGGGTATAGGTGGAGGGAGGAGAGTTGGAGGAAGGTCCAGGGTTGGGGTAAATATCTCCAGATAGTACTACATTTAGAATGAGATGGGAGAAGTTGGGGTTGTATTAGAAGAGTTTGGGTTTAGTTTCGGGGAGAGTAAAGAGAGTTGTGATATTTTCATTCTGTAGAAGAGAATGTTGGAGTGGTTGAACAATGACACAGAGAGATAATGAATGTGTGGGTTGTTGTTACATTTTTAGTGGGTAGGACAGAGTAGGAGAAGGGTTGGTGTAGTAGAGGTTACTGTAGTAAGATGTGGTTATTGACAGGAGCAGGAGCAGAGGAGTTAAGAAAAAAGGAGCATGGTTTGGGATGAGGTGAAGAGTGGGAGAGTGAGAGGTATAAAGGAGGTAAAGACTGGTGGAGGTGCCCTATGGGGTGAAAAGTAGGTACAAGTTCAATGGTATTGTAGAATAAGTTAGTTAGGTTGGAGAGGCAGGTAAGAAGGTGAGTAGTTTGGTAATAAGAGAATAAATAGAAGGGAAGAGGCTGGTGTAGAGAGTATGTAGCTTTGTGATAGGACTTCTACAGAAAGGGGATAGGTTGAATAATATGGAAGTGTCGGTAGTAGGAGATGTGTGAGCTGATAGGAGGATTTGGAGAGGAAGTGAGGGCCCTTTTGGTGGGTGTGGTCTGTGTGGCTAGAGTATAAATGTAGGATATGTGGGGATGGGTGGGAATGGGGGTAGGGGAGTGAAGTCAGCCTGAGTGTAGCGAGGGTGAATGGAGTGGGCAGAAGCCAGGCAACCAAAATCATAGGGGTTAGCAGTTCAGTTCTATTTATTGAGAAAAACTATCTGCTTGATATAAAGACCACAGATCAGTGCACAAATTTAAACTATGGTAGCACTTTTCCATGCTTTTTTGAGAGTTATGTAAAGAAACTGCTGTTACTGCATCTAGAGAGGAGGCTATAGAGACTAGTAAGATGTGGTGAGGAGATCAGATGACAGCTGACTGTAGTCAGTGTGCATGCCAATGGCAACTCTTACAGAGATACTGGTATTTAGAAGAAACATCCTTTATATCTTACAGCAAGGAGGACACAACATACATTGCTGATGAGCACACATTAGTATTGTTGCTTTCATCTTCAGGATGGAATTAAGATGTTACAGCACAATCTTGACAGGGGACTAGCTACTTTGAATAGCAGGCAGCAGGGTTGGGTAGCTGTAGGAGAAGAAAAAGAAAAAATACAAAAAGAGTGTAGTGTGAGATTAGGAGGGAGAAAAATAAGGTTATCAGCAGCACAACCATCTAATATGAATACATAGCGTCTGCACATAAAAATAAAAAAGATTAGGCTAGCATAGCATGTGTTTACTTCGAGTCTCTGTGCCAGGTATTCCCAAGCAGTTTCAGTAAATTACTAACAGTTAGTACAGTTCATTGCAGACAAAAACAGTAGAGTGCTAGTAGGTCAGATATTGTAAAACTGGGGCAGCCAAGTCTACCTGCAACAGCATGCAGTAATCCGCATTGCAAAAACTATTTACATACACCAAACTGCTAACCAGTCAGTCGACAAACAAACAGCAACCAAACATAAAACAAGAAGTATCTGTAAGGTCAGTTAGCACATTTAAACATGATCATTTCCCTATCCAACTGCATCCACAAATGCTGTTTAATGCACAAGAAATTATTCCTTATTAAGCAGTATGTAATGCACAGCAACATTCAGATTATCTCGCTTCTACATAAATATGTCCTGCAACTTAAACAGGAGATGCTGGAAGGACAGATTTGTCTTCCAACGACTGCTGCGTCTTTGGACTAGGTTACCAGCTCATGTGAAACAGAGCAGCTCTATGATACTGTTCAAAAGGAACCTGAATGAGTGGATGGGGCCATACCTCTCAACCTCTTAGAGCAAGAAATCTGGACAAAGCCATAGACAAGCCCAAAAATAGGGACAGTTTTTAAATATTGCTCTTACAATCTTAGAAAGTTGACAGACTAACAGGTTTTGCATTTGCATGACTTTTCTGAAGGCTATGAACTCTGAAACCCAGATGACTGTCTTTAATTTCTAACTTTCTTTAATGAATGATTTGCCACTAATTTGCCAGAAAAACACAAATTTTGAAAAATGGACCAAAAATATGAGACAAGAATCTGGACATTCTGTGGAATCTGTACAGTTAAGAGGTATGGGTGGGGCACCATAAATTCTTACCAGGGATAGTGCCCACATCCCTCCTGGACATGGACAGTGATTACTAAATCCAGTCCTGGGTATTGACTAGCATATATATTGTATTAGATTGGTACCAATTGGCTAGGCTTGAAATGACCTCCGGGTTGATAGCCTGGTATACTCCTATAATCCTATGATCTGCCCTTTAACTATACTTTTCTTCTGTGTAAAGGGGTGGCAACTTTTATAGTGTAAAAATGCATTTAAGTATGTCATTTTACCGAAAATATTAGATATAAATGTTCTATTAAACTTGTCTTTCATGATATTCACACCTAAAAGATTGATACTGTCCACTTCAAAAGACGTAAATCTTAAAATGTTCATAGTAGAATTTAAATAATCAATAAAACATTTAAATGAATTGGAATCACCTTCCCATAAAATTAAAATACCATCCAGGTATTTATATCTGTATATATTTTCTTGAATGGAGAACCAAAAACAAAACAGGGCTCCCATTCAGCTAAAACCAGATAAGCATAAATTGCAGGACATTTTGCCCCCATAGTGACACCAGAGATTTGTTGATGAAATTCACCTTCCAAAAAGACAAAATTGTTCATTAAAACTAATTTCAAAAATTGTAAAGTTACCTGACATTCTAAATTGTTTATCTGGCTGTTTCTATACAAAACATTTGGAAAAATTTGCAACCCTGTCTTTTATGGAATAACTGAAAATAAATTAATGACAGCAACAGTGCATAATAAAATATTATCCTTCGAAGCTACCTCATTCAGTAAACTTAACAGATGTCATGAGTCTTAAAACATGATTCTCTTTTACCAAGTCTTTACAATTACAGTCTATGTAGGCAGCTTGTTGCTCTGTTTTTGATCGTCTTGCTGCTACAGTGTGTCTCAATACAGGATCCGTTGAGTTTTTATGTATCTTTAGAATTCCAAGTTATAATGTCATTTGAAGTGGTACCTTGAATAAACATGTCATAAATGTTGATGTCGATTTTAGAATAAGCTCAAAGAACGTCCTTTCTAGAAACATTCATGCAAGTGTCTGTATCAAATTAAATGTCAAGCATTTTGCTGCCATAAATAAAATAGTCAATTAAAACCACCCCACTCCCCTTATCCGGCTTCGTAACCCTCACTGTTTTGTCTATTTTTAAAAGACTTAATGCTTCTCATTTTCCTTTAGTTAAATTATCTGTAGAAGCATTAAATTATTTCAAAATGTGCCTCGTATTGCGTTCACACAATTGTTCAAAAGTGTTACTATTGGGTATAGGGGTGGGATTAAAGCACTTTTCCTAACTAATCTAGGATTCATGGTATCCAAATTATTACCCCTGTCTTTAAAAAACAGTCTTAAATTTAAATGTCTGGTTTACAGCATTAATTAAAATATTATATAAGCTGTTTCTTCTCTGAAACTAGGTATAAACATAAAACCCTTAATAAATAAAGAATGATAATTGCTATCAATTTCCACACTACTGACGTTATAAATTTTGAAATAAAGTTTCATTTCGATTTGATACTGTTCTCGTGTCATGGCAGGAAGTATTAATGTTGAAACAGATTAATACTTTTTCGTGCCTTTCTGTTTTGTAACAAATAAAACAATTAAAAGGGAATATGTGAGCGTGCTTATGAGATAAAAAAACAGAAAGTTTCTAATGCCCTTTTTAAACATTCATTAATAAAAAATTAATTAATATGTAAGTCTTTTAACAAGTTTATTTACTTTGTCATTGATAGGGTTTATGCAACTGAAATGGTGGGGACTACAGTACTTTACTAGAATTTAAGGAATTAATGTGGCAAATTTGGTTGAATGCCACACAAAAACCAAGAATCAGTGAAACCATTTCTATTTCAAGTTTATTAAGAATGTGAGCTATGATTATTTAGAAGTATTATTTGTAAGTTGGAAAAATCTCTTAATTAATGGATTATATAGTTTTGTAATTGTAAGTTTTGTTGTTTTTTTTCTTTTTAATTGATTAATTTACAGGAAATTAGGAAATTATGTCATGCTATAAATATAAGTTCATTTGAATTACACTGTTTTAACTCTGAAGAAGTTCCTTCAGTAAAAGGAATGAAAGCGCTAAGTTTTTATATGGATTTACAGTAAATGGATATATTTAGATGAAGAAGTGTATGGGACTGTTATAGCTAGTATTTAATTCCACTATTTGCTGTCAGCACTTGGTCATTTTGTTGTTTGAATTCTGTTGTTTTATAGTCCACACTTCAGATCACACACGTACATAGTTAACACCTCAGTCTGTTATCTGTATTTATAAACAATTCATAACTATGTCTAAGAAACACTTCTTCTGTAGCAATGATGGAAAATCACCACTGTGGAAAAAAATGTTTTGTCCATTACGCACTTTAAAAATCAATTTTTTCGGTTTATAAAGCCAAACGAAAAATGTGTGAAGTCATGAAATTTATGGCCCCAGTGCATGTCTGAAAATTAAATTACCTAACAGTTACAGCAGCAGACACCCCTCAAACTAATTTTAAGTGTCAGATTAACCTTCCAATGTTCAAAACTGCTTTCCCCAATGTTTGGCACCGTTTAACATTGCACAAACGCAGTTGGCATCATTGCTTGGGTTTGTGGACTACCAGTAAACTTGATAGGAATTGGCAGGAAATCATTATTTGCTGTTGCACTGGTTTGTGTTTAGACATGTCTAGTGTTAGAGGGGAGGGTGCCCAGTTTAGGGAACGGGGTGGGGTGTTCAGGAGTCCAGAATCTTTACTGGACTCCTGGTAAAGTCTCACAGCCAAAGGCTTTTGCAGGGGACCTATACCGTCTCCCAGTACAAGTCTGAGGCTTGGAATAGTCTGGCCAAGGCTGTATCCAGTGTGAATGGCATCCAATGCACTGGAGAACAGAGTAGCCACCACTATAATGACTTAAAAAGGTGCAAGATGTTACACTCAACCAGTGGTTGGATGAGATTTGAACTAGCAACATCCCACAGTTGTGTAAGTATGCTAATAAAAAGAATTTATAATACATAGAAATCTAAATATGGGCACGGCTGGTATGCACAATGCTCTTCTTTTCTTTTCTTTTCACAGCTAATTCTGAAATAAATGCGAACAGGAAAGCCCAAGCTGATCATCTAGAGAGACTGAGAGAAGCAAGTGGTATGTATGAATGCAGCACAAGAGAAGTATTGTAGCTTTAAAATGTAAAGAAACAATATTTCTTTTCTATACAGTAGTAGCAAAGTAAGCATGCATATCCTAGCCATAAAAGCAAGTATTCATGTATCAGTCTGTAACACAAGACTACTTTAGGAGTCGAGTATAAGACTGTAGTCAGTGGCTGTGGGTTCAAATACCATGAGTAACATGTACAAAATACTGCAATTCTTTAGTAAAATTACATAAACTAAATTCTACACAAGTGGCATAAATGCCCTACTGTTAACTTTAATCTGCAAAATTGGACCAAACATACGTGCAATATTTGCATATTGCAAGGATTACTTTGATCAGTCTGTAATTTTAGTTTGTAGTTGTTAGGAAGTATACTTAAATGATACCTCTCAGCCTCTTAATGCAAAAAATCTGGACAAAGCTTCACAAAATGGGGGTACAAATAGGGACATATTTTAACTATTGCTCTTATAAACTTAGAAAGTTGCTAGAGTAACAGGATTTCTTTTAATATACATTTTCTGAAGGATTTGAATTCTGAAACTCAAATGTATGTCATTATTTAGTGATTACAATCCTGAGATCAGCCCAGTGATTTGCCAGGGAAAAAGAGGAACATGCCAAAAATATGAGGCAAAAATCTGGACATTCTGTGAAAATCTGTACAGTTGAGTGGTATGACTTAAATGTAAAACTTCAGATGAAATAGTTGTGTTATTGTGATAATGAATTGTATGTCACAATGGTACTAAATGTATCTTTTTTTTTTCCTCTCACCCCAACCCTTATCTCTTTTTTTATTTTTTATTGTGTGTCATCCCTGTGTAACAAATCACTAAATGTTTCACAGCACAGGAACATAGGCTAACCCCAGTGACTCAGCCCTGTCCCTGCCCCACCAGCTACAGCACCAATGCCCAGCACATCTGGGACCCAATCTGGCAATAGTGCCTCTGCACTACCTGTGCTCTATCAGCTGGTGCTGTGGTACCCTCTGGGTGTACTGGCAGAGGTGGCTATTTCATCACCCACCAGGAGATGCCAGGGTAGGTGCTTAGGGTCATGCCCAGTACCATTGCTGTACACCTACACCAGATGGAAAGGCTGCTCTCCCTCATAGTCCATAAGAGGAGAAGCACTCCAACAGCCATTGCAGTAAGGGGATGGTGATGACAGTCCTGTTGTCCAGGACTAGATCCTCACTGCCCCCATGTTTGATGGGCATGAGCTTGTTTTGTCCCCTCCCTCACCCCAATCATGGTGTCCACAACCTTTTGTGTCCCTCACCATCCTTGTGTCTTGTCTTGTTTGTATTTGCTTCCTCACCTACCTAATTTACCCGACCCAAAAATACAAACATCTCTTACCCAGCATTCTTCTGTTGCTGAAGCTAAAACAGGGCACCTGTCCTATAAAAAAAATATTGTCCTACGCATAGCTCTCCATTTTGCACATGTTTTCTTGACACACTTGATTTGGTCCAATAGGCTATACAACATGATTGTGTTGTTGTAACCCCTTTGTGTGGAGCTGACACTCCAAATTCAGCTAATATTCTGTACATATTTTCATTTTATAATGTTGAAGACATAACTGTAGTTTTTTCCTACATCCCTCCTGCACATTCTTATATTGCTTTCCCTCTGTTCTCCCTGTTTGACCTCACGTGACCACTTTCCTATCTACCCCATTTTACCATCTATAATCTGGTAAAAAAATAGAATCACACACAATGCACACAAGTAACAAAAAAAAAAAAAACAAAACAAAAAAAAAACAATGGCGTCCTTCACTTTTTGGCCTCTATGTCTGCATGGAGTTTGGCATCATGCAGCAATGCCAGGTGATGGTGAACAGCTCTTATATGGTGTGGTTACCTCCACACAAATCTGCTAAAACATGCTGTGCTAAGGTAACACACAATAATACACAGTAAATGTTGTATAAAGAATAATTTCACTGCAGTATAATTGCTTATATAAAAGTATTACATACACCTGGATTCAAACCCTATATCATCTGGGCTCCAAAAGAAATATGTTAGTGCATTTATACCTGCTGCCACAGAGCCATCTAAGCAGCAAGTGTGTTTCATACACTCACTACTGAAAACTCTCATAATTTTAACAATGAAGGCTCACGTTTGTGCACTGCTTAACTATGTGCAAACAGGGAATGCAGTATAAATGTGTATCTTGCATGTGCAAACACCTTGCCAATCATCATGCAAACCCACGGCTCAGCAGTGCACAATGCAAAGTGGACAGTTGTATGTATTACTTTTGTTTACTATCTATTTAACTACACATGGAAAGACAAACAAAATGAAGGCACTATCTAAGAAAATAACACATATGTACAATGCATCTATCTGTTACTCCCCCTATGTACTGCAACCTTGGTCTCTCAGTACTTTTTCACAAATATATCAAATACACTACAGAAATAAATAACAAAATGTCTTATATAATATGCACATCTTTATAATGACAATACACATTCAGATTTTTAAATACTTGTAGCAATGTGGACACCTGTTTGCATAAAGTTTGTAAAGCTGTCTCTTAAAGTATACCTGAACATTGGAAACGCAACCACCAAATACTGCACATCGGATACTCATCAATCTAGTAACATGCAGAACATTATTATCTTTACAGTTGGACATGTCCATTTCATACCGGCCTCCCAACATTTTCTCTCCAACATCCAGTGCTAATTTCATACATTATAAATTGTCCTACAGTCTTGTAAAAGTCAGAGTTGTGCCATGGCAATTCTGTTAAGTACTGAGTTCTCTAGTCAGTATATTTAGATAGGTAGGGGTTCTGTTCTCACTGCAGTCAACTGGGAGGTATGTGTGTGTCTGTCTAGTCAGAAGAGCATAAGTGTCTAGCTTGCAGTTACCACTCCAATCCCAAGGATTACTAATGTTTTGACACTTGCACATGCCTAAAGTTCCATTTTATGCAGGCCTCTCAACATCTTCTCTCCAACACCCACTACTGATATCATCCACTATAAGTTATCATGCAGCCTTGTAAAAGTCACTTATGCCATGGTGCTTGCATTAAATACTGAGTTCTATAATCAGTGTTCTTAGGTAGGAGTTTTAGTCTCACTGAAATCAATTGGGAGGTGTGTGTATGTCTACCTTGTCAGAAGATTTTAAATGTGCATCCAGCAGTTACCACTCAAATCTCATGGACTGCCAATATTTTGACACTTGCACGTGCTTACACAGCCACTTCATGCAGACCTACCAACATCTTCTGTCCAACATCCACTGCTGATGTCATCCACTATAAGCTATCCTGCACCCTTGTAAAAGTCAGGCTTGTGCCATGGTGCTTTCATTAAATACTGAGTTCTCTAGTCAGTGGGATTAGGTAGGGGTTCTGTTCTCACTGCAGTAAGTTGAGGTGTGTGTGTTGTGCACTTGCTTGACATTAGAGTGAGCATTTTACACCAGCATGTGGGACGCTGCCATTACCATTTTCTCCTCACCAGACACTGCTGATGTCATCACCTATAAACTATTGTCTGACACTCTTCTAGTCAGACTTGTGCTGTGGTGCTTGCCTTTAATACAGAGTTCTCTAGTCAGTGTACTTAGGTAGGGGTTCTGTTCTCACTGCAGTCAATTGGTGTGTGTGTGTGTGTGTGTTTGTTTGTGTGTGTGTCTTTATGAATTTGCTTGACATTAGAGAAGGCATTTTACACCAGCATGTGTGACACTGCTATTACTGTTTTCCTCTCACCAGACTCTGCTGATGTCATCAGCTATAGCTGATTTGCAGATGTGCAGTATTTCCATCAGGCAGGGTCAGAGACTGGCCTGTAGGTCAGGCAGAAGTCATTTCATCCTACACGATATAGATTACAGTGACAGGCCTTTCAGTCTATCTACATACATCATGGAATGGTTTGTGGGCCCTGTATTTTCTTGGTGAGAAACCTGTGTGATCTCTCCAGCTGCTGCAAGTGTCTGGTGAGGTACATGCAAAAGGGTGCATTATACTCCATTAGTGTTCTGATGAGGATCAAGTATACTGCTGTTATAACATCCTCAGATCTGGATACGATGGCCTGACTTATGAGCTGCATGATGTAACCTTTCCATACCACTGTGGAACTTGGTGGTCAAAATTCAGATTGCTATCTATGTGTGTTCCCAGGTTTTGCACCACTGGCTTTGAGTAAAGGGGTGGTGGTGTCAATGTTGTAATTAGCAGGAAATTCCACTTTGCAGAAGGCAAACATGATGACACATTTTTGCATTTATTTGTAGACTGTGTGGCTTTTGCACCAATCATTTGTCTGTGTTAGCTCCTCCTGTAATATGTTAACATCACTGGTGGACTGAATGATTGCACTCAATATGCAATAATCAGCAAACATGGCATGGTAATGGCCATATACTTTAGTCTAGACTACTGAGAAATAGATTCCAAACAGTAAAGTGCCCAGCACAGATCCTTGGGATTTGCTACTGGTGAGTGCCAGCTGTACTGATAGTTAAATTCATCAACTTTCACAGTATGTGTTCTGTCATTGAGCCAATTGTTTAACCATCTAGTGATGCAAGGGTTAATACCCAGCTGAGAGAGTTTCTCAATGATACCTAAGTGGGAGATTGTGTCAAAACCCTAGGCCAGATCAAAATAGGCAGTATACACTGTCTCACCTTTATCCAGGACTATCACACAGAATCAGTGGGCTGTGACATCATTACAGTTCACCTATTATGTGAATCAGCACATACACCTTCCTGACACGGTTGGATATACACTTCAACATGCCCTCCAGATGGAATATATTCCTGTAGAAGGGTGTACATCAATTTGAGTTGGGAGGACAGCACCTGATGCACGGATGTAAAGACACATCCTGACTCTCTCCTCATCTGTGAGGTAGACCAACATGTAATCATGGACCTTTTCTAAATGGATACTGGTAATATCTTGGCTGTGTGCAAAAGACATGCATGACTTGTTAATGCTACTTCCATGTCTGTCACAAACACTATCATCATGTGGAACTTGACTAGGCCAAGGCATTTGACACAAATTCCAACTGAGGTATTCACTCAACACTATCAGAAGTGGCCATAAACACCTATATCACTAAGTGGGTAGATCACTGGATCATACATGTGGCATCTAAATATGTTGAAATGTGTAAAGTGGCCTATATCCCGACTCCAGTGATCAGGTCCATACATAAGGGCTGTCTGCTAGGCCCTTTCCTGCCCATTATTTAAGTTACAGATGTCAGTAATGACATACACAGCCTGTGTCCAAACAGCTGTCTGGAGGACTACAGATTGTGAGCAACCATTGACTCCATCTGTGATATTAGTATAATACAAACAGTATCAACACAAACCAAAGATTGCTGCCACAGCCATGACAACACATGAGATGAAACAAACACAGGGGGGGGGATTTGTTAAGTTATGAAAATAAATGCACAAACCAATGATAATGTAGACATCACACCCCTAAAAGCAGATCAAGTGGTATGTGACCTATGTCCTGGGGTAGATGGTAAGTGGAATGTCCACCAGCATGTGGCCACAGCAGTGACTACTCCCTTGTATGTAACACAACTACTGATCCACATCAAAGGCCACAAAACCTCCATAGTTCACAGCCTTCATCACAGCAATAATTGAGTACAATGCATCTTTCTTCATGTACCTCCCTACACATCTTCTAGTGATGTATAACCGAAGTACATCCCTACACATCTTCTAGTGATGTATAACTGAAGTACATCCCTACACATCTTCTAGTGATGTATAACTGAAGTACATCCCTACACATCTTCTAGTGATGTATAACTGAAGCACATCCCTACACATCTTCTAGTGATGTATAACTGAAGTGTACTGCCTTCGCGATAGTGAGCTCCCACACATCTTATTGGCCATACCTTGGTATTATTTTTGTTGCATAAATATTACTATCTTACGGTGTGGAACCCCCATCAAGCAGATGTTACAGTGTCAGGATGGTGTGCTTGCATACCCTCATAGATTGCTGACATGTCATAATAGTTGTACAAGTGTATTCATGCAGAACCATCTATGATCACTCAATCATATATATGTCAGAAACATGGAATTACTGTTGGTATTATTCTGATATTATCCATTATTGTGCATGCTTCTGTTTACTGTTGACTATGAGCCTGTAACTGTGTTCCACTTGTTGGCAATCATCTAAATATTGTCTCCATATATCAGTTTCAGGAATATATATATATTATGGTTCGTGGCATATATCAAATATTCTTCCACATAACCCATAAACAGGTCCGTATAAATGAGAGCAAATGCTGCCCCCATAGCAGTGCCTTTTAATTGTAAGAAACAATCACCATTGAAGTAGAAAACATTCTTAGTAAGCACATGCTCAGTTAAACCCCGGCCTGTAGATATTAGCCCTATTCAACCAAAATTCATCTGCCAGCAAACCTGCCAATGGGGGATGTTGGTATATAATGCCTTGATGTCTAGGGTGCACATATACCAAGTACATCCAACTGCATATCATAGTGTCCTGTATGTGGGCTCGTACATATATTAATAAAGGTTTTAAATATTGTGTAAGAAAAACAGATAATGTCTCCATCAAAGACTCATGCCCAGCAACTATGGGTCTACTTGAAGGATGTAAAGCATGTATATGTATTTTTGGTAACATACAAAAATATTGAGACGAGGGATCTGACATCGTAAGATGATACAGAGTACATGTGCTAATAATTCCCTCATCTCTAGCCAAACCTAAAAACTCAATTTTTTTTAAACTTTAATGTTGCATCTAGAACCATCTTTTGATAAAATTGTCCATCCATTAATTGGGTGGTAGCCTCCTGAATTGATATATGGAGACGCTATTTGGATGATTGCTGGCTTGTTTGGAAATCTGATGTGACATACTTAAATGAGTTTTTTACAATATCTAAATGAAAATAAGTGGGGGCTAGAATTTACATTTCATTTTTGGATGTTAAAACTGTTAAAACCATGGATGGTACTTTGGAAACTTCTTTATTTAGAAAGGAACGTAGCTGTAATTTTTTATTGGAAGCTAGTAGTTTTCACCCCTGTCATATTATCAGTAATATTCCAAAATCACAATTCTTATGGGTTAAGAGGATTTGTTCATCTGATGATGAGATAAATAACAGCGGGCTCGAAAATATGCTGGATCTGTTGATAGAAAAAATCTGTTAACATATAAGGTTAGTGACAAAGCTGACAATACTGTTCACATAGTTACTAAGGGAGTAATACAAACTTGTTTTGTGAATTAGTACAGCGGGTCTATATCAGGAGTTCGAACGCACAGGTGTCTGAACACTGTAACATCAAACCGGGAAGTTCGAAATGTGAAAATAGCAAAGCCGCGGAACACCAATTCTTTTCCCAGGGAAAAAAATCTGTGGGCTGTTTCTGCAGCTTTGTTATTTCCTCCACTGTGGTGTGATCTCAGAGTTGGTATATTTAAGTGGAGGGGGTGGGAGGCAAAGCCCCCCCACATTAGTAAAAGTTTGAAGTGTACTTGTTTTTTTATTTTTGTACCGGAACAGTGCAATTTTCATTGGAAGGGAAACCTTTAGTTGGATGTTTCCCTTGTGGTAATTGTTCAGCATGTGGGGTGATGGTAAAAACAGAAGAATATTCTTCTGCCAATACTTCTTGTGTGTTTGATATTCACTGTTTTGCAAACTGTGTATCAGAGTGGGTGATATATCTGATAGAATGTTCTTGTAAATCATTTTATGTGGGACAGACTTCCAGACAATTTAAATATCGGGTTTATGAACATTTAAGTTAGATTCATAATAAACAAATGACAAATGCTTTGTATAAACATTCTCATGTACATTCTACTGCTAAATACAGATTTACTATAATTAATTGTATAAATATTGGTGGATGTAACAAAATGGGCTGGCATAATTTGTTAAACAAAAAGGAACGTGATTGGATTATTAAACTTGAGGCACTGTTTCCACCTGGTGTTAATGATTTATTTTAATTGATTTATTGGAAGGGGTTTATATATGTTCTACTGTGGGGAATGTGTAATGTTTTATACAGCACTGAGGAAGGCTTTGCCGAAAACCAGTATGCTGATGTGGATGTTTGCAACATTTCTATAATAAATATATGAAGATATTACACTGCTATCAGAGCTGGCCGTGGTGTTTTTGACTGTTTGGACTTTTGGCCTTGCACAGTTGCTGTACCTGTGTGATTTTTGTATTGTGCTCCTCAGGAAAAACCAGGATGATAGGCTGCTGCAGGGCAGTTACCAGGGCTCGGAGTGTAAGATGGAGGCCTGAGACCGGCTGGCCTGAGACCTCACCAGTGTCACTTGTACCCCTGCACAGGTGAGTAGTGTCATCACCACTGTGATAACCTGAAAAGATGGAAGAGGGGACTCTTGGACACCTGGGTCCAAGAAGTGAGGGCAGGGAATTCCCCACAAGTATGTAAGTGCTTTTACTCTGTTTTACCAATATGTACTCTAAATGTCTGCAAAACCGATATGCA
Source organism: Protopterus annectens (assembly GCF_019279795.1). Lineage (NCBI taxonomy): Eukaryota > Metazoa > Chordata > Ceratodontiformes > Protopteridae > Protopterus > Protopterus annectens. The sequence continues at coordinate 156,096,095 of NC_056748.1, read as the reverse complement.
TAATGGTGTGCTTTTCTCCCAACAGCTGCAGCTGAGAGGCTCACAATGTTGAGTCACATGCTAGGTGCTTGGCCAGGTTGTGCCATGAAAGTGGTGAGTATGGATCTATTAGTATTATGCTAACTAGTGAAATAAGCAAGAAAGAGTAATGCATCAACTACAATAAAGTATGTACAGTAAAATTTGTAGCGCAATAAATGTCGACTTAGAGCTATAGTGCAATAAATGAATAATGCCAACTGTAGTGCAATAAAAACATGAAACAATACCAATTACTCCATTAAAGTATATACTGTAAAGTTTGTAGTGCAATAAATGTGAAATTAGAGCTGTATTTCAATAAATGAATAATGCCAAGTGTAGTGCAATAAAAACATGAAACAATACCAATAAAACCAAGGAAAATAGTGTACATCAGAATTGTGTTGTTGTAACCATTGCAGTAGAGCTGTATGCATTGAGGCTGTAAGGTAAGGAGCTGCAGTCAGGTATAACACTGTAATAGCTGTAGAATGCACATCTAATGGCTACAAAATGTATTGGTTATCTCATATAAGTACTGTTCAAGGCTGTTTCTAGGCCAATATTGGTCACATAATGCTCTGTCATCCACAGACATCCGGTAATAAAGGTATATGGGTGAGGTACCCCACTCTATGTTTGTTGACTTCACAGATATGATACTGAAATATAGCTTACATACTATCTGCGCTATGCTTGTATTTCATGCATGTGCATTCTTCTCTCACTGCAGTCAAGTATAACACTGTAATAGTACTAACATTTCATAATTTGGATTCAGATGAGCTCTAGGCAAATATTAGTCAGTCAGTAATCAGCAGTGACTCAGTAGCTCAGTTTGCTAAATGCTCTGTATACAGTATATTTTGCCACACACAGTCCAGGGTTTGAATCCAGTGGTATGTAGTAGTAAATATTACAGTAGCAGTTACGTAATGCTCACAATTGCTCTCTCCACAGGAACTGCAGGTAAATGGGTGAGGTAGCTCATATTATGAGTAGATAATTGTGTGTTTAGATGTCACAGACTGTTAAAATCGTTAGCAAGAATGTGTTTATCAGCAATGTTCATCCAGAAATAAAATGTGTAATCCCAGTATGGCTGTATGCCTGTAGTGTCTGTTAAAAGTTGCTGCAGTCAATTAATACATTCTATGCAGATGTTCCCTGTAGTCACTGCTATTGGGTTCTATCTCCATGCCTGCCAACCAAGGCATAACAGCTGTTTAGTATCTGTACTGTACACATACATGTCTATCAAGTGCCACAATGTCACTTTATGTAATTAATACTGCATAATCTGTCTGTTACAGGAGTATCATGGAAATGATTACCTAGATTGCAAAGTATCACCAAATCAGCCCATAGAACACCTTGGTAGTTATACAGGTCCACCTAATGTGCAAGTGTTCTATGTATTTATGTACCTGCATTTTTTACTGTTTGGCCCATAGTGTCCCATGCAATAGCTTGAGAGTTATGTACATGCTACATCAGCTATAGGAGACTTATAGTAACTGTACACATAAAATACAGCCCCATAGAGTAGACTGTAGTGTTGTTGCCAAATAAATAACCAGAAATGTTACTAACGGACTGCTTTTTTCCTCTCTCTCTCTCTCTCCCCCCTCACCCCTTATCCTCATTTATTTCTTATTGTTATTCATTGGTTATGGTTTACTATTAACATATGTTGTTACATTAACTGTATTTTGGTACATGTGTTTTATTATTGCTATGCATTGTAATGGTTGCATATTAACATATCTTATTAAATTACATATTATGTTGGCATTATGCTGTAACTGTTACTGGCATGCTGTTAACACACTGACTGTTTAGTTATTTATTGTTGTGTTTCACATAATATGCATTGATACGTGAAGCTGCCATCTGGAGGCACATGCAACTTGGATTCCACAACACCCTCCCCACCCAAGGTGTTCACCCCCATCATGTGTCACACACCACCCCTTTCTGCTGTCCTGTCTGTCTGTGAATGCATCCTCTCCTACCCATCTTACCTCCCCACATGTACCTATGGCCCTTCCCCAAAATTCCACTCTCACCTTAATAAAAAAATTGGGCACCTGTCCCAAAGAAAATGCCCCATACATAGCTCTCCATTTCACACATGTGTTCACTGGACACAAGTAATTTGGTCCAATTAGCTTGACAATGCAATTATGTTGTCCTTACCCCTCTCTCTGGCATCTGAGAGACCAAATTCATCTACAAATTCTGTCAAAGTGCACAGCTGTTGCTGTAGAAGACATGAATAGCTATGGTTCTTTTTTACACCCTTTCTGCACATTCCTACCTGCCTTTCATTGAGTTTTGCCCCTTCTTGCCCTTATTTCACCACTTTCCTATCACCCCATTTTCCTTTCTTTACATTTTTAGTGCGCATTTGCATGGAGCTGCATGGAGTAGAGCAGCACTCCACTTAGATGAGCTTAAGTGGAGCTTTAATGATTAAATGTGTTTATTACATTGTCATACACATGTAGAAAATAAACACCACTATCATGTTTCGAACCCGAGCCCCTCACACCTACAGCACACTGCATTAACCTGCGATGCCATGCAGATCTTAATCTTAATTAAAAACAGGTGTTTTTAGCAAAGCATAGTGATTGCCACTTACAGTCATTGGATGCGTCTCAGAGGAGCTGCGCACCACACTGCTACGCACTGTACTGAGCAAACTGGAATAAAATTTAATGGGAAAAATGGGGGTGTACCTTGGACTCTGGTGTACTAATACACCACTAGACAGCCACATACATAATACTGGATGTAGGTAAGGCCTGTGATAGCAGATAAATGTGCCTTTTTATCAACAACATGTTGAAACACACCTGCTAATGCATCACTGACAAAGTACATATTCAGCTGGGACCCTGGTGCAGAACTACAGCATAGAAAGCTATGTACATACTGATTGATGCAGACAATGTGTGTCACAGCCTATATGTCTGCACATATAACTTGCAAATACACCTGCTGCAGGAGTGACTCAGTAGCTCAGTCAGTTAAATGTCTTGCATGTAGTACATTTTGCCACATACAGTCCTGGGTTCAAATCCAGTTTTGTGTTGCAGTTCAAGTACATTATTGTGAAGACAGCAAGTAATGACTGTGTCATGCAATCTTTATCTACACAGCTTACTGCTAATTCATGAACTGCTATCCAGTTTTGCAAGTCAAAGGCCTGCAGGTAGGGACACACTGCACATATCTGTATAGCCTAACTATATGTCACCCACTACTTGTGTTATTGGCAGTGTTGCAAAACAGATATAGCTTAATCACATGCCACTATTGGATGTTAAAGGGTACCCTTACCATGGCTCTGCCATAATGACAGGGTTGTCACAGCTGCCACAGTTACACATACAGGTTATTGTCCTCCAAAGTGTTCACACTCCCCCTATGTGTTCTAGACAGCAGTGTAGCACACATAACTGTATGCAAAATGCAAAGGTAGCTGCTACAGACCTACCATACATCTGAACCCCCTAGAGCAAGGAATCTAGACACAGCCATAAGTAATGTGGGACAAAGGCCCAGAGATAGGGACATGTTTAACAGTGTGCTCCTACAAAGATAGTAAGTTGATAGAATAAAAGCTATTGCATTAGCAGGAATAGTCTGATGGGTATGAAGTCTGACATGCAAATGTCTGTCTTTCATTACTAACCTCAACCCACAATGTGTGCCAGTGAACTGCCAGATAACCACAATGTCATGGGACACTGACCACACATATGAGGCGAAACTGTGCACATACTGCATAAATCTCTACAGTTGACAGTTATGGTACCTACCCTCTGTGATGCTGTAGTCTCCACACCTCAGTAATGTCCATCTCAACAACTAAGAAAGGGGCCCAGGTCTATATGAAGGCCTTATATATTGCACTGTGGTGGCATGTCATTGGTTAATGATGGTGCAACTCAGCTGTTTTGGCTACAATTAGCAAATCTGAGCCACAGATTGGTGCAGAAGCAATTACCTGCTAATTAGCAGTATCTTCAAAGGCAGCCAGCTGGTTATGGAGAACAGGCTGTATGAGACTTCACTCACACAAAAAGCGTATTTTCAAAAGATTATTGGAAGCAAAGTTCAACAAAGGAGTACTGCACTCTGGCAGGTATGTAATAGGTGTCTCCATATGACAGGATGCAGATGGAAGGATGGAGGTATGGGGAATAGGGATTACATCAGTAAGTCTGTCTTAGATCTATGGTGATGACATGTCACTGATAGGAATTACAGCAATAAGTCTGTCTTAAATCTATGGTACTGACATGTCATTGATAGGGATTACAGCAGTAAGCCTGTCTTAGATCTATGGTGATGACGTCACTGATAGGGATTACAGCAGTAAGACTGTCTCAGATCTATGGTGATGACATGTCATTGATAGGGATTACAGCAGTAAACCTGTGTTAGATCGATGGTGATGACATGTCATTGATAGGGATTACAAGCAGTAAATCTGTTTTAGATCTATGGTGATGACATGTCATTGATAGGGATTACAGCAGTAAGCCTGTCTTAGATCTATGGTGATGACATCACTGATAGGGATTACAGCAGTAAGCCTGTGTTAGATCGATGGTGATGACATGTCATTGATAGGGATTACAGCAGTACGTCTGTCTTAGATCTATGGTGATGATGTGTCATTGATAGGGATTACAGCAGTAAGTCTGTCTTAGATCTATGGTGATGACATGTCATTGATAGGGATTACAGCAGTAAACCTGTTTTAGATCTATGGTGATGACATCACTGATAGGGATTACAGAAGTAAACCTGTCTTAGATCTATGGTGATGACATCACTGATAGGGATTACAGCAGTAAACCTGTGTTAGATCGATGGTGATGACATGTCATTGATAGGGATTACAGTAGTAAGCCTGTCTCAGATCTATGGTACTGACATGTCATTGATAGGGATTACAGCAGTAAGCCTGTCTTAGATCTATGGTGATGACATGTCATTGATAGGGATTACAGCAGTAAGCCTGTGTTAGATCTATAGTGATGACATGTCACTGATAGGGATTACAGCAGTAAACCTGTCTTAGATCTATGGTGATGACATGTCATTGATAGGGATTACAGCAGTAAACCTGTATTAGATCTATAGTGATAACATGTCACTGATAGGGATTACAGCAGTAAGCCTGTCTTAGATCTATGGTGATGACATGTCATTGATACTCTGCTGTCCTACATCAACAAGCACGCCTCTCATCTGTCCCTGATTTCAATCACATCTTAGATCTGTCCCTATTAATCCCTCCTACAATGGTTGGCTGTCATAGGAAAGCTAGCGGATTACACATAATACATAGTGACAATATGTAAGGGTATACACTCCTGCAATGTCAAACGATGTAGTGTAAGACACCTCCTCTCATTCTGTTGATATCTCACAAATAGTTCTAACATTTTAACACTGCCCCTGAATGTCCCTGATGTACTCTGGCTAAGTCCCTGATTCTGTTGACAGCTATGTTTAACATACCTGACAACGTCTTACAGCAAGAAATCAAGACAAAGCCATATTTAATGGGGGTACAAAGGCCAAAACCTAGCAACACTGTTTAAATACTGGCCGTACAAAGTAAGAAAGTGAATAGAATAACAGATATTACAGTAGCATAACTGTGTTCTGAAGGGTATGATGTCTGAAACTCAGATGTCTGTCTATTTTCTGACAACAACCATCAATAATTGGCCAACCATTTATCAGAAATCCACACTTTTGTGTGAAAATGACCAAAACTATGAGGCAAACATCTTGACATTCTGCAAACATCTGTATAGTTGAGAGGTATGATACCTACAGGGAACATATACTACAGCAGGTTTGCATTGTTTTCTGTCATTGTGGTACACTGGTGTTGCTGGACTGTCCCGATATAATGGTTGTAATAGCACACTGCTATTTGTCTGGCAGTGGGTATATGACATATTAGTAGGAGTTTGCCCACAGGGACACACCACAGTAGACTGCAGTGCTGGGGTAGGAACATACAGCAGAATCTTTCTTGGTGGTATCTAGACATGCAGTGTGTTGCCAGGCTGTGGGGTATGATGTTTGAGGGAGCAGGGGATAGTGCAGGGCATTATGGGTGTGCTGGATCTGTACATAGTGGATCCATGTATCTGGTCCTATAATGTGCTCCTCTTTTGTTGTCTTTCAGGAACCACGTACTGCAGAAGACATGCCCCCATCTCAGATGTGGAGAATAACATAATAGTGGATAGACTGAGACAGCACCATCAAATCTTGTTGTCTATGGGGAGGCATAATCGGAAACAGCAGGAAACATTGTGGGCAGACCTTGTGTGGGATGTCAATCAGATTGGCCAACAGGACAGGACCTATGAGCAGGTCCTGCACCAGGCCACAGACATGCTGAATGCTGCACGACAAAGGGCAGCTGATGTTGCCAGGGATTGTGATGTCACCGGTGGATGGCCTGCGACAGAACAACCATTCTCAGGCATAGAGGAATTCCTGGTGAACCTAAGAACACATGACATCTCCCAGGCATCCATCACACCATACATCGTGGAGGTGGGTGCCACAGTGTCCACAGCAGAGGAGCATCCAGGTAAGTGTACTGTGTTCACCAGTGTAATTCTGTATCAGTCATTGTGGCAGGCTGTACATACTTGTATATGGGTGTCAGGTCTATTTGCATTGGGGGAGAGTTGGGGTTTGCACTCAGTTGTGCACACATAATCAGAATATCAGCAGTACAGCCATTATCACAGTAGCTACTGTACATGTGGATATATGCACATATTACCTTATAGTGCTGCAACATTTTGTGGTGCTGACAATACCTCTCCCTCACCTTTTCATAGGTCTATCAGGTGTGGCCCAAGTCCATAGTCCAGTACCTAGTAAGTGTGATACTGTTTTTTATGGATCATATAGACCCTATGAAAGTTAAGGGCTGCCATATTGCCCTATGTACAAATGTTGTGTTTAGCCAGAGTAGTATATTTGTATGTTCCATTCTGGAACAGTTAACTATGGGTCATAGACTGGGTAATCACAGGTATGTATTTGAACGACCATCAACACATTTGTACATATAGTTATGAGTGGCTACACAGCCTAATATACATGAAGCAAGTACTCCAAGATGCCTGTTCAAACACAAAAGAGAGATGGTACATACCTGAGGCAGTGACATTAGTACTGGCATATCATTCCCACAATAGGTGTACTGGGTTTTTGTGTAGTTCTGTCATGTACAGTGTCATACTGCATACCTTACAGGCAGATTGTACTGGCAACTTTACCTGGATGTGGCTGAAGTGCATGTTATAAAGGGCTTGACTTGTCTGTGTATGTTGTTGTGAGGTTGTCTGTTTTGCATGGGAGTGGAGATGAGAAGATGTGAGACTGGTAATGCAGTTGTGGATCCTCATTTGTATGAGTCTGTGTGAATTACCATTCATAAAAGTGCAGGTAGTAATATACTGCTTTTGCCTTGGTTTTCACAAGTGACCGGGTGGGTTGGACTCTGTCCCACTCACAACCTGATGTTAGCATCTCATTGGACTCTGATGATGATATGATGGTGGCCATAGTGAGGCACAGGTGGGTTGCTAGGGGCTGAATCTGTCCCAGAAGTGAAAATCCCTCTTCTGCTCCCATTGTCACTGGGCACAGTCAGTATGTCCACACATACCCACTCCCAGAGGCCACAGATATTGAACAGTGAGAAGATGGTGACATTGAACAGGACAGTGTGGCAACTGTAGAGTCAGTGAGTGTAGACACCGGCAATAGCTAGACAGCTGGCAAGGTTCCACAAAGGCAGATTGATGGGGTTGCTTGTAGAAGGACTGCTGTCCAGCCACAACTTGTTGCAGGTGACACATCACAGGTCACTCAGTGTATGTTTTGGGCCATCATGGAGGCACATGCACATTTTGAAAGCAACACCAGATGGATGCTTAGGGTTATGGATGCAGCACAGTCTGACATCTGTGACTGCCTCCACTACACTGGGCACACCCTGGATTGGCTCACTGATGCAGTGGACAGATGGTCGGTTGAGATGATGTCTGTCTTGGACTGCACATTGTCTATGCTGGAACATTTGTTTGGAGTTGGACATGTGGACGCATGTCAGCAACACCATCTACTGAGTGTCCACATGACCATACACAGTCATGCTCTTGTAGTGGCAGTATCTGCAGCATTACAGAGGGAAGTGTGCTGTCCACACCATGACATGGCAGCCCATGGGCATGTGCTCCTGGGTGGTCCCATGGGTTACACAGCCACAGCAGACAACAGTCACCATCAGGTATTAGGATTGCATCTGACCTTGGGCATGGTGGTGCCAGTGGTACTCCTGGCAGAGCTTGTTCCTGTGTTCATGGCCGGAGATAGTAAACTGTCCACTCTACCTTGTATGATCCACAGTTGTCCAACTTACACATATGTAGGGCTAACACTGGCCTTGACTGTGTACACGCATACACTCAAAAACCACTGTCACATGCAGGTGACCAAGAGACACACACACGGCACATCTTCATGGCCCATCTAACCCACACCCCTTTTGACTCACACACATGCTGTCAGCTGTTTGGCACAGCCTAGGCCTCCAGCACCCGGACACCACACCATGTGCATGTGATACCTGTGCCACATCCCTACCATCTGTGCCATAGATGCAGGAAAATGCTACTATGTGTCTGATGCACAGGGTGTCTACATTACTTGACATGTACTTGTGTAGTGCAGTATTATTTTGCCATGCCACTTGTTGTGGGCCACAACAGGTACTGCATGCTGGCATGTGTCATGACTGCACATCACACTTTGTGTATCTTTGTTGCATAATGTTGGACTGGCAGTATTGTTACAGAATGACAGGTGTGTCATGGAACTGTGTATATTTTTGTTCCAGGAGTCTGAGGGGATAAACTATGGACATATGGTGGCAATACAGATGCACAGGATGGCATGACAGCACAGCAGAAATATGATGTCAGTAAGGTATGGCAGTATATGTGCATGGCTCCCTAAGTGCATATGTGTAAAACAGTCTATCAGGGGCAATGTGGGCAGTCAGCTTTATCAAGCATTCATACATTGTGATAACATCTGCTACCCTTGCTATGTGTCACCTGGGTTTTATGAACTTACAAATCTAGAAGATGTGGTGATGGAGTTGACACATCTACAAATATCCTGTGTCCAGGTCAAACATCAATTATGATTATGTAGAGGAGGGCAATTTAGGAACAGCAGCTAGTCACAGGGCAATAACATGCATAACCATTGTATGGAGATGCCCATATGGGCATGTCCATAGTGCTGCAAGGGGATATATTTACACCACACACACACACACACACACACACACACACACACACACACACACACACACACACACACACAGGGATTAGAACCCTTACCTATCTACTATCACACACTATAGCTCACAGTACTTATCACATCTACTATGGAGTTTATCTGATATTAGACTCTCTGCCAGAGCTCTTAAGGTGGATGACATCAGTAGGCCTTGTAGAAGAGGGCAATGTAGAGGCCAGCAGCTAGTCACAGGGCCATAAAATGCATAACCATTGCATGGAGATAGCCCATATGGGCATGTCCATAGTGCTGCAAGGGGATATATTTACACACACACACACACACACACACACACACACACACACACACACACACACACACACACACACACACACACACACACACACAGTTGGCTGATGTGACACTGGAACCCTACCTATCTACTATTACACACTATAGCTCACAATACTTATTGCATATCCCACATGTTATGTCTTATAGGTTCACAGGTGTGTACCAGCCCCAGAGCCTATATAAGCCTAGCCCAAGAAGATTCTCTGACATCATGCCGCCCAAAGTTAGTTCCCAGTGCCCCTGTTAAGCAAGGCCACTGAAGTGAACCCTGGGGTGAACTTCCTATTGCCAACCCACTCATCAAGATTTCTCTTAAAGAGGGCCAGTGAAGTGCTCTGCTTGACATGAATGGGAAGTTTGTTCCAGAGTTTGGGAAGACTCTGGGTTAGGAACCTGTCCCTCCAGCATGTTCTGTTTATTGTGGTAATGAGGTTAAGGTCCCTGGAGCATGTGGCATTGAGGGATTGGAATTTATTTAGGGGTAGCATATCTAGCAGCTCTGGTTCAGACATGGCTTTGTAGGTCAAAAAAGACAGAGTATAGCTGGAGTTTTTTTGAGTCTGTCCATATAGTCATGCGTCTAAGGCCTAAGATCAACTGAAAATTGAACAAACTAGGAAAACCACAGGCAGAAGGCTCTCAGTCCACTCCAACACAAAAACCGCAATTAGTTATAACATAATTTATTTAAGCGCTTTCACTAGAAGAAATTCTCCAGCTTCCTCAGACAAAAAACACTTTTACAATTACACACACTCTTAAAATCCCATTTAAAATACAGACTACCAATGAAATTCATTGAACCTCCTGATGTCATGCAAGCATATTAGAAGTTAAAGCTACACAGAATTAAACCATCACAGTAACCATGATAGCAAATTATTCAGCCCAACAACGTACTATTTCTACAATTTTAAAAGCGTTAAAAATTGCCAGTACTGTTATGCACTTTTAAGTGAAAATGTGCGAATTATGCTTAATTAAAAAATGCATGAATTGAAAAATATATACGACATATACAACCACTAAGATCCCCTTAGTGAGGTATTTTTGTGGCCTTTCCAGTTGTTGTAGGTGTCTAGTGAGGTACATACCAAATGGGGTGTTGTACTCTATAATGGGTCTAATGAGGGATGAGTAGAGAGGGATTATGACCGCTTTCTTCTTGGATGAGAAACCTTTTGTAATGAGATGTGCCACATAGAAGGACTTTTTGACTAGAGTGGCAATGTAGATATCAAAGGAGAGGTTGCTGTCAACCTGTGTCCCTAGGACTCTTATCACACCTTCGGTGTTTAGTGGACTACCACCTATGTGGTAGTTCATGGGCACCAAATTTTTTCCAAAGGTAATGACAATGCACTTTTTGGCATTGAGCTTAAGGCCATGGTTCTGGCACCAGTCATTAGTGTCAGTGAGGCCTTTTTGTAGAATATCTACATCAGTTCGAGAATCAGCAATGGCTCCCAGTTTGCAATTATCTGTGAACTTGGTCAGCCACAGTCCCTTTGTGTTGACTTGAACTTCAGAGAAGTAGATACCAAACAGGAGAGGACCTAGGATTGATCCCTGTGGGACACCATTTGTAACTGGTTGGTAGTCAGATTTGGAGTCCGCTACTTTTACAGTGTGGATTCTTTCAGTGAGCCAGATGGCAGCCCATCTTATTACATAGGGTTTTATGCCTAGTTTAGTGAGTCTATCTATGACTCCTGAGTGAGGGATGGTGTTGAAGGCCTTGGCAAGATCTAGGTAGGCTGTGTGAACTATCTTGCCCTCATCTACAGCTCTGGTGACAGACTCCAAGAAGTCCATCAGGTTGAGCAGGCATGATCTACCTTTCACAAACCCATACTGCGTGGGGTCCAGAGTTTGGAGATTCCCTATGCCCTTATTTATAAGGTCCACGATGATGTGCTCCATAGCCTTACATATCAGATTCGTTAGGCCAATGGGACAGTAGTTCCCGGTTCTGTAGTCGCTTCCCCTTTGTGGAGTGGGATGACCATAGCAGTGCACCATTTGGTAGGAACAAAGCCTGAAATGAGGCTGTGATTGAACAGGGTACTCAGGTGTGGTGCCAGTTCGCTTTGTAATTCATGTAGAACACAGCCAGGGATATTATCAGGTCCCATGGAAGCTGTATTCTTGGCTTTGGACAGTGCAGTTTTTACATGTGTAGCTGTGATAATAGGGACTTGGCATTCCTCAGGTATTGTGATATGCCCTTTAGGGGGTGAAATTCACACTGAACCTGTTGGCCAATATGTTGGCAATATCAGTTGGTTCTGTATATGTATTGCCATTGTGCTGTAACTCAGAGCAGATCTGAGTATTGCCATGTAGATTCTTGATGTAACTATAGAATGCCTTGTGGTTGTCTTTAGAACCTGCAGCAATTTTGTTTTCATAGCTAGTTTAGAGGATTTGATGATGGATCTCAGTTTTTTGCTGAGGCTAACAAAGGAGTTTTTCCAGTCTTGGGACTTCACCCTTTTCTGCAACAGTTTTTTCCTTCTGTTGTAGAGTTGGTTTATGGTGGGGGACCACCAGATTAGCTTCCTTTTTTTGGAGGAGAGCATCATGGTTCTGTTTGGTATGGCTCGTTCCATGCACTTGTGTATGTGCTCATACAGTGCATTGGTATATGATTCAGCAGTGATGCACCTATTTTCCATTTGCATGGGTGTCGTGAAGTTAGCCACCTCTGTTTTTAAAAGCCCAAAATTGGCTTTGGAGATGGTAGTTAACTTGGGGGGAGTGAGGGTGGGATATGGATTTCCATGGTGATTAGCTTGTGGTCAGATCTGACTAGGGAGGAGTTGATTACTGGTATAGAGCAATGGCCACCCATGTTAGTAATGACCAGGTCAAGGATGTTTCTACCCCTGGTGGGGGTACAATGAGTTGGTCCAGGGCATTGGAATTAATGAATTCCAAAAATGTTGGTATGTTGTATATGCAATTGCAGGTACAGTACTTGTGGAGTACACAAAGTAGCCTTGTGTTACACAGCATGTGTGGCCTGCAGAGTAATATTGCTTGGTACTGTTATTGTATCTAGTGTCCTATGAGTTGGATACCTGTTAACATCCTGCTGTGTGTGTACAGTTATCACTATGGTCATATCTGGCTGGTTGAAGTTAGATAGGCAACCATGTGGCCAGGGATAATATGGCCTGTTCAAGGCATGCAGTGAAACCAATATGTATTACAACACCTGCTCACTTGTGCCTGTTTACAAGGTGACCTTCAGGAGGCACAGGGGTCTGTGGGTGAGTAGATTATGTACTGCTGCGGCCTTGGTCTGGTTCCTTCGGACAACTGTTGTGATGTGTAAGTGCAGATAACCTCAGCATTTTGAGGGTATGTGGGGACATTCTTACATACACACACACACACACATATATATATATATATATATATATATATATATAAATGTTGCTGTGTGTACGTTATGTAAATTTGTTAGGTAGATATATGTGGAGAGTCTATGTATCATTGTAATTTATATATATATATATATATATATATATATATCAGCATCATATGTATATGTGATGCATACTGAGAGATAGACTAATCATGTGTGACGGGGATGGGACAGACAAATATGTATACGTAGCTGTCTGTATGTACAGATGTATTTCCACATAGCAGGTCTTTGTGAGAAAGTGGCAATAGACTTGCGCTCAAGTTAGCTAAGTGTAGGAGCATGCCCAGTGGGACTGTCAGTACTTACAAGGTGTCTCCAGGCCAGAACTACCTGCACTCTAGTCTGGGATTTTGTGTGCTGCAGACATTGGCTGCTACACCTGTTTCTGTAGTACAGCACTTCCCTGAAATTGCCCAAGGCATTCCCCAGCTGTGTGCTGTAATTAATGTGACTGGGGTACATAATGTAACACCACACACAGGGTGACACTCTGCATACCTCTCACTGTACATGTTTGTGCAGAATGCCCAGCATTCGCCCCATATGTCTGGTCTGTTCCTCATACATTTGTGGTTTTCTGGTAAAATATTTTATAATACAGTCACTGAATTGTACTAACTACTGACACATTTAAGCAATGGCCTTTACATTCTGCAGCTATTTTGTTCTGTTGCAACCTGCTATTATACTAGTCACCTCATAGGTTCATCAGAGCATGTGTAATGTCTAGTTTTGACCCTTTGTCCCCCCATTTTCTCTGACTTTGTCAAGCTTTATTGCAGTAATAGATTGAGGGGTATGACAGTCTCTGGAAATACGACCATATGAGTACCTGACGTGCAAAAGATGTGGACGCTACCAGATTCAAATCATCAGCACCACCACCAATGCTAACGCCCCTTGCCCAGTTGCCACAAAGAGATGTGCCATTCCTTACACAATCAACAGCATACAGTCATACATTGTCAACCCTGTGTTATGTGAGACATACATCGTGTGGCCAGGTTCTATGTCACAGCCCTGGATTGGCTGGTCTGCTGATATATCATTGCAGACTTGTTACAGCAGTTGTATGGGAACACTGGTGAGGTGGGGGATGGGTGAAGAACAGTACATGATCTGCTGGCATAGACAGTAGTGCAAATATCATGTGACCCCATTGTTTAACACATGATCTGCTGGCATAGACAGTAGTGCAAATATCATGTGACCTCATTGTTTAACTCATGATCTGCTGGCATAGACAGTAGTGCAAATATCATGTGACCCCATTGTTTAACACATAATTTGCTGGCATAGACAGTAGTGCAAATATTACGTGACCCCATTGTTTAACATCTCCCTTGACTGCTGTAGTGACTATTCCAACCATGAGGGCTAGTGAATATTATGGAGCACATACTGTTGGACTGGGTATCTGTAGTCCCATGTGGATGTTACATCTCTCCAAATAGCCCACTGTATTCCCTTACATACATGCAGCAGTTCCAAACATATGATAGCATATTATAGTACTCCTTACATGTGGTGTGTAGGTGAATGACTTGAGTTCAGGCTGAGTCTGTGAGTTCAGTCTGAGTCTGTCTGATGCATGCAGTACACAGCCAATATTTGGTTAGGTACAGGTTGTGAGGGTTGCCTGGAATCATTTTTACTATATGTATGTGAGTCGGAGTAAGGCATCAGTCCCTAGGGCCCTAGATTGTCAGTGCATGTGCTATGCATTGTCTCTTCACCAAGGCCAGGGCACACTGGGTATGCCTATGTCTGCCTACAGGGACATCCTCAGGGGGTTTCCTCCTCCAAGTCTCCATGTGGGTGTGGCTGTGGGGACCTAAGCACTGGTGGGGAGGCTGTATATCCCTTCTTTGCTGATCCTGCTGCAGCTGTTTCACAGGATCAGATTGTGTAGCATAAAACATACTGTGAACATTTGTGTACATGTGACTGGAGTGTACTGCAGGGCTCAGCAAGACATATCAAGGCACCGGAACTGTGACTTCAGCAGCCCAAACACATGCTCTATGATGTTCCCAGTTTGCGCATGTGCATCATTACGGCATTCTTCCATGAGTGTGTGCATTTCTGATGGGTGTCATCATCCACGGTTCCAGTGCGTAGCCAGCATTCCCCAGTAAATGGCAGTGTGGAATGTTTCCCCAAGCAAACATCTGGTACAGTTAAGATGTGTGCCAGATATGGGAGTTGTGATAATTGCCAGGGCTGCCAGCACACACATTCATGATAATGCCCTGGGCATTGCACACAACCTAGCAGTTGATGGAGTGATACCCCTTGCAGTTGACGTAGATACTACCCTCCTCACTGGGTAGTGCCTTGATTTGTATATGAGTGCAATCTATGGTACCCAGTACCTATGGGTAGTGTGCTACTCGATAGAAGTGTTGAATACTGCTGGCACTTTCCTCAGGGGTGTGGGGAAAATAAATGTGCTCACTGGCATATGGTAGTATGGCATCCAGGAAATGGTGCAGTACCCTGGATGCTGATGCCTGCGAGACTTCCAACAAGTCCCCAGTTGGTGTTAGGATACTAGCTACAGATACTTTTCAAAGAGCTATACATACCTTTGTTTTTTACTGGTATGGGTTCCCCTCTGTTGGCTCTGGGTCTAAGTTGAGAGCGTCAGAGCTCAGTGAGTTCTTGTAGTATGTCCCCATCCACCCTGTAGCACTGTACAATCTCCAGCTCATGTAGCTCCTGGAAGGTTACCCTGGGCCTGAACACTCTTCTCCATCTCTGTCTAGGCCTATTGTCAGCCGCATCAGCATTGACCTCAGCATCTTGCACATACAGATGTAGCAGACCTGCAGCAGCCCCTAGCATTCCTTCATTTAAAAATTCCAAGTCTGTGCTCCACTGGTACAGAGTATGGGGGTGAAATCAGATTGTAGGGTATATGCAGCCTTTATAGTGCTCTGTCATAGGTGCAGCCTATGTGACTGGCTACCTATGATGCATTCCACTTGCCAATTATATCATTATATCATTATAGACTGTTAATTGCCTTAGTTTAAGTGAAACAGGGGTCATCAGTAATTAATATACCATTGGCTTTCTCAGACAATTTTTTTTTTTTTGGACAGCCTTCCTCGCTCAGCACTGCAGTGCGCCACACAAACATGCATCATGAAGGTAAACAATACTCAGCGGTCACTGCACACACCTCCATGAAAGGTCACACTCAGCATGGCAGGGCACTGTGCAAACACACAGAAACATGAGGAAGCACGTGCCCCGAAGGTAAACAAAGCTTAGCAGAAAATGTACACACACCTCTTTTCAGCAGAGAGCTGCTCCATGCAACCAGGTGCTGCTGAGCTCCAATGAGCTTACAAGTCCTCAGACACCCTCCCGTTGATGTCACCTACCTCTTCTCTGGACACCAACATGGTTCTGTGCCTCCACATTTGGGATCTGCGGACATGGATACCCATTTGTGCTATTCAGTATCCCACCTCATTTGCATAAGGATCTATGCACACAACCTGGAAACTACATGCTTCCAGGCCCTGCCTCGTTAGCAACAGCAGCATTCCACCATTGTAGATACTCCATGCAGGGTCATATAATACGTTACTGCCACATACTTATAAATTTGTTTTTTACTCTCTTTTTTATTTATTTTTTTCATAAAAGCATGTTTGCGCACTGCAGCGCACCGCACAAACTTACCCACATCATTAAAAAAAATTATTTTAAATTATTTCCCATGCAATTTTGGATGCACTGTGAATAATTTTGCACATATCTATATCTGTATGCTATTTCTATCCATCAAACTACACTTTTGCAGCCCCTGTTGCTGTTTAAAATCCTGTGCATGGAATTTTTATGTGTACACTATGGACACCAGCATGGGGTCTGCAGGACTGTCTATCTGCTTGCTGGATCGCTCTACCTCCCTAATTTGCATGCAGTTCACCTGCTTATGAGGTGATTTGCATGCCATGAATACTTCTGTGTTGGCACGCTCGTGTGTGCCACTCAGCTCTGTTTACTGGATCACACACCTGCTTACTTTCATGTAAGCAATGTGCCACAATGCCTACATGTAAAAAAAGTCTGTGTAAGCTTTATTAAGTTCCCCCCTGTATTTTATTTTAGCCAGTGCATTTGACCAAAAATATAATGGCTTTTGTAGTAACAGACTGTGTTACAGTGGAGGTCGGGAATATGCTCTTTCCCTTCTGTAATGTGATCTCACATTTGGTATATATTAGCAGCAGGAGGTGGGGGAGTGCAACCCCTTACATAGGTGGTGCAGTAGGGCTTGTCCTCCTGCAAAACAGCTGTTTTTATTTGATCCTTTGTGGATTGATGTTTATGTATGTATGTATGTATATATATATATATATATATATATATATATATATATATATATATATAAAATATACACACACACACACACACACACACACACACACACACACACACACACACAGGTTTTGTAATTATTTGGTCAGAATTACTAACAAGAATGATATAGAAGCATAGAAGGCAACATTTAGAATACAGTTTTTTATATTTTATTATATTATTTTGAATTTATTACTTAAATTGAACTTTTTCAGACTCAGCTTAAGAGACCATGCTCATAGCAAACTACAGACAGACAGACAGTATATCCAATTCGCTAATTATATTAGCGAATAAATGATACTCGAGATATTACAACAGTTACAAAGTATCAGATGGATCACTCTGTGGAAGAGGAAACAACGGTGTGAGAGATACAGAAACTGTCATGAAATTAGACTTAGCACAAGAGTTTAAAACGATGAAAGAAGAAGAGGCAGTGAGAGGGCCTTGAGCTATTGAAGAGTATTAAATAGGGGAACTAGAATGTGTAACAAGCAGGGGGTTACAAAACTGGTATGATTTTAAAGTTTGTAATGAAATTTAAGGTAGGAGGGTGGATTTTGCTTGAATGCACATCAATACATCAATAGAAGGATGCCAGGGAGGCAGGGATAGTATTTTTTAGAGATTTGTGTCATTTAATTAAAACTACAATAATAAAATAAATAGGGCCGAAAATTACTTTCACTGAGTGCTGCCAAAGCAAGCACCCCCACCCTGTGTGTGTGTGTGTGTGTGTGTGTGTGTGTGTGTGTGTATGGGGGTACAAATCCCCCTAACAAAATCTTTACTAAAATATGTTAACTTCTTGGAGGCATAACCGTGGCACAGGACACAATACCTCAGAACTAAACATAAAAATTAATTATCCAGTTGCCTAAGAAGTGAAATACAAACATCTATGTAGAAACACCAAAACTAAATAAAAAAATCAAACTTTACCAGAAAAACAAATGACAAGAAATCCACCAAAACCGTTTGGTGACAAGCACAAATGAAACAAGTAAATACCAACAAGTGCTTGTACGTAACTTCACAATAAGCTCCACAAACAGTCCGTAGTAAAACCAAGAAACAGCAATTTATTGACAAAGTTTAACGCTTTCATCCCTCCTTCTATGCTCTGGGACATCATCAGAACTTGTGGGAAAGGAAGTGAGGTCACCATTAAATACATTCCCTTATTAGTAAATCAATCAATTAACACTATCATATACTTAAAACAATACATTTACAACATAATTTTGAATAAAATATCACTTCCTTTCCACAAGTTTTGATGATGTCCCAGAGCATAGAAGGAGGGATGAAAGCGTTAAACTTTGTCAATAAATTGCTGTTTCTTGATTTTACTACGGACTGTTTGTGGAGCTCATTGTGAAGTTACGTAGAAAAACAAATGAGTCAGACACACGTTTCTGTGGTGTTTTCAGTGCAAGCAGTTTTCAGTGTTGTTTATTCAGTGAGAATAGTTTCACTAAAAGTGGCCTCAGTACAATTTAATATTGAGACATTATGATTTATAAGATAAGGACCCGGTATGATGTAGGCCAGATGTTATGACTATCACATAACTATATTTTGCTAGGCATAAATACGACACTAGGTGGCACACTTTCCAAAACCTGATGGAGGTAGGTTTAGATGTTTTAACCTGCACATTTGGATATGATTACAGGATTTAATACTGCGGTGGTGGTGCTGCGGTAGCGTTGTTGCCTCACAGTAAGACGTTGTCCTGCTCAATTCTCAGCTAGAGCGTCTCTGTGTGGAGACATGCATGAATGGGCATACCTTCGTTAAAGGTTGTGCGTCAGGGCTGGCAACTCGGCACGTAAAAATCAACTGCCAATCATTAGCGGACCGGAGTTCCGCTGTGGCGACCCCTAACCGTGAAAAGCCGAAAGACACAACAACAACAACAAGAAGGGATGTATCTGAGTAAAAACAAAGCAACAGATTGAGAATGCAGCGGTAGAATATGAAAGAGAGGAAAGTGATAAGAAGATCATGGCGTTAGGAAGGTCTCCAGTAGACTGGCTGAAACAAAAAAGAAAAAATGGGGTGTATTTGGGGGGATTATAGGCAAGGCAGAACATGCCGCAATTCTTTCAAATCTTAAAATGCATCCTGGTGGATCAAAATGTCTCATGTAGGTTGAAAGGAGTAGTCTACTGTCCTGTAGGGGCCCACTGGTTGTATTTAAAACATGTAACCCTTGTTCCTGGACATGTACCTGGACTAGTGGCTTCCCCCTGCTGCTAGTGGACTCTGTTGGGGCAGTCTGGGCTGCCCACCATGGGTTCCTTTAGACCCATGAGCAGCACTGTGTGTCCCTTTCTGTGCAGTGATGCCCTGCTATCTAGGTATAGGTCTCCCTTCTTCCCTAACTCATCTACAGTAGTGCATTGTCTATTAGCTAACCAAATTTGTATGTCCTCAGGTAAAGTGCTAAGGGCTTGTTCCCTCACCAAAAGATCTGCCAGCTCTTCAAAAGTGGTGACCTGACATCCACTCACCCACCTATGAAAATAAGTGTTTAGTTCGGCTACATATTCACACACACTTTCATCTGCCTTGTGTCTATGCTCACAAAACTTTTTCCTATAAGCGTCAGGTGTTAACTTAAAACATTCTAACAAAAAATTCTTGACTGTATTATAATTTAAGCAATCAGTATCAGACAATTTAGAAATAGCAGTTACAACTTTACCATGGAATAAGGGGGTCAGGAACCGTACCCAGAGCCCTTGGTCAGTATTATACTGTTTACATACCATCTCAAACATATGAATAAAACTATCAAAATGATCCCCCTCTGTAAACTGAGGAAGAAATGTACTGACCTTTGTTGCTTCTGGGGTCCAGTTACTCCCTTCCCCATTACCTCCATGACTCTGGCGAGGAATCGGCATCTCCTTTTCATGTTGCCTCTGTCTCCCATTCTCCTCAGCTTCCAGGCATCACAGTTGCTCATTTTTGTCAGCCTTCAGACATCACAGTTTCTCACTTTCCTCAGCCTCCAGACATCACAGTTTCTCATTTTCCTCAGCCTCTAGATGTCTCAGTCACTCTGCTGTTTCTATTTACAAATGCTTGGCCTTAAGCTCAAGTTTCTTTAACTCCAGATGGCTTTTTGAGTCCTCTTTGGAAAGTCTGAGCTGTCCATTTTTTGAGAGTTGAATATCTCCAAGGCCTGTCTGGTTGTTCTCCTGATTGCTGGTCTGCGATGCAGCTGTGCCCAGAGCTTCAATAATTTCTGTCTTAGTCAGGTTGGCATGCATCAGTCCTTTAACCTGGCACATCTTAGCTTGTCATATTCCTCTGCTGACATGCTTGCCTGCTGTCCCTGACTAACTAAGCTAACAAAAATAAATAAATAAATAAATAAATAAATAAAACAATTGTGACATGAAACTCTGAATGCTCACTGCATGGCTGATTGAGCACCTTCAGTGACCACTGTATGCAGGCTACAGGAATTCAATATCCACACCACTGCACTGGCCTAGTAGTCAAGGAGCATCAGTCCTTACCACTGGCAACAGCTAGGGGATGTACACACTGGGAGGATGACAAGTACACACACAATAGAGTGCAGTTTCCCTTAAAAGCACACAGAGATCACAGTCAGTCTGGGGCTAGTTTCTCCCTCTTTCTCCAGATCCCCAATAAGACTCCCCACTGGCACAGCTATAGAGTTGAGATCTCAGCTTAGTGGCCAAGCCAAAACCTCCAGTACCCTCTGTGTCCAACCAGTGCATCATGTCCCTGTCCAAGTAGCTGACACACACACACTTTGAGATTTGATTTATATACAAACACGCACACACACACCTGGGAAAAGCTGGCACAGATTTACTAGCTATGTCCCGTTCTGTCCAGACTATAAGGTAGTTCCAGCTGACATCTAGTACGTCAGTTACAGCTTACCTTAAATTCCAAAAAGTGCAGTATAGGCACTTTTGGAAAAGACACCAACTCTGCTCTTATCACATTGCTGGTATCCCTTTCAGCAATTATCTGGAACTTTGGTACCTATGTTGATAATGCTTTTTCTTTTTATGCCCATGTGTCAGTTGTTAGGAAATCTTAACATGTTCAGCTAATCTGTAGGAATATATTCTCTAGGTCCCATGCAGTCTTGTTCTCTCTATACTCTTCCATTAATAGGTCTGGATGTGTCTTGTAAAGTACCCTGACCAGCGTGTATGACCAGACCACAAATTTTTGGAAAAAAGATCTGTTGCTGAGAACCTCTGTATTTACTATTTAAACTGTTTGGGCTTATCAGCATTGGTGTTCATCAAATGACTGCCACTGGAGTCAACAGACTGATTCCAGTATCAGCTGTAGTAGGAGGCAGGTTTAGGCAAGGCAGCAGTCCTCATCATTTTTTGGGATTTCTTGGCTACGTTCACTGATGTGGTAACAAATGCAAGTGCGTCACAAAACAAAACACTTTCCAAAAATCTTCAATAACAGATTGGCCTTGTCAAAGCTGTTTCCCAATAATGACAGTTTTCAGATGATCAGGAAAATTATTGTATCGGTAGCAACCTTATTCATCATTGGTGTGTCCCTTTATCATATAACAAAGTTTGCAGCAGGATGCAGTATAGCAAAAGACCAAAATGGACATGTTATGACAAAAACATCTCATTGAGCCATTGCAGAAGGCAGTAAATCAACAAAACTGCTGCTGCACACTACGTGGTATAATGCATCCATTACATCTGTTTCCACTAGTAGTGAAATGAAACATCTATGTCACAGAAAATGTATAAAACTATATCACTGTATCTGCCAGCAAGTACTAAGTACAAAGAAAAAGAATCCAGTAGACTAGATAACCACTAGTTTTCTACAGTTCAGTATAGTCCACAGTAAATTGGTAAAACTTCAGTGCCATTAGGGACTCGGCACACAGAAAATGCTGTCACATTTCCTGCAGTGAAACTAGTAATCTTCCAACCAAACTAGTGAGTAAAATCTGAGGAAAGCTACCTAAATGTAAACAGTAGGATAATGTGACTTACCAATAATGAAGGCAGCTAAAAACTGTGGACACTCACTCACCCTGTAATGCAGCCCCACTACACGTTTCTTTCCATCTTTAGTCGTAGTTGTTTCCCACATTGACCAGCAGGTGGGGCATGCTGACTTTTTTTAGTTTTGTTTCTTTCCATCTTTAGTCGTAGTTGTTTCCCACATTGACCAGCAGGTGGGGCATGCTGACTTTTTTTAGTTTTGTTTCTTTCCATCTTTAGTCGTAGTTGTTTCCCACATTGACCAGCAGGTGGGGCATGCTGACTTTTTTTAGTTTTGTTTCTTTCCATCTTTAGTCGTAGTTGTTTCCCACATTGACCAGCAGGTGGGGCATGCTGACTTTTTTTAGTTTTGTTTCTTTCCATCTTTAGTCGTAGTTGTTTCCCACATTGACCAGCAGGTGGGGCATGCTGACTTTTTTTAGTTTTGTTTCTTTCCATCTTTAGTCGTAGTTGTTTCCCACATTGACCAGCAGGTGGGGCATGCTGACTTTTTTTGTTTCCTTTTTTTTTTCCTTCTTATTCTGTTTAGTGCTTCCTAATCCAGTTTATTTTCTTTTTTTATCAACATTGTCAAGTGTTCTTGTCAAAGACATCTTAGAAGTGGGAGTCAGTGAAATAAACCTGACGTTTATCACTTAAGCAGAGCATAGTTCTAGATTTAGCATATGGGGAAATGGTAAACACTGTATAGTGATAATGATTGCAGTGTACAATGGAAGTGCTTGTGCCTTCCATCTGCAGATGTGTAGCTGGGTTAGGACATAGGGTGCAGCCACTCTGGGTACAAGGTGTAAGGGGGTGCGATTGCAGTACCAGCATTAAATGAACTCGGACACTGCAAAGTGTTTGTGCCTTCCATCTGCAGATGTGTAGCTGGGTTAGGACATAGGGTGCAGCCACTCTGGGTACAAGGTGTAAGGGGGTGCGATTGCAGTACCAGCATTAAATGAACTCGGACGCTGCAAAGTGCTTGTGCCTTCCATCTGCAGATGTGTAGCTGAGGGCATAGGGTGCAGCCACTCTGGGTATAAGGTGTAAGGGGGTGCGATTGCAGTACCAGCATTAAATGAACTCGGACGCTGCAAAGTGCTTGTGCCTTCCATCTGCAGATGTGTAGCTGGGTTAGGACATAGGGTGCAGTCACTCTGGGTACAAGTTATAAGGGGGTGCGATTGCAGTACCATCATTAAATGAACTCGGACGCTGCAAAGTGTTTGTGCCTTCCATCTGCAGATGTGTAGCTGGGTTAGGACATAGGGTGCAGCTACTCTGGTAAGGGGGTAAGGGGTGCGATTGCAGTACCAGCATTAAATGAACTCGGACACTGCTTCTGTGATTAGGACTGAAACAGTTCCTGCAGCTCTTTGCATGTGGTCTGTGATGTAAACTACTTTTTTTGTTTTGCTTTCCATTTAGAAACAGGGGTTCCTGGATATGAAATGAGGACTGAGCAGAACGGGAATACCTCACCCGACTGGGCATGCTATAGAAAAGACCTTTTCTCCCTCTTCCACTAAGGCTTGAGGAGTGATAAATCAGTGAGTGGCAGTGGGTGGGAGACAAACCAGCTATAGGTATGCCTTCCTAATAGTAACCTGTAACAAAACAATGCAAATCAAGGAAGTCCGTCAACTTATTCCATAGGTTGTGTAAATCTTACAATTTACTGCCTGTTACTAAAGCTGATTGGTGCAAGTGCATCTTAATATGATGCAAGCTTATTTATGAAGTAACTTAATGACTAACTTGCTCTTATTATATGATGCAAGCTTATTTATGAAGTAACTTAATGACTAACTTGTTCTTACTGATAAGGAAAAATTTTATTCTATAACCCTGGAAGGTGATGAGTAAAGCATCTATTATTTACATTCATATTTAGTATTAGTTTCTCTTTCCCCTGTCTGATGTTAGCTCTTCTGGCAGTGTGTGCTGTCAAACAGAAGCAGACCCAACACTGGTTTGTACAACTGACAGAGGTCACCTGAAAGGAAACTATGAGAAAGAGAATATAATGGGAATTTATGAAACTTTTCGGAGTAAATTTTTCAGTACTTCTGTTTTCCAAGTAAAAAATCATTAAACCATTTAGTTGCTTCATAAGCTTATTAAAGGATGCAAAATTTAGCACTGCACATTAGGTCATGGTCAGATTAGGGGTATACAGTGGTACAATGAACTTCGAAAAGTGGCTGGACATGCCCTTTAGGATTAGTTGGGCTACAGAATATGTGTTCTTGACTTTGACAGATATACACTAGTCAAGGCTTAAATTTTTGCATACTATTGTCCTTAGGTCTTTGATAATATGGTGTCATTCTTCATGATCTGGCCATTGACTTTATAATCATAATGTGCAGTCATTCTGCCAAGTTTCATGATGTCATATAAACTGATATTATACTTAGAGTTATTACAAGGCATTATGGTCAGTGAAAATCACCCTCTCAGCCTCTGAACACCTAGCATAATGGCTGAGATCAGGAATATATAACTTACCTGTGCCTTTTTTACTTGATCTAGGTGTTGTTGACGGTCCCGGTGTTCCCTGATGGACAGCTCTGCATATAGATGCTATTTCAGATACAGACATACTAAGAGTTGTCAAGAATGCCACTGTAGCTGTGATAACATGGAATGAATCAAACAGATACATATTTCAAGATGTTGTCCAGATGCCTACAAGGAACAGGAGTCATAATCAGTACAGATTAAAAATGGTCATATCATTGTACGAGCTTGCTTATTAACAATATTACGTTTTTGTTTTCAGTCTGCAATGGCAAGTATAAACTAACACAAACTGTGTGTATAATCACGCACACCTTTTAAAATTGCAAATAGTTCTTAATGCATGCATTTTTGCCCAATACAGATTTTAAAGATCTTTATCACTGAAAGTTAATGTTACACATATTACTTGTCTAATATAGATTAATTTGTTTGAGATGAGTTAACCAGAATAATATTATATAGAAAGTTAATTTTGTTGCATATGTCTTAATGTATACCAGGATTTTACTGAACTTTATTATTTTCTAACAATAATATTTTCTTGGGATAAAATCATTGAATTACAGTTATAGTCATGCAAAGCATATGAATTTATTTTAACAATTCAATATTTGAATTCGACACAGTTTTCATTTTAGACTAAGAACACAAAGACAGATACTTTTTGTTGTTTGTGGAAGGATTTAGAGTTGCAATTATAACTTAAAGGTAGGACAGACAGTTGATAATATCATTTATTATTATTATTTACCAATTATTTATTGAGAAAGTCCGACTGGCACGGAGCTTATTTTCAGTGGAGGCCCGGGGAGAAATGCACCAGACATATGTCTTTGGAATGTGGGAGGAACCCAGCATGAATGCTGGGAGGACATGCAGACTCTGCACAGAAGGCACTCCAGCCAAGAATCAAACTGGAGAACTTCTTGCTGTGAGGTGAAAGTGCTAACTGCTGCACAACTGCGCTGCCCAAAACATGCCTCATACAAGTCTATATTAAATCAGCAAATGCTTAAAATAATGAACGCTGATTTATCTACCCTTTAATAGCGAAAGCTGACAATACCGAAGACATGGAACGGCAATTTTTTCCCAGGAAAAAAAATCGCTGGCCATTTTCGGGACTTTGCCATTTCCTCCACTGTGGTGCAATCTCAGAGTTGGTATATTTAAGTAGGGTGGGTGTGGGGGGCACAGCCCCCCATTTTATTTTGTGTTTTCGCTGTTCCGTGTCTTCAAGATTGTCACCTTTAGTTCTTATAGGGTCGATAAATCAGCATTCGCTATTTTAAGCGTTCACTGAGTTAACATAGACCCAAGTCATGCTACCAGGCTGTTGCTTTACAGTCCCTCCAAATGCAAAAGCTCTTCTATTTTTTTTTTTCTTCAATGTTCTTAATTTTTACTTAAAAAAGTTTCCTGATTTTGTCCTGGAAACCTCAGACAGACACTACTGTGGATATTTGGAGTTCTAGCTTTTCTTACGAAGAAGTCATCTTACTTATCTGGGCTGTTTATAAAATAGGATAAACCAACCAAGATAACAGGGACAAGGCTCAGTTCATAAAAAAGAGAACCAGTTGTAGAAATATGAACTCAGCAACGCAAAATGTTGCAAAACGCTGTTTATTAAAACAGAGCTTTCAGGTAAAAACCCTTCATCAGTGTATAAAAGACAGCATATACCACCCCTCTTTTAAATAATACACAGCCAATAATTGTCAATCAATTAACATTTAAAAAGCAGCACAACATATATAAAAACATCTGCATTTACACACACACACACATATATATATATATATATATATATATATATATATATATACACACACACACATATATATATATATATATATATATATATATATATATATACACACACACACACACACACACACACACACACACACACATATAAATATACATCACTTAATGTAAGCACATCAGCTTAAGTCTTAATACAGGCTTAACTGACACCATCTGATTTAAACCAGGGAAGAAATCAGCATTCATCTTTACTTAAGCCTGTATTAAGATTTAAGCACATGTGCTTACATTAAGTGATGTGTTTTGTATTGTTTTATTGTGTACTAATATAGTTTTATTAAAGTATACACACATTTACATATTTATATGTGTGTGTGTGTGTGTGTTTATATATATATATATGTGTGTGTGTGTGTATATATATATATATATATATATATATATATATATATATATATGTGTGTGTGTGTGTGTAAACATAGATGTTTTTATATATGTTGTGTTGCTTTTTAGATGTTAATTGATTGACAATTATTGGCTGTGTATTATTTAAAAGAGGAGTGGTATCTGCTGTCTTTTATACACTGATGAAGGGTTTTTACCTGAAAGCTCTGTTTTAATAAACAGCTTTTTGTAACATTTTGCATTGCTGAGTTCATATTTCTACAACTGTTTATAAAATAGCTCACCATTTAAACATATTCCAAATTGAGACTACATTAATTATACCTTATTACAGGTACTCCTGACATTTCAGAAGAGCAGAATTAGCACTTCATTTGAGGCTGGTTGGGTTGCTGGATAAAGCAGTGATCAGACAATTACTCTAGATTCAGGATACATCAAGAGACTGGTGTCTGCAGCAGCCTGAGAATCAAGTGAAAGAAACCACAGGAGAAAGGCATTTTTTTAAATTCAATTCAATTTTATCAAACAAATAATAATATGCTGTGCTATGTGACCACGATCCTGTGCTAATATTACTGCAAACTCTCTCTGACTTGTGGGATGGTATGCATTTGTTTCCTTAAAGTTGAACAATGTGACTTTAAAATATTTTATGGTGTGTATGTGGTGTATGCTCATGTACATATGTAGTGTTGGTTGGGGGGTGTTGCAGATTATCCGAGATATATTACTATATTACTGTGATTATTACTTATAGGTTCATAGAGTAGTACTAGGCCAGCTGCCCCTGTGGAGTACTGTAAGCCTAAACAATTTGCCTTTCAAAGCTGAGAATCAAACAGTGTTACCTTGTGACTGTGAATTAAACACCTTAACCATTATATTAACCAGAAAACCTCCGACCCTATATTTCATCTTTAATTAGAAACAAACATAGTAGCAGCTCATGATTTCAAAGTGAGGGAGTGCATGAAATAAGTGGAGCCAACCGGACTGGAGTGGGGCTATATTATGGCAGGTCTATGAATGTTTTAAGTGTGATCAAATAACAGCTTGTGTCACCCATTTACAATCACAGAATGTCCCATTACTCACTCAGAGTAGCCGAATTATTGGCTGTGTACACATCAGATGTCCAATTATGATTATATAAAAATATTAATAATGGTTACAGTAATATATTCAATTTATTTCAATAAAACACACAGTGATCTTAGACTGGCTCACTGCTCAACAATTACAGACACGTCTCTTGCTGTGTACACCTCAGATGATTTTAAACAAATAAATGAATAAATATATAATAGTCACAGTAATATGTTTCACCTTCTTGCCCTCAGAAGCATACATGGTAACCCATTCTAACTCCTTCACACACAGATACAGACGTGCACACACCAAATACACACAGTTTTCCCAACCAGTGGTGCTTACTTTAATGCCAGTGTACACATAAGATGTCTGACTAGCATCAAATAAATTAATAACTATATAAATAGCATCCACAGATGTATGTGCCAGGTGATTGTTGCCAAACTCATACAGGGAAATCAATCAGAGCCCCGCCAACCATACACATGTACACCAATTACACCTACTTTATGCATACCAGATGTCTGCTTGTAATCAAATCAATGAATAAATATATAAATGGTATATACAGACATATATTTCAGAGCATTGCTATCAAACACATAGGAGGTAACCCATTAAAGGCTGTCTGCATACATGCCCACTTGTTAAAGCTACCTTACTGACTGTGTGTAATCATGTGAATGAATATAGAAATAATAATCTTGTTAATATATTTCGGCTTGTTGCCACTAAACACATATACTTGAAAAAACTGCAGGCACCTTGTAGACCACATGTGAACAGATGCACACACACACACACACACACACACACACACACACACACACACACACACACACACACACACACACACACACACACACACACACACACACACACACACACAGGAGCACATGAGCTGTCACATATAGAGACGTAATCACACATGCAGTCACACACAGAGATGTATTTATCAGTTGCAGGGACATTATTGACTGTGTACACCTCACATGTTTGATTGTGTTCAAATCATCCTACATTGCTCCTACTGTATATTACAAAGTGATGCGGATTCATATTCCAATGCAACCTTACAAATATGTAATAAATGTAAGCTGATGTCACATGCTGACAATAAAGAGTTCCTAAAAAAGTACTTGAGTGGATAGCTTATTTAGTGACAGAATTCTTATTAGGTGCAAGCAATTTATGCTATTTAGTGATGACATTAATTTAATAGAGGAAAAGAATATGTTGTTTAGACATTATTCCACTAAAAAGTGTATTTAGGTGAGCTGAAGAAATGACAGTTTTACACAAAAAGAGCCATTATTAACTAACAGTGCTTTTCATCTTCAAGAGGCAGAAATTTAGACAGAAGACCTAAGACACTCTGTGATTGCTTCATTAGGACCGTTGCCTAGTAACAATAGCACGGCCTATATGCAAAGAAGTACTCAGGAAAATACAATTTCATTACTGCTAAATGTAAAAAAATACTTACAGCACTGTGCATATCCTAATATAGTACATAAAGAGGGGCATCAGATGGACCCTATTGAATTACCTATAACAACAAAGGGAATAACTGACTTGCTAAACAATAGTGGTTTGTATTAGTAAGTCCCTGCAATCTCAGAAAAGGTTACAAATAATAGGAACGTTGCCAAAACAGACAAAATAGAAGTACAGAATGAACAATATTAGAAAACAAAAAAACAAGAGGATAGCTGTGGGGATGGCATATTAGGAGAATCTACGAAATGATGGAGAAAATGGAGGAAGTGAGTGAAAACACTGATGACTTAAAGTGTTCTTCCCCCAAGGAAAGAGCTGGAAAGCCTGGTGAAAACATGAAAACACTGATGACTTAAAGTGTTCTTCTCCCATGGAAAGAGCTGGAAAGCCTGGTGAAAACATATTGTCTCAGGCAGTGGTTCAAAATAAGAGATGTAAATAAGTTATTGCTTAGAATTAATTGGCAATGTGCTACTGTTTCAACCTTTTCAGACTGTAAGATGTGTGAAATTTTTGAAGCTCTCCAGGAGATGGTTATAAAATATAAATCTTATAATCTGGCTATTGTAGTTTGTGGCGCCAATGTTGCTGGAAAAACTTATCTGGAACAGTGAGAAGAAAGTGTGAAGGCAATTGCTGATTTGAATGTAGTAAAAAATACTGTTATGTTTTTCTGACGTTTTGTTCTTCCCAGGATTTGGTTTTACATTATATAATGTGGGAAGTTTACTAACAAAATGTGTGAATAGTATTTAAGTAACAATATAAGTATACTACACTTTTGGGAGGATTTTGTATATAAACATTTTCTTCTGCAAAGGATAAATTACATTTAGGCAATTTTAGCAATGTGAAATTTGGATCTGAAATTACTGGAATTGTTAGCCATCTCTGTAGTGTAGAGGGATAAAGGCCTAAATATGGCCCTGGTGTTGGAACCACTAGATACTAGGGATGAAGGCCTAAATACGGCCCTGGTGTTGGAACCACTAGATACTAGGTACTAGGGATGAAGGCCTAAATACGGCCCTGGTGTTGGAACCATTAGATACTAGGTACTAGGGATGAAGGCCTAAATACGGCCCTGGTGTTGGAACCACTAGATACTAGGTACTAGGGATGAAGGCCTATGTTTAAATAATAATGAAGAAAGGAAAAGAGATTTGAACTCGGCACCATTGACACAAGAATTGAATACATTATCCCACTGTACTAACCTAGATTTGAACTCTGCACCATTGACACAAGGGGTGAATACATTATCCCACTGCACTAACCTAAATTTGAACTCTGCACCATTGACACAAGGGGTGAATACATTATCCCACTGTACTAACCTAGATTTGAACTCTGCACCATTGACACAAGGGGTGAATACATTATCCCACTGTACTAACCTAAATTTGAACTCTGCACCATTGACACAAGGGGTGAATACATTATCCCACTGTACTAACCTAGATTTGAACTC
The DNA here is from genome assembly GCF_019279795.1 of Protopterus annectens. Lineage (NCBI taxonomy): Eukaryota > Metazoa > Chordata > Ceratodontiformes > Protopteridae > Protopterus > Protopterus annectens. The sequence continues at coordinate 156,064,720 of NC_056748.1, read as the reverse complement.
TGCACCATTGACACAAGGGGTGAAAACATTATCCCACTGTACTAACTGTTACATCATGGTAATGAAGGAGACCACACGGTTTATTAAGTTGTAAGGCCTTCCTTTATTAAGAGCCTCCAGGTGCGCACCCATGCTTCTTCACACAACTTCTGCAAGTCATCTACTACACAGAACCAACAAGTTACCAGAGAATACAGAACCAACAGTACATGCTGAATTCCCCACAGCGCCCCTACAGTACAACAACTACATTACCAGCCCGAATACTACATTCCTCCCCTTTTAAGCTAAGACATACTGTCTTACATAAGCAAACTAGGGAACAAGTTCCATAATGCATTTAATCACTTACTTGTAAATAACAGGCTAGTTATTAGCTGGTTACCATACCATCTACTATTTTTTTTCTAGGCTGGTAATCGATACATGCATTTTGTTAACATTGATAGTCCTTCAAGTAACTAGGTTTAACCAGCACACGCTTAGAACGGCGCAGTGGTACCACCTTAGGTGATTCCGGTGTCACTTTTACCACTTCAGGTATCGGTGTGTCCTTCCCTGGAACGGTTGGATTCTCAGAAACCTCTCCTTCCACGTTCTGGTGGTCTCCCTCGATTTGCGATCCTCCTGCCACTGCGAGCCCTGGTTCCGAACTCAACGGTAGTTCTGAGGCTAGCAGTTCCATGGCATCCTTCTTCTGTTCGCTCCTCAGAATTTGGTCTACATGTCTCCTCACTACGAAATCTCCATTCAACCTCACCTGGTACGACAATGTACCCTGGAATCCACTTAGGTCCATAACTGAAATTTCGTGTCATCACTGCATCTCCTTCCAGAAAACTTCGCTCTCTCCGTCGTCTATCATGACATTCTTTTTGCCTCCACTGGGTCCCCTCCACCTTAGCTCGGACATTAGGATACACTAGATCCAACGTGGATCTCAATCTCCGTCCTTGCAACATCTCGGCAGGTGACAAACCCGTGGTAGATTGTGGTGTAATACGGTAGTTGAATAACACCCTTGATACTTTTGCTGCCAAACTTCCTTCACCAGACTTTTTCATCATTGCTTTAAAAGTCTGCACAGCCCTTTCAGCACAACCATTTGTAGCTGCATGGTAAGGCGCTGATGTAATATGTACGATACCATTTTTTCTCAGAAAACTCTTGAACTCTTCACTCGTGAAACATGAAGCATTATCGGATACAATAGTCTCTGGCAGTCCTTGACTACTGAAACTCCTCCTCAAGCATTCAATGGTAACGAGAGAAGTGGGTGTCTTAACTTGATATGCATCCATCCATTTTGAATGAGCATCCATGATTATCAAAAACATGGCCCCCATGAATGGTCCTGCATAGTCTATATGAAGTCTCTGCCAAGGTCTGCTCGGCCACTCCCATGGATGTAGTGGCGCCGCCACAGGCAAGTTGCGATGTTGTTGACATGTTTTACACTCATTCACAACGACTTCAATCTCGTGGTCCAACTTTGGCCACCAAAAATAACTTTGAGCTAAAGCTTTCATTCGGGTAATGCCCACATGACCTTGGTGTAATTGCTGTAAAAGTGCCCTTCTTCCTGGGGATGGAATTATCACTCGTGCCCCCCACAATACGCATCCATCTTGCACACTCAGCTCTGTTTTTCTCACCTCATACGGTCGAAAAACTGGATCCGTTTGTTGGACTGGCCAGCCTTGCTGGACCCACTGAAACACTCTAGCAAGCACCGGGTCTTTGTGTGTCCAAACTCTCAGTTCTTTAGCAGACACCAATGTTATGTCTTCCATCATCAAAACTCGGTCCTCCGCTTCCTCTTCTTGGATATGCCCTGGCATCGGCAATCTACTTAGTGCATCTGCATTACTATGGTGTTTTCCAGGCTTATAAACAATCTCGTATTCATAAGCTCTCAACGTTACAGCCCATCTCTGAATGCGAGGAGAAACCATCTGCGGCACTGCTTTCATCTCGTTGAATAATGACAACAAAGGCTTATGATCAGTGCAAATGGTAAACTTCCTCCCATAGAGGTACTTGTGAAATCGCTTGATTCCAAACATCACAGCTAAACCCTCTTTATCTATCTGAGAATAGTTTGACTCCGCTGATGTCAAAGTTCGTGACATGAACCCAATGGGTCTCTCTTGTCCATCTGGCATCCGGTGTGCCAACACCGCCCCCAATCCATAGGGTGAGGCATCACATGACAAAATTAAGTCCTTGTGACTATCGTAGTGCACCAAAACCTCTGAAGATTGCATTAGTTCCTTTGACTGTTCAAACGCTCTGTCCTGTTCCTTTTTCCACGACCACTGAGCTTCCTTCCTTAACAACTTATGCAAAGGAGCTAACAGTGTTGACAGATTTGGCAGGAACCTGTTATAATAGTTGAGTAAGCCTAAATAGGCTTTCAGTTCTGTAACATTTGTGGGTGCTGGTGCCTGTTGAATGGCTTCCACTTTATTTGGCAGGGGGTGTAGGCCTGATGCATCCACCTTGTAGCCCAGGAATTCTGCTTCCGTTGCCATGAAAGCACATTTACTCCGTTTCACCCGTAGACCTGCCTCTCGTAGTCGACTCAGCACCTCATTCAGCGTCTCCAGATGCTCTCGAATGTTCCTTCCCGTCAACAGGATATCGTCTAAATACACAGCCACCTTTGAAATTCCTGCCACTAGTCCCTCCATTATTCTCTGAAAAATAGCTGGACTCGAGGAAACCCCAAAAGGTAAACGATTTACTTGGAACAAACCTTTGTGTGTGTTAAGGGTAACATACGTCTTTGACCCTTCTTCTAGCACTACTTGTTGATATGCCTGACTGAGGTCCAGTTTACTAAACTTTTCACCTCCCGACAGCTTTTCAAACACATCCTCCACCTTGGGCAAGGGATACTGCTCTAGCTTCGAGACTTGGTTCACTGTTAACTTGTAGTCACCACAGATGCGTACAGTACCATCTGGCTTTAATACTGGAACAATTGGTGCGGCCCATTCCGCAAACTTTACTGGTTCAATTATACCTTGCTTCGTGAGTCTCTCTAACTCAAACTCAACTTTCTTCTTCATCGCATATGGTACAGGACGGGGTTTGTAAAATCTTGGCGTTACGTTTTCTTTCACGTGTATCTTTGCTGGTGGACCCCTCCAGGTCCCCAGTTCCTCTTTAAATACGTCTTCATTATTCTCTAGCACCTCTTGCAAGGTCAGGCCCGGCTGTTCTACCTTATGGAGCTGAAGGCAGTCCATGTTTAGCTCCTTTAACCACACCCGGCCTAGCAGGTTTGGTCCCTTACCTGCTACCACCATGACTGGCAATTCTTTGACTTGGTCTTTATATTTTACCTTCATTTTCACCATTCCCAACGTGGGAACTATTTCACCCGTGTAGGTTTTCAAAGTCACTGAACAGTCCTGCAGCTTCCGAGCTTCTCTGGGCCATAACTTCCCATACTCAGCCTTTGACAGAACTGTGACACTACACCCCGTATCAACTTCAAACTGCACCATTTTACCATTTAAGTCCAACTGGGTTTTAATGGGATCAACTCTTTCCCACTTGGCCTCTTTCACGTTAAACATTGTGAACACTTCTTCGGCTTCCCTGGTTGGTTTATCTGTAACTTCACGCATGTGGTGTGCATACTGCCATTTATTTTTTCGGTTTCCCTTCCTTTCCATCATACTGCTTTTTCCTCCCCCTTTTTCGGCTGCTCCCGAGAGGGTATTGAGCGGCACATTTTCTTTACATGGCCCTTTTTCCCGCAAGCATGACATTTTACAGTTAAAAGCGACAGTTCCGTGACAGATGTTCACCTCCACACCTGTAACAAGCATACTGACCAGACTTTCCTTGTGAATTATGCTCCACGACCACCTTATGCACTGGTAGTGGGGTCGCACTCCTGCTTCCAACCCCTTCCGTGGTTTTCTGTTGTAAATCACGAATGTCTTTAGTCGCTGTCTCTATGGCCTGTGCCAACTTCAAGGCCTTTTCAAACGACAAGTCAGGCTCTGCTAACAATCTGCGTTGTATGCGGTCGTCTGCAATGCCACATACGAGCCTATCTCGTAGCATTTCGGTCAGTCTGTCCCCATAATCACAATGTTGTGCCAGTTCCCTCAACACTGCGACATACTCCATTACCATTTCATTAGCCATTCTAGTCCTTGAATTTAACTTGAACCTCTGGACTATTGCACTTTCGGCCGGGTTATAATGTGACTGAAGTAAACTCGTCAACTCTGTGAGCGATTTGTCCCCGGTTTATCCGGACTCAATAAGTTCCTCATCAGACTGTACGTCTTACTGCCCACCGAGCTTAGCAATATGGCTCGCTTCCGACCCGCTTCCATTATCTGGTTTGCCTCAAAAAAATGTTCCAACACTTCACAATACTCCTCCCAGGTCTGTGTCTGACAGTCGTATGCAACTAGTGACCCCAACATGGAACCCGACATCACTCCAGCAGGCCCCGTCTCTTCGTCATCCGACATGAACTACAGCTCACCAGGTTACTCGCAGCGGACTCGGAGGCATCCCATCCTCGTCGCCAATATGTTACATCGTGGTAATGAAGGAGACCACACGGTTTATTAAGTTGTAAGGCCTTCCTTTATTAAGAGCCTCCAGGTGCGCACCCATGCTTCTTCACACAACTTCTGCAAGTCATCTACTACACAGAACCAACAAGTTACCAGAGAATACAGAACCAACAGTACATGCTGAATTCCCCACAGCGCCCCTACAGTACAACAACTACATTACCAGCCCGAATACTACACTAACCTAGATTTGAACTCTGCACCATTGACACAAGGGGTGAAAACATTATCCCACTGTACTAACCTAGATTTGAACTCTGCACCATTGACACAAGGGGTGAATACATTATCCCACTGTACTAACCTAGATTTGAACTCTGCACCATTGACACAAGGGGTGAATACATTATCCCACTGTACTAACCTAGATTTCAACTCTGCACCATTGACACAAGGGGTGAATGCATTATCCCACTGTACTAACCTAGATTTGAACTCTGCACCATTGACACAAGGGGTGAATGCATTATCCCACTTTACTAACCTAGATTTGAACTCTGCACCATTGACACAAGGGGTGAATGCATTATCCCACTGTACTAACCTAGATTTGAACTCTGCACCATTGACACAAGGGGTGAATACATTATCCCACTGTACTAACCTAGATTTAAACTCTGCACCATTGACACAAGGGTGAATAGATTATCCCACTGTACTAACCTAGATTTGAACTTTGCACCATTGACACAAGGGGTGAATACATTATCCCACTGTACTAACCTAGATTTGAACTCTGCACCATTGACACAAGGGTGAATACATTATCCCACTGTACTAACCTAGATTTGAACTCTGCACCATTGACACAAGGGTGAATACATTATCCCACTGTACTAACCTAAATTTGTACTCTGCACCATTGACACAAGGGGTGAATACATTATCCCACTGTACTAACCTAAATTTGTACTCTGCACCATTGACACAAGGGGTGAATACATTATCCCACTGTACTAACCTAGATTTGAACTCTGCACCATTGACACAAGGGGTGAATACATTATCCCACTGTACTTTACTGGTTCAATTATACCTTGCTTCGTGAGTCTCTCTAACTCAAACTCAACTTTCTTCTTCATCGCATATGGTACAGGACGGGGTTTGTAAAATCTTGGCGTTACGTTTTCTTTCACGTGTATCTTTGCTGGTGGACCCCTCCAGGTCCCCAGTTCCTCTTTAAATACGTCTTCATTATTCTCTAGCACCTCTTGCAAGGTCAGGCCCGGCTGTTCTACCTTATGGAGCTGAAGGCAGTCCATGTTTAGCTCCTTTAACCACACCCGGCCTAGCAGGTTTGGTCCCTTACCTGCTACCACCATGACTGGCAATTCTTTGACTTGGTCTTTATATTTTACCTTCATTTTCACCATTCCCAACGTGGGAACTATTTCACCCGTGTAGGTTTTCAAAGTCACTGAACAGTCCTGCAGCTTCCGAGCTTCTCTGGGCCATAACTTCCCATACTCAGCCTTTGACAGAACTGTGACACTACACCCCGTATCAACTTCAAACTGCACCATTTTACCATTTAAGTCCAACTGGGTTTTAATGGGATCAACTCTTTCCCACTTGGCCTCTTTCACGTTAAACATTGTGAACACTTCTTCGGCTTCCCTGGTTGGTTTATCTGTAACTGCACGCATGTGGTGTGCATACTGCCGTTTATTTTTTCGGTTTCCCTTCCTTTCCATCATACTGCTTTTTTCCTCCCCCTTTTTCGGCTGCTCCCGAGAGGGTATTGAGCGGCACATTTTCTTTACATGGCCCTTTTTCCCGCAAGCATGACATTTTACAGTTAAAAAACGACAGTTCCGTGACAGATGTTCACCTCCACACCTGTAACAAGCATACTGACCAGACTTTCCTTGTGAATTATGCTCCACGACCACCTTATGCACTGGTAGTGGGGTCGCACTCCTGCTTCCAACCCCTTCCGTGGTTTTCTGTTGTAAATCACGAATGTCTTTAGTCGCTGTCTCTATGGCCTGTGCCAACTTCAAGGCCTTTTCAAACGACAAGTCAGGCTCTGCTAACAATCTGCGTTGTATGCGGTCGTCTGCAATGCCACATACGAGCCTATCTCGTAGCATTTCGGTCAGTCTGTCCCCATAATCACAATGTTGTGCCAGTTCCTCAACACTGCGACATACTCCATTACCATTTCATTAGCCATTCTAGTCCTTGAATTTAACTTGAACCTCTGGACTATTGCACTCGGCTTCGGGTTATAATGTGACTGAAGTAAACTTCGTCAACTCTGTGAACGATTTGTCCCCGGTTTATCCGGACTCAATAAGTTCCTCATCAGACTGTACGTCTTACTGCCCACCGAGCTTAGCAATATGGCTCGCTTCCGACCCGCTTCCATTATCTGGTTTGCCTCAAAAAAATGTTCCAACACTTCACAATACTCCTCCCAGGTCTGTGTCTGACAGTCGTATGCAACTAGTGACCCCAACATGGAACCCGACATCACTCCAGCAGGCCCCGTCTCTTCGTCATCCGACATGAACTACAGCTCACCAGGTTACTCGCAGCGGACTCGGAGGCATCCCATCTTCTCGTCGCCAATATGTTACATCGTGGTAATGAAGGAGACCACACGGTTTATTAAGTTGTAAGGCCTTCCTTTATTAAGAGCCTCCAGGTGCGCACCCATGCTTCTTCACACAACTTCTGCAAGTCATCTACTACACAGAACCAACAAGTTACCAGAGAATACAGAACCAACAGTACATGCTGAATTCCCCACAGCGCCCCTACAGTACAACAACTACATTACCAGCCCGAATACTACACTAACCTAGATTTGAACTCTGCACCATTGACACAAGGGGTGAAAACATTATCCCACTGTACTAACCTAGATTTGAACTCTGCACCATTGACACAAGGGGTGAATACATTATCCCACTGTACTAACCTAGATTTGAACTCTGCACCATTGACACAAGGGGTGAATACATTATCCCACTGTACTAACCTAGATTTGAACTCTGCACCATTGACACAAGGGGTGAATAGATTATCCCACTGTACTAACCTAGATTTGAACTTTGCACCATTGACACAAGGGGTGAATACATTATCCCACTGTACTAACCTAGATTTGAACTCTGCACCATTGACACAAGGGTGAATACATTATCCCACTGTACTAACCTAGATTTGAACTCTGCACCATTGACACAAGGGTGAATACATTATCCCACTGTACTAACCTAAATTTGTACTCTGCACCATTGACACAAGGGGTGAATACATTATCCCACTGTACTAACCTAAATTTGTACTCTGCACCATTGACACAAGGGGTGAATACATTATCCCACTGTACTAACCTAGATTTGAACTCTGCACCATTGACACAAGGGGTGAATACATTATCCCACTGTACTAATCTAGGTTTGAACTCTGCACCATTGACACAAGGGGTGAATACATTATCCCACTGTACTAACCTAAATTTGTACTCTGCACCATTGACACAAGGGGTGAATACATTATCCCACTGTACTAACCTAGATTTGAACTCTGCACCATTGACACAAGGGGTGAATACATTATCCCACTGTACTAATCTAGGTTTGTACTCTGCACCATTGACACAAGGGGTGAATACATTATTCCACTGCACTAACCTAGATTTGAACTCTGCACAATTGACACAAGGGTTGAATACATTATCCCACTGTACTAACCTAGATTTGAACTCTGCACCATTGACACAAGGGTTGAATACATTATCCTACTGTACTAACCTAGATTTGAACTCTGCAACATTGACACAAGGGTTGAATGCATTATCCCACTGTACTAACCTAGATTTGAACTATGCACCATTGACACAAGGGTTGAATGCATTATCCCACTGTACTAGCCTAGATTTGAACTATGCACCATTGACACAAGGGTTGAATACATTATCCCACTGTAAGTTCATAGGTTCATAGGTTTACACTAGGCTATCTGCCCTAAGGCATTTATAAGCCTAGCCCAAAATTTTGTGGCTTACGCCACCCCTTATATGAAAAAATACTGTGCCCTTTAGTTTGTTGTGCCTCTGTCCAGCAGTGACACAGAGATGATTCCCGGGATAAACCTACGATCTCCCATCCACAGGTCAAGATTTCTCTTGAACAGAGCCAGCGAGGTGCTCTGCCTCACATGGACTGGGATTTTATTCCACAGCATAGGGAGTCTCTGAGTGATAAATCTATCCCTCCAGCACGTCCTATTTATATCCGTGCTAAGGTACTAACCTAGATTTGAACTCTGCACCATTGACACAAGGAGTGAATACATTATCCCACTGTACTAACCTAGATTTGAACTTTGCACCATTGACACAAGGGTGAATACATTATCCCACTGTACTAACCTAGATTTGAACTCTGCACCATTGACACAAGGGTGAATACATTATCCCACTGTACTAACCTAGATTTGAACTCTGCACCATTGACACAAGGGTTGAATGCATTATCCCACTGTACTAACCTAGATTTGAACTCTGCACCATTGACACAAGGGTTGAATGCATTATCCCACTGTACTAACCTAGATTTGAACTCTGCACCATTGACACAAGGGGTGAATACATTATCCCACTGTACTAACCTATAAGTTAGTGCAATACGCGATTTCCTTCTACATATTAAGGATCTCAGGCATTATGCAATGCCTGCAACGCACTGTCACATATGGGGGGGGACAGGTCCTGGCATACATTATTCCATGGCATACATTTCCTGAAGGATATAAAGTGCAAAACCTGAATGTCTGGCATTAATGACTGAACTGTAATCATCAGTGAATTACCAGGGCAGGTGAAATGGTGAGATTGTGGATGATCTGACAGCAGGGACAGGTATAGGGTAAGTCATGTGTGTGAGTGTGTGTTTGAGAGTGACTGAGGGATAGCCTCTGCTTCAGTGATGCGATCACCAACATACTACTTATTGTGGACAGTGTTGATAAGCACTTCAAGGTAGGAAACACAATTCAGAGACATGTCTTTTAGCCCATAATTAGTTTTTTCCTCATTGTGCCTAATTTGTTTCTGAATCACAAAATACTGCATTGGGGGAGCAGGGCTTTTTAGCATGAGCTATACAGCTCAGGCTGGAGTTATTAATGAATCCCAAGTATTAGTAATAATAATAACCTCTCAGTTAGAACACAGGCTTCATTGGGTACCATAAATATCAAATACATACAAATGGGGGGGTCAACTTATAGGAGGGACTGCCTTACATATTCAGAGTCTTAATACACATTTGCAGTAAGACTGTGACAATTTCTGATGTTATTTGTAGGGAAGTATGGAATTAACTTTTTTATAGGTGTCCATGTTGCACTATTCTAGAAAAACAGTTGTTCATAGAAAAGTTATCACCATGTTTCATGCAAAGCACTTAATAAGAGCTGGCAATCTTATTGCCCTAGAAATTGACTGGCTTTCCTTAATAACCACTTATAACATTTTTCTAACATTTGTAGCTGTACTAAATCAATTTACTGAAATTGTTATAGAAAATTGGTGGGAAAAGAAGGTATTTGATGTGTGGGTCAAAATGATTAAACAAGAAAATCCGCTGGGCAGGTAGAACAGGAACAACAAGGCAAAGCAAAACACAGTTCTTTAGAGAATAGAACAACTTTAATGTTGCTTTCATCCCCAGAGACGTTTTCAGAATAAACATCAACTGCAAACCAAATCTTATAAACACAAACTCAAACCTTTAATTATTACATAATTATCAATTACCCAATTATCCAATCCAAAAACCCTTTCCAAACTAAAATTCCATGAAAACCATTTATAAAATACCCAAAAATAAAAAACATGTATAAAAAATAAAATATAAAAATATAGACAAACAATTTTATATAATTTTATATATTTATAAAAACTTTTAACCTCCTTTTTTAAAAAAAAAACAAACATTTTATGTTAGAGTCATTCATTCCTGTAGGTTTATCCTCCTAAGTGGTTTCCCCCTTGTTCCACTTGATCCTTATAACAACCTCCCCTGATATTCTTAGGTACTTGTTTTAAGATGGAAAACAATTTTTTTTGTATGCAGGACACTTAAGGGTGTGCCTATAAAGTGCATTGCTACAATTACTTGTATTAATAGAATAGAGATGTTCCTTAATTCTTTGATATAAACATCTAGTGGACATCCCTACATAAAAATCCCTACAAAGTGAACAGGCTACTACATAAACTATCCCCTGTGTTTTGCAATTATAACCACCCTGAACTCAAAATAGGTGGAAAATCAGTATACCTACATTTCCTGATCTCATCAGACAGTTTAGATAACAACCCTACCCGATACCCCCTTTCCATAAACATTTTAATAATAAATGAAACCTCTTGTTCAAAAACATGGTCATTCAAGGTCATTCTGGAAGCACTACTTAACTGACCCTTAAGAATATTGTTCTTCACAAATGTAGAGTGATTGCTAGAATAGTACAAGTAACTATTAACAAAAGTATTTTTTCTAAAAATATTAATACTAAAATTCAATCTGCAAGTGTCCCATTTAATGGTAATGTCCAAAAAATTAACCTCCAAACCTACATCCTCCACCACAAACCTTAATAATTCAGAATGGTCATTCATATTATTGATTGTTTCATGATCATAACTATTTTTGTTCATCAAAATAGGTTATAAGCACTTAAAGGGGTAGCTATGGGGTCGGCAGCTGCCCCTGCTTATGCTAATATTGTTCTCAGATGGTGGAAACAAAGGGTGTTAAAACCCATCTTGTCTAAGTACAAAGTCATCGAAAAGCCTGAGAAGTTATTTCATAAAGTCCAGTAAAGTATCAAAAAGTTATTTTGCAAAGTTCAGTAAAGTAACGGAAAGTTATTTCGTAAAGTTCAGTAAAGTATTGAAAAGCCTGAGAAGTTTATTTCACAAAGTCCAGTTATTCAGAAGTACTACAAGTTCATTCATTCACATAATTCCGATAAGTCCAACTAGAATATAAGTTAAGAGCACAGAGGCATTGGACAAGTTCTGTTTATGCCAGAAACTTCTACATATATGTATGTGTGTATATTCATGCTTATTTAAAAAAAAAAAAAAAAACTTCGCTGATATGGGCTAATATGGAAGATGGATTTTGAAACTCCCCTACCACTTGTGTTTGATCATAATATTGCACAGAACTGGAGAATATTTGAGCAAGAGTATGATGTTTTCATTCATACAAGCAGCTTATGCAGGTAGAGATGCATGCACTAGGGCATTCATTTTGCTAAACCTAGCAGGGTCAGAGGCCATAGAAAGAGAGCGTTCATTTGTGTATGCACTGGCAGTGTATGAAGAAGGTCCAGACCACCATATTGTTGTACAAGCTGAATCAAGGGAAGATCCTGAGTGTTTAAAGCGCAAGATTAGAGAGATGTGCAACCCCCAGATTAATGTTGCGTTACAGAGGCATTTGTTTTACACAGGAGATCAGAATCCAGGGGAAAACATTTGCAGCTTATATAACTGACTTGAAAAACAGAGCTAAGATGTGTTGGTTTGGTGATCTAAAAGATGAGCTGATAAAGGGCAGGCTTGTATGTGGTATTAATAGTGCTGCTATGAGAAAGATTTTAGTTCGTGACAGTGATTTAATGCTGATCAAAGCCATAGAAGTTTGTCAAATCCATGAGGTGACAGAAAAACATTGAAGTATGCTTGCGAGTGACAAAAGTATGGTTCAGTTGGCTCCAGAGCACATGTAGACAGTACGCAACACATGGCAAACAAGAACAGGCCTAAGCATGTGACATCTACAAGATTTCCAAAGTCACGTGGTTTTCTAGAAAGTTCCAGGAAAAGTGCAAGCTCCAGCACCAGCTCAATGCAATACAAACATGAATCAGCAAAACCCAAATCTAGCTTTATTGAAAACTGTCGCAATTGTGGTGCGAATCAAGAGTCTAAAAGAGAGAAGTGCTTAGCATTTGGTCAGCAATGTCACAAGTGTAAAAAGTGGAACCATTTCCAAACGTTTTGTAAGTCAAGTAATCCTGACACAGTTGTAAAGTAAGGTCACACAAAAAAAGGAAATTAATCAAGTAGAGCCGAAGCAGACCGCTTCCTATGTAGATGGCGTTATCAGTTCTTGGTTAAACATGTGATGCAGTAAACTTATTGACAAGAAGTGAAGTGTTTTGTACAGTCCAGATTAATGGAAAATCCACAGAGCTCAAAGTAGATGCTGGCTCAAAGTGTAATGTTATATCAACGGACACATTTGCAAAAGTGAGGACTAACGAACAACGCAATGTAAACATTAGTGCAAGACTTGTTGCTTATGGAGGTGAAGAAATTCAAACCGAAAGTTCAGTGATACTTTCATGTTATTTGGCTGAGAACTGTTACAACATGTTATTCTATGTAGTCCAAGGCCACTGCAATCTTTATTAGGTCTCAAAGGTATTTTAAGAATGAATCTGCTTTCTTCTGCTAAAGAAGTTCATCATGTAAGTGCAGTTCCAACTTCCAATTTCTCTGAAGCCATTTTCTCACAGTATACTGATGTTTTTGATGACAAATTGGGCAAGCTTCCAGTTGTATATTCCATGAAGTTAGACCCAGAGATCACTCCAGCAGTCAGACCAACAGGAAGAGTTCTGATAGCTATGCAAGATAAAGTAAAAACTCAGCTGGATAAATTGGTGCAGCAAGGTGTGATTTGTCCAGTCACAGAACCAACTGAATGGGTATCGTCCATGGTAGCTGCTCACAAAAAAGGCTCAGATGAAATCAGAATATGCATCAACCTAAGAGATTTGAACAAAGCATTAAAAGATCATATCATCCAATGCGCACAGTTGAAGAAGTTGCATCTTTAATAACGGATGCCACTGTATTTTCTGTTTTGGATGCAGAGAGTTAATTTTGGCAAGTGATGCTGGATCGCAAATCCTCATTTCTAACAACTTTTGGTACTCTGTGTGGTAGATATGGATTCCCAAGGATGCCATTTGGAATAAATTCTGCAAGTGAAGTTTTTCAGAGTGCAATGGAAACATTTGTTTTGGGTTATCCTTGTGGCATAATAGTAGACGATCTGTTGGTTGGAGGCAATGGTGAAGGAGAGCATAAAAGAAACCTCAAGAAAGTTCTAGACAGAGCACATGAAGTGAACTTAAAGCTCAATCCTCTGAAGTGCAAATTCAGACTTCCAGAAGTTACATATGTAGGACATTTGTTTACAAGTACAGGCTTGAGACCAGACCCGACCAAGCAAGCAGCTATTCTAGAGATGTCAGCGCCAGACAATGTACAAAGTTTACAACATTTTATAGGTTCATAGGTTGGTACTAGGCTATCGGCCCTAGGGCCTATACAAGCCTAGCCATAACAATTTTCTGGCTATTTCTTCCCACACTATTTACTTCCCTGGACCCCTATCTAGCAGGGCGACTGACATGATCCCTGGGGTGAATTTCCATTCTCCCATCCAATTATCAAGGTTCCTTTTGAAGTGGGCCAAAGAGACGCTCTGCTTGACATGTGTGGGCAGTCTATTCCAGAGTCTGGGGAGTCTCTGGGTCAGGAACCTATCCCTCCAGCATGTTTTGTTTATTGTGATGACAAGAATTAGATCCCTGGAGTGTGTGGCTCTGAGGGATTGGGATTTCTTTAAGTGTAGCATGTCCAACAGCTCTGGGTTTGACATGGCCTTGCATGTTAAGCATAGATGGCCTCAGAGAAGACAATATGCTACAGAGTATAGCTGGAGTTTTTTAAGGTGGTCAGCATAGGGCATCTGCTTTAGGCATGTGATTCTTTTCGTGAGGTAATTCTGCGGCCTTTCCAGTTGTTGCAGATGTTTTGAGAGGTACATACCAAATGGGGCATTGTATTCTATAATGGGTCTAATGGGGGATGAGTACTGTGGGACAATGACCACCTTTTTTCTGGATGAAAAGCCCTTAGTGATGAGGTGTGCCACATAGAAGGATTTCCTGACTGTTGTGGCAATATGGTTATTGAAGGTGAGACCACTGTCCACCTGTGTCCCTAAGTCTCTTATCACACTTTCGGTGTTTAGTGTACTGCCACCTATGTGGTAATTCACAGGTACATGCCTTTTCCCAAAGGGGATAACTACACATTTCTTGGCATTGAACTTGAGCCCATGGCTCTAGCACCAAGCATCTGTTTCTGTAAGGCCCTTTTGTAGAGTATCCACATTATTTGGGGATTCAATAATGGCTCCCAGTTTGCAGTCATCTGTGAACTTTGTTAGCCAGAGTCCCTTAGTGTTGGCCTATACTTCAGAGAAGTAGATGCCAAACAAGAGAGGTCCAAGGACTGAGTCCTGAGGTATTCCACTTGTCACTTGTCTGGAGCTGGATTTGGAGTCAGCTACTTTTACAGTGTGGGTTCTGTCAGTAAGCCAGTTGTCAACCCATCGAGTAATGTAGGGATTAATGCCCAGTTTAGTAAGTTTATCTATGATTCCAGAGTGAGGGATGGTGTCAAAGGCCTTGGTGAGGTCCAGAGAGGCTGTGTGGACTGCCTTACCCTCATCCACGGGTCTGGAGACTGATTCGAAGAAGTCAGTCAGGTTCAGGAGACAAGATTGGCCCTTTACAAACCCAAACTGGGTGGGGTTCAGTGTTTGAAGGTTGCCAATGTCTTTGTTTATAAGTTCCATGGCCTTGCAGGTCAGGCTCGTCAGACTGATGGGGTGGTAGTTCCCAGGATCCAAGGTGGATCCCCCCTTGTGGAGTGGGATAACTGTAGCTGTGCGCCACTCAGTGGGCACGAAGCCTGAGGTGAGAATATGATTAAACATGACACTTAGGTGAGGTGCCAGTTCATTTTGTAGTCCATGTAGTACACAGCCCTGGATGTCATCTGGCCCCATGGATGCTGTATTCTTAGCTTTAGAGAGTGCGTCTTCCACCTGTGTGGCCATTATTACCGGAATTTGGCAATCTTCCGGTATTGAGATGGGCCATTTAGGGGGTGAGAGGGGGGGTGAAGTTGGCACTGAATCGATCTGCCAGGATATTGGCAATATCCTTGGGATCAGTATATTTAATGCTATTCTGTTGTAGCTCAGAGCAGATTTAAGCATTGCCATTTAGATTCTTGACATAGTTATAGAATGCCTTGTGGTTGGGAATCTTTGGCAATTTTATTTTCGTAACTAGCTTTGGAGGATTTTATGAGGGATCTCAGCATCTTACTGAGGCTGGTAAGGGAGTTTTTTGCATCCTGGGATTTTCTTCTTTTCTGCAACAGTTTCTTACTTTTGTTGTAAAGTTTGTTTATGGCAGGGAACCACCAGATTGGCTTCCTTATTTTGGAGGAGAGCATCATGGTTCTATTTGGGATGGCACGATTCATACATGAGTGGATGTGCTCATACAGTACCTTAGTGTAGGACTCAGCAGTCGAACTTTCAGTTCCCGTCTGCATGGGTGTCATGAAGTTTGTAACTTCTGACTTGAGAAGCATGAAGTTGTCTTTGGAGAAGTTTTTTGTGGAGATTTCCTTACTGGGGAGTGGGGAGTGGGATGTGGATGTTAAGGGTGATTAGCTTATGGTCTGACCTGACCAACGAGGGGATGACCACAGGTGTGGAGCATCGATTTCCCATGTTGGTAATGACCAGGTCTAGGATATTGGAGCCCCTGGTGGGAGTATAAATTAGTTGATCCAGGGCATTAGAATTTATGAATTCCAAGAACCATTGGGCAAAGGTGTTGGTACATGAGTAGTTTTCCCAGTTAATGGCAGGGTAGTTGAAATCACCCTGTATTAGGGTGTTTGGTTGTATAGTAATATTTTCCAGTATGTTTAGAAAGGTGTAGTGAGAATCTTGGGGCATGGTGGTGGATCTGTAGCAAGCTACAATTTGGATTGCAGTCTTACCTAGTGTTAGCTGCACCTGGAGAATTTCAGACGCATTGTGTTGGGCAACCAACCTGGTGGTGTGAATATCCTTGGTGAATATGGACACTCCTCCACCTTTAGTGTTTCGATCCTGGTTTGGTGGCCTAAGAGTGTGCTAAAAGGCCTAAGAGTGTGCTAAGAGTTGTAGCCTGGTATTGCAGTGGTGCTCTCTGGAGCCTTGAACCAGGTCTTAGTTACTGCACAGATATCAATGTTCTCCATTTTTAGGAGTGCCTCGAGAGAGTGCATTTTGAGGTTTAGACTTCTACCATTGAGTAGCATTACCTTCAGATTTTGCATGCTTGTACCTGTTATGGTGGTGGTTTTGTTCTTTGAACTTTGCCTAAAAAAGGCACTATAGGGGTGGCAAGAGCCTTAGCCAGTAACCTGACTCCCAGGGGTGACAGGTGCAGACCATCTCTGGCAAAGCATCGTGGTCTGTCGATCATGTCGCCCCAGGCAGACAGATACTGGATCCCCTTTGAATGACACCAGAAGCTTAGCCAATTGTTGAAGTCAATCATTTTGTCCTTATATTGTGGTATACTTCTGGGCAAAGGCAGGATGCTACTCAGGGCTAGGGTCATACCTGCCTGGGCCACATGATCCGAGAGCTCTTCCATGTCTCTTTTCATGTAGTCCAGGGAGGTACGTCTCAAGTCATTCCCCCCAACATGGACAATGACAGAGTCATATTTGTACTTGTTGTGGAGTGACCTGAGTGCATGAGTTATGAGGTGGATTCTGGCACCCAACAGGCAGCTCACTGTAATTTTCTCCTTGTTCAGCCTAGTGAGTGGGACATCAGTGTGCCTGACTATAGAGTCACCTATGACTAAAGTGTTAGGTATGTTGTCTTGCCTTAGGGGTTGTTGCTGTGTGGCACACTGGTGTTGTGAGCTATGTGACACTTTGGTTGTGATTGGTGTTTGCGTTTCAGCTTCGGAGGTCCTTGTTGCTTGGGCAGGTTACAGTTAAGGGCCTCCGCATATGTGGATTTAGTGTTGCTATGTGTGGGTGTTGGTGGTGTGAGTTTAGAAGGGCTATGTGTTGCTTTTCTGGGCATGGTCAACTTTTTAGCCAAATATATATCAGACCTCAGCAAGTTAACATCATCTTTAAGAGAGCTAACATGCAAAAATGTTGCATGGTCTTAGTCATGGTTGGAACATCATCAGAAGGCATTTGAAGAACTTTAAGCAGACAATTGCCACCCCATCTACGTCAGGATACTATGATGTGAACAAACCAGTTATTCTTTCCTGTGATGCTTCAAAGTTTGGCCTAGGTGCAGTTGTACTTCAAGAGGGCAGACCAGTAGCCTATGCAGCTAGAACACTAACCCAAACTGAGATGCATTATGCTCAAATTGAGAAAGAGCTTTTGGCTATAGTACTTGCATGTTGCAAGTTTCATGATTATATTTATGGTCGAGCTTTTCAGATTGAAACTGATCATCAACCTCTAGTTACTATTCTAAAGAAGCCTATGCATTCTGCTCCAGTGAGATTACAAAGAATGATGCTCAAATTGCCCAGTACAAATTCAAATTGGTCTACACTAAAGGCAGGTTGCTTTATCTGACTGATACCTTATCCAGATTTCCTAGAAATAGAACAGAATAGCTTGACGCAGAGGCTTTTGACTTTGATGTGATGTCAGTGCATAATTTTTCCACCACTAGACTTGATAAGTTAAGAGATCACACTCATACTGATCCAATTTCAAAGAAGCTCAGTCATTATATTGATGTTAGATGGCTGTCAAAGCAATCTAGTGTATTACCTGAGGTGCAAGTGTATTTTCCTTACAGAGATGAATTGTTGATGGAAGATGGCATTATTTTCAAAGGTCTTAAAATTGTTGTTCCTGCTTCCTTACAGCAAGAATACATTCAAATGTTGCATTGTGGTCACCCAGGATCTACATCCACTAAGAGAAGAGTCAGAGAATTGATATTTTGGCCTTCATTATCAAAAGACATTGATAGAGTTCTTTCTTCTTGTTCAGTTTACAATAGTACTAGACTGCATTTGCAAAGAGAATCGCTTCAGCTAAATCCAATTCCTGAACTATCTTGGTCTACTGTAGCAACCAATATCTTTGTGTGGAACAATCAACACTACTTTGTTTTGGTAGACTCTTATTCAATTTGAAATTAAACAGTATGATGACCCAGAAGGTAAAACAATAAAGCATAGACAGAAGCTGCCACAGGAAACACAAGTTTAATCCACAAGCCACAAACAGTTCACATAAATGCCTCCAAATACACAGTACATTTTCGTTTCTTCTACTTCATCAGATGTGGGCTGATTCCAAACCTAACACCTTTTATAAAGCATATTATTTCAATTAACAAATCACCTTTGCTGAGCAGTCAACTTGTAATTAAAAAAGTACTTTTGTGCTTTTAACCTGATGTTAACATGATTGTGTTTAACATGATAAAAATTTGAAGATGTGTGCCAATACATTACTAAATCACATAATCATATTATAAATAACCATTCACTTTTAAAACTGTGTTCGATTTTGATAAAATGAATTAATTAAAAAAATAAATAAATAAATACAAAATGAAATGAAACCTTCCATTGATGACAGAAATACTTCTGCAAAAACTAATCCATTTAGCACCATCTAGTGGCCAAACAAAGATTTTGCAAGGAACAACAGAATTACAAACCATCCCTGTTCCTTAAAACATAACTTACATAGAGTGTGTTCTAAAAATGCCTACTTTAATATATGTTGTATCTACAAATAAATACATATGTTGAAAATACATAAATAACATATTACCATTTAATTAGAAAAACTTATTAAAAACCATCTTATTAAAAATTGCATTCAAATGAACATTATAATAAAAATTACTTAGTAAAAAAGCTGTTTAGTAAAAGGTATGTAGAGAGTTTAAAAAGCATGTAGAGAATTTAAAAAGCATTTAGGACACCTTATAAGGGGACATTTGAGCAACTTTCTTGAAATTCCCATTAGACACATGTTACAATTTAGCTGATCTTATTTTCAAAAGGGGGCTATGGAAATATTTTCGTTAAGACCCTGGGCTTTGTTTGCCTCTAGTAATAGTTGTCAGTACAGCTCCCTATATTCTATTCTTTCTTCCCACAGCCCTCCCCTTTTGTCTATGTCTACTGTATCAATAACATAAAATTGTGCCTCTGGGCATTCCTTCGCATGCTTATATCAGTGCATTTGTTTCCTTTTTACCTGTATGTCATATATATGCTCGTATATTCTCCTTTTTAGTTTCCTCCTGTTTTACCTGTATGTCATATATATGCTCGTATATTCTCCTTTTTAGTTTCCTTTCAGTTTTTCCAACATAAACACCTTGGCATGTCTTACACAATGCCAGGTATACCAAGCCTTTAGAATCACAATTATTAAAGTCCCTACTTTCCAGCTTTATGTTTCTACTTTCTTTAAAAACGTCTTTGTTTATAACATAGGTACATTGCGAACAATGACTGCATTTAAATGTTCCTTTCTTTGTTCTCCTATTAAGATATTGGGTATCTGTATTACCTTCCAATAATTTTTTGAGGTTATTGGAATTTTTGTATACTACCTTACTTTTCGAGATGTTGTCTAAGTCAGTGAAAGCTATTTTCAACTACTTCTCTCACTATCCTTGAACTGGCATTGTACTCTAACACCAATGCATTACTGAAATTCTCATCCACATTTCTTGCAGTTACTTCCTTTTCAGTAGCGTCTATACCCAATATAGGTTTAAATTTACTCTTCCTACCCTCCATCACCTCTGTCTCTGTCTTTTCTATTAACCAGTCAGGATAACTTCTATTCTTAAACATTTTTCTAAGAACATTCATTTCTTCCATAAAATCATCATTTGAAGTCATCCTACATGACATACTATACTGGCCTATTACTATATTTCTTTTATAATACATAGGATGAGCACTCTTATAATGTAGGTAAGAGTTCGAATAGGTCTTTTTCCTATAAACCTTGGACTGAAATGTATTGTCTTTTTTATATATTTCTATGTCCAAGAATGCTAGGGTATCTTCACTGAAGGAATAAGTGAATTCTAAAAAAATCTGTACTTGTATTTAAAAAATCAATAAATACTGGTACCTGTTCACTCGGTGCCACCCAAAGAATACAAATGTCGTCCAGAAATCTCTTATATTAAATCCAACACCTCTTATTTGTGATTGTAAAACAAATTTTTCTTCCAATTTAGCCAATACCAAATTCGCATATGTAGGGGCACAAGCTGCCCCCATTGCTACTCCCTTTATCTGGTGAAAGTATTCCCCTTAAAATAAATAAAGTTGTACTTTAAAACCAGATCAATCAACTGCATAATTACTGTGCATTCATTATGATTTAAAGTGTTATCTTCAAACACTATTTCTTCCAGTAATTTTAATCCGTGTTCATGGGGTATGCTTGAAAACAAGTCTACCACATCTATAGTCAGAAATCTTAGATGCTCTTTCCAAAAATCCTGTTTTAAACCTCTTAAAAAATCCCAAGAATCTTTTAATATATTACACCTTTTTACCCATATTGCCTTCAATTTCCCATCTATAAACTTAGTAAGTGGTAATGTTTTAGATCCTTCAGCCGAAACTATTGGTCGCAAGGGTGGATTCTTTTCATCCTTATGTATTTTCGGAATCCCGAACATGGTGGGTATTCTTGGCTTCTCCACTTTTAAGTAGCCATATGTCTTGCTGTCTATTAAAATATCTACCAATAATTCCTCTAGTACCATGTCTATACGTCTGTGCACTATATTGATTTCATTTATAGACACGTTGGAATATTTATCAGGATCCCTCAAAATTTCATTCATTTTCCCCTCATAAATAAATAAATAAGAACCATTCCACCACCCTTGTCTGGTTTCATAATTCTTAGATTTTTATCACCCCTAATTTCTTTTAAGGTCTTACTTTCAAGTGGGTTCAGGTTATTTTTGTATTTTACCTTATTAAAACTGTCTCTAACTCCTCTTTCTATTATATTTTCCAAGTTTTTTATCTGGGGGTGTAGGGGGGGATTATTCAAATTGGTTTGAGATCGATCTACTAACAAACTTGTCCTCAACTACTATTATTACTAAGTTGAAATGTCATTTCTCAGTTCATGGTAGTCCACACGTTTTTTTTTCTGACAATGGTGCTCAATTCACTAGCCAGTTGTTTCAGAAATTTGCAAAAGATAGGGACTTTGTGCATATCACTAATAGTCCTGAATATCCTCAGTCCAATGGTCAAGCTGAATGAGCAGTACAGAGTGCAAAGCAATTACTTGAAAGGTTAAAGCGTGATAATACCGATGTATTCTTGAATTTACTTAATCTCAGAAGCATACCCCATGATGATATTCTTGGCTCACCTGCTCAAAGACTACTTTCCAGGTAAACAAGAACTGCTCTACTTATTGCCTCTAGTTTGTTGCAGCCTAAACCCGAGAACAATAAAACCATCAAGGCTCAACTGTTTAAGAAGCGTAATGACTAGAAATGTAGTTATGACAGATCAAGCAGATTGCTTTGTCCGTTGAGGGAAGGAGGGATGGTACGAATCCAGACAATGAACGGTTTTGGTCGAATAGGACAGAATACAGGCATCTGTGCAGAGCCTTGATCTTACTTGGTAAATTCCGAAGGAGTGGAGTATAAGAGAAATTGCAAACATCTTCTTCCTGTACCAGAACCATCATCATCATTACGATCACAACATTGCATCTCTGATGCAAACTGTAAATCATAGAATGAGTCAAACACTGTTTCCAGACCAGAATTTGTTCAAAACTAAGACTGACTCTGTTCCAGAAAGTGATTCAAATATTCCACAGGTCAACAATTTTGCAGAAACTGCCCTAGTTGCCAAATCTAATTCCTAGTTTTATGTCACACGATATGGACGAGTGTCTAAACCAAGTGCAAAATACACAGCAATGTGGGCTTGATTGTACATACCTATATGTTTAACATTGTATAATGCATGTCTATAGATTACCTGTGATTTCTGCATGCCAAACAGTCTCATAACAATTTTATGGTCGATTTCTCAAAGAGGGAGGATGCAGATCAGAGCGTAACGTGTGTGTGTGTGTATTGTGTGTGTGTGTGTGTGTGTGTGTGTGTGTGTGTGTGTGTGTGTGTGTGTGTGTGTGTGTGTGTGTGTGCATGCTTCTTGTATCTTTAAGAAGCATGCGAGGCTGTATGTGCACGTATGTAACCCACACACGTGCACAACCTTATTGCCATTTTGTAGAAGCAGCTACGGCGTGAGTAAGCATAATCATCATCATCATCGTTCGACTTTTCCCGTTAGGGGTCGCCACAGTGGATCGTCTCTTTCCATTTCTTCCTATCCTCTGCATCTTGCTCTGTCACATCAACTGCCTGCATGTCCTCTCTCTCACCACATCCATTAACCTTATCTTAGGCCTTCCTCTTTTCCTCTTACCTGGCAGCTCCATCCTTAGCATCTTTTTCCCAATATACCCATCATCCCTCCTCAGCGCATGTCCAAACCAGCGCAATCTTGTCTCTCTTGCTTTGTCTCCAAACTGTCCAACCTGAGCTGACCCTCTAATATACTGATTCCTAATCCTATCCATCCTAGTCACACCGAGTGCAAATCTTAACATCTTTAACTCTGCCACATCCAGCTCTGACTCCTGCCTTTTTGTCAATGCCACTGTCTCCAACCCATATAACATAGCTGGTCTCACTACTGTCTTGTAGACCTTCCCTTTCACTCTTACTGGTACTGGTCTGTCACAAATCACTCCTGACACTCTTCTGCACCCATTCCACCCTGCCTGTACTCTCTTCTTCACCTCTCTTCCACACTCACCATTACTCTGAACTGTTGATCCCAAGTACTTAAACTCGTCCACCTTTACCAACTCTACTCCCTGCATCCTCACCATTCCTCTACCCTCCCTCTCATTTACACACATATATTCTGTCTTAGCCCTGCTGACCTTCATTCCTCTGCTCTCTAGAGCATATCTCCACCTCTCCAGGGTCTCCTCAACCTGGTCCCTACTCTCAGTATGTCATCTGCAAACATCATAGTCCACAGGGCCTCCTGTCTGATCTCATCTGTCAACCTGTCCATCACCACTGCAAATAAGAAAGGACTCAGAGCTGATCCTTGATGTAATCCCACCTCCACCTTAAATGGATCTGTCACTCCCACTGCAGTCCTCACCACTGTCACACTACCCTCGTACATATCCTGTACCACTCTTACATACTTTTCTGCCACTCCCGACTTCCTCATACAATACCACAACTCTTCTCTAGGTACCCTGTCATATGCTTTCTCCAAGTTTACAAAGACACAATGTAACTCCTTCTGACCTTCTCTGTATTTCTCCAATAACACTCTCAGAGCAAACATCGCATCTGTAGTGCTCTTTCCTGGCATGAAACCATACTGCTGATCACTAATCATCACCTCCCTTCTTAACCTAGCTTCTACTACTCTCTCCCATAACCTCAAGCTGTGACTGATCAGTTTTATCCCTCTGTAGTTA
>NC_056748.1:155955609-156033109 GCF_019279795.1 Protopterus annectens | reverse complement strand
ATCAAGATTATTTGAATGCTATTTGAATACAAGTGTTATATATTACATAGATCTATATAGTAGTATGAACAGTTTTTAAAAAAAAAAAAAGTTTATTTTAGTTTATATGATGCTGTTTTACCAAATGTGTAGTTTTGTCTTGATAGATAATTGAATTGAAAACTGTTAACCTCAGTTAAATATAACTAGTATTAAATTGATAAGGTGGTAGCTGAGGTACTGCTGCTTAGGGTAGGGGTTAACTTGAGTAGTAAATACTACTCTAAGTTGGAGTTTTCAACTCCAGGCTGGATGCAAGGTTTAATCCTTACATTATTTTCACTTGTTCATTGTTATATGTATATAGTTTTGACATCCACAATATATTTTGTATACTCATTGTCACTACAAACAAAATTGAATCCTATACAAAATCCCATAAGAGATTTAATAAATACAGCTATATTTAAAGGTACACCTAAAAGAGGAGATGTAACATTATTTATCTTGTTATTTGTTATTTCGATCATAAGATTCTTGAGTTTTAAAATGCCAAATGACATCTTTAAAAGGAATTTCTTTAAACATTAATGGATTGAATAATCCGTGTAAAAGGGCAAGCCTAATAAGATACATTAATTTACACAAGGCCAATCTAGTCTTCCTGCAAGAAACCCATCTCTTGTACAAAGATATTGATAAACTAGCCACTAATAAGTATACAGTATTGGTTAGTTCAGAGCACACTCAGAAAAAAAGAGGAGTGGCTATTTTATGGAATAAAAGTATGCCCATTCCTAAAACCATTAAGTCTTTTCAGGATGACAAAGGAATGTTTTGTATGGTTACAATGCAAATTAATGGGAAGACTTACACTTTAATTAATGTATATTGGATACCTGGAATTGGTATTAATACAGTGAAACATCATATTGATAAGATCATATCATTCTCTATATGGGATATTATTTTAGCTGGTGATTTTAATTGTATACTACATGAAAGTGATACTACCACTATAAGGAAAAGAAGAATTACATCTAATGCAAAACATTTAAATGATTTTGCTAATTCTTATCATTTGAATGATATTAATAATCAGATAGATTCAAAATCATTACCATACACCTTTTTTCTAACAGATACAAAACTTATTCAAAAATAGATAGGGTCTTTATTTCTAACCAGATGGTAACAGATTTAATTAATTCCAAAATCATTTCATGTCCTATATCTGATCATAACTCAATTGTTTTTGAATTCATGATAAAAATACTCATAATGTTCAGATCAAAAGGATACCAGCATACTTAACTCAGCTAAAAGACTATAAAGAATATATACTTTCAGAAGTACAACATTTTCTAGACATAAATAATACTCCTGAAGTCTCCATTGTCTATGTTTGGGATGCCTTAAAATCATATCTATATGGACAAAGTATCAGATGGTATAATAATAAAAGGAAATCTTGGGATAAGGAATTGTTAGATATTCAAAGTAAATTAGACTCTTATAAACATAATAATAAAGAAAATATTATGGACAAGAAAGTTATTGAAGAAATAAACAAACTAAATGAGAAATACAAAGAAATTTTAACTCATAAAGTTAAAATAACTTTAGAGAAATACAAGTTTTTGTCTTATTCAATAAGCCCCAAATACTTACATAGACTTAAAAATAAAACAAAAAGATTGAATAAACAGAACCATATCAAAGAAATATTTTCTCTAAGGAAAAAGAAGAATGTTTCTAGTATACCAGAAATACTGGATGAATTTAGAAATCACTTTCACAAGATTAACCATAACAACATTAACATGGAACCTAAAGATAAAATAAAGGAGTTTATAACCACAAACATGAATAAAAAGCTTAATAAACAACAGATTAAACTATTGGACAAGAGTATTTCATATACAGAAGTTATTACACAAATAAATAAGCTTAAATAAAACAAAGCACCGGGTAATGATGGTATTATACCAGAGATATATAAAATCCTTTCTAAAACTACATATTCATTAATACATAAGGTTTTTATTTTGGCCCAAACTGAGTTAATAACCCCCCCATCTTGGCAATATACATTTATTTCACCAATTTTAAAACCTAATAAAGATCCAACTAGATGTTCTTCATATCGACCCATCTCATTACTTAATGTTGATTATAAAATGTTTATGAGTATTTTTGCTGATAGATTGAAGACAATCATCCTCGGCATTATAAATATAGATCAGACGGGCTTCATTGTAAATAGAAATACTTTTGATAATATAAGAAGAACTTTAACATTAATTGATTTTGCAAATAGGAAAAAGAAAGATTTAACACTTATTAGTCTTGATATAGGTTCAGCATTTGATTCAGTAAGTTGGGACTATCTGTTTACCTTACTGAAATGCACAAACTTCTCTGATGCATTTGTAAATTTAATTGAGCATTTATACAAAGGAACGCTGGCTTATATTAAGGTAGGAACATATGTTTCACAAAAAATACCCATTCTTAAAGGTACAAAGCAAGGATGTCCACTTTCTCCACTATTATTCACTTTAGTAATGGAGCCTTGGGCTAATTTGATTAGAAACAGTACTGACATAGAGGGGTTTGAAATAGACGAAAATGCAACATCAAAAATTCAACTTTTTGCAGATGATGTTCTAATTACATCAGGAGGATCTAATTCTTCTATGCAGTCTTTATTTGATAAAATGATAAATTTTAAAAGTATTTCTGGTTTAATATTCAATGAAGAAAAAACTAAAATACTACCTATATATACACGAAAAAATATTCTCATTAGTGATTTTACTAAATATGTACCCAATTCAGGTCAGATAACTTATTTAGGTATAATACTATCTAAAGATATTAAATCTATTATATATAATAACTATAATACCTGTTTTCTTAATATACAAAATCTTTTTAATACCTGGAATAATATGTTTTTACTATGGAGGAGAGACTTACAATTATTAAAATGATAATATTCCCCAAGATTTTATACTTAATACAATCAATAATACTTTCACCTACAAAAATAATTATCAAGAAACTGAATACACTAATGTTAAATTTCTTATGGGCACCTAATAGACCTAGGATTGCATTAAAGAAACATACTAATAGCTGGTCTCAAGGGGGTATTTCTTTTCCAGACTTTAATTTATATATTATCTCTTCTATTATAAAAGTTATTACTTTATTAATAGATCAGTCATATCTCGCAAAATGGAAAGATTATTGGGAGCTAATTAGTATGCACTTCATGAAAATCTCCTTAACACATAAAAATATGATTGTAAATAACTCCATGTTGTGGTTGCTAAAGGAATTTTGTACTTCACCTATTACACCTAAACATATGGTTTGTTACCCATTAAATATTATTATTAGTTATCGTAACTTTATATTCATGCACCCTAAGTATAGGGAATGGAATTTTATTGTTTTCCCTATAATGTATACTCAGGGTATGCTTATGTCATCTACTTCTGAAGGAGCTCATTTAGCTATAGATAATGATCTAAAGTACTGGTATCAGCTGATATCTGATAATAAAGTTAAAAATCTAGATTTCTTAAAACAAGAATTTGATCTAAGAGAAACTTGCTGGTTAGAGGTTCAGATCTTTAGACAACATCTCATTGATAGAATAGATCTAATGTCTATAACAGTTAAAGAATCTATTCCAAAACTGATTGATTACTTGATATTAAATTTACAGCATAAAGTTTCTGATAAAGGTAAACTTTCATATATACATAAAATTATCAGACAAGAAACTTTTTACAGTGTAGATTCATACTGGAATTATTTCACCTCTATTAATGGGGACCCACCAACTCAACAAGATAAACAATATATATTGGAATCTGCTTATAGAACTACATCTTCCATTGTCTGGAGACTTTATACATGGAAATTTTACATAGATCTTTTTATACACCTTTGATGATGAATAAAATAAATAATAAAGATAATCTATGTAAGAGATGTAATGTAGAAATTAATGCTTACTGGGCTCATATGTTTTATGACTGTATGAAGTTGAAAGAATACTGGAAGTCAATTAATGAATTTTTGCAGGCTCTTTTTACAGATAATTTCATTATTTCTAAGTCTCTTATATTATTCAACACACCTGTACCTCAATGTGTTAAAAAGATTAAGCTTCCCTTGTTATGGTCAATCCTAGCAGTGGCCAGGAAAATAATAACTAGAAATTGGATTTCAGATACACCTCCTTCGTTCAATGAATTTAAAAATGTTATGAATATAATGTGCCATATGGAAATAAGCACAATTAGAATGAGAACAACTAGAAAAACATCATATTATATTGTATGGGATAATTTACAAAATTTGTTAAAAAAATTCTAATTTCAATAGCACGGTATTTTAGTTTAATTAATTGATCTGATTGTAGTGGATGTCTTTGTAAATACTTTAGTTGTTTTGTTGAATATTATAATAATACCTATTTTTAATTACTTGTATAAAATTGTTATGATATTTCTCTTATATGTTAAAACAATAAACCCGTTTTGAAAAAAAAAATCATGCTACAGCTGGGAAAGGGCAAAACCTCACTTTCTGCTGTACCATGTTGTCTCAGACAACCACTACTATCACATTTCATTTCCTTTTGCATTCAGTGTTGTGGGTGTTTAATATTTCGGGCTCGACCTTTTGTTTCTTTGTCAGTGGCTCTTAGATAATCTTATATAGACTATATACATATCTATATCTATCTATCTATCTATCTATCTATCTATCTATCTATATGTGTGCAATTATATAATGAATGATTGACATGCAAAATATGCAACATGACGTGTTGACCTTTCAGTACATTGTACAAACAACACATCAACATTCAGTACATTGAAAAAGGAAACTAATTTATTTTTCTGATGTGCTACCCATAATCTGACAAATTCCCACTCAAATTTGTCTAAATAGTGGTAGTATTAGAGAAAGGGCTTTTTTATAGTCAAGATGTACCTTATGGTTAGTGGCAGGGGCAGTGTTAGGGTTAGGTTAGCATGCATTACTAAGGTGGACAGAGGGGCTGCATCTTAACTTAAAAACATTTCCCACAACACTACCTACCACTAAAGACAGCTAGGACACCAACCACTTATACACACACACACACACACACACACACACACACACACACACATACATACACACACACACATACATACACATACATACACACACACACATACATACACACACACACATACATACACACACACACACACAATCTAATCCCTTATGTACCCATTACTGTGACCCTAAGCCACACACACACACACACACACACACACACAATCTAATCCCTTATGTACCCATTACTGTGACCCTAAGCAACACACACACACACACACACACACACACACACACACACACACACAATCTAATCCCTTATGTACCCATTACTGTGACCCTAAGCCACACACACACACACACAATCTAATCCCTTATGTACCCATTACTGTGATCCTAAGCCACACACATACACAAACACAAACACACACACACACACACACACACACACACACACACACACACACACATAAACATGCGCACACACCTAGTATACATCTCACTTATCTTTTTCGGCAAAGCATATATCTGACCTTACATGAAGCAGCAACATTTTTTTTGTATTTGCTAGATGAGAATTCAGTAGCTTCTTAAGCTGTTTAATATTGTCAATTTGTACAATAGTTTCAGGAATAGAGTTCCTGCTTGCTGGGGGCTTTAGAAAATCTGCAGCAGCAGCAACCCCCTTTTTCCCATGTTTTACTAGGATTTGGGGGTGTTGTGTTAACTCTCACCATCTCCCTTGATTCACTGGTGCCTTGCTTCAACAGTCCTGCCTGTCTGTCACCAGTCTTGTCTCATGCAATCCTTCCAGTTCTTGCCTGATGTTTTTGTTTCCACTTGCTTTTTTTTCTTTTTGTCTTTCCCAAATCTTTTTTTTTTTAATCAGATCATCCTCTGCTTTTCTGCACATGCCCAAACCACCATAATCTGTTCCCTTTGACCTTTTTCTACAATTGGACCTACTTTGGCCTATGCTGTTATGTCCTCATTTCTCTGTCACACAGCATACATCCTACACTTCTCTCACTTCATCTCGATCACCTTTAGCGTCCTTAACTGATTTACTGCCCAAGTTTATGTACCATTTAGTAGTACCGCTGTTTTTGTATACCTTACTTTTCAGCTTTTTTGCATTCTTCTGTCATACGCTACACCTTGTTCTGGAGGTAAGAGATAAAGTGAGATATGATTCTGTCTCGCTAAAGTGTCTTATTTATCTGTTGGTGAAGGCTTAGTTCTTTTAACCAGGTATGTGAGGTACTATGTTTTGTGAAGGAACAGGAGGTGAAAGAGGGTTGGATCTTTCATCCATACCTCTGAACTGTCCAGATTTTTGCAGCATGTCTAGATTCTTCTTCATATTTTTGGTCTGTTCCTCATAAAATTAGTGGTGTTCTGGTAAACCACTGAGGATTGAAGTCACTAAATAATGAAATACAATTAAGTTGAAGGCTTCATATCCTTCAGAATATGCATGCTGACACAAATCCTGTTATTCTAGCAACTTTCTAAGCTTATAAGAGCAATACTTAAAATATATCCCTATGTCAGGGCCTTAGTCTCTCCACTATTTTAGGCATTGTCCAGACTGATTATGATATGGAGCTGAGAGGTATGGTTTAATATCCTGAAAGCCTAGACACAAATTTCCATAGAGTAGTCTATAAGGGACTGAACACAGAAAAAGTGCTCCACTACAGAGAAATTCTTACTAGTGACCCCTACATATAATAGTACTCTATAAATGTTGACTTTCCTTTCTGTCAGGTTTTGGATAATATCCTTTCAAACAGAAGAGCAATGTTCCACAAGAATACCGCGGATCATCCTATACCTGGGGGATTTACTGTATAGCTCAAAGTCTGGCAGGGACTGACCACCACATTTAGAGGGAACCATAATAAACTTCCAAGAGAACCTAAGCATAGTGTCCTGTGACATGAAAGGCGTGATCATTCTTAAGTCAGCCCAGTGGAGTAGAGGTATTGGCAATTTTTCTCTGTCTGTGACTCAGGCAACCTGAAATTGATTAGCATATTGGGAAACGGATGGGTTGACGGGGGATGGGTGATGCCTATCCTGGGAGTGATGATGGTGGCTCCTGACTGACTGCCTCTGCTGCTCTGGTGTAGTGTGGTGGACGTCACACACAGCACACAATGCAATGGTCATTCAGGAAGGGCATGCATTGTGGCTGCACAAGCTGGTTATGGTGGCTCTTTGTCTCACATATGAAGGAGTGTGCATGTACAGACAAGGGTGAGGACAGGCAGTCCTTGCAGTGAGGCAGGTGGGCACATCACCATCGGGGGGTGCTGTTAGGACTAATACAAAAATGTTATGGACTGGATTCCAGCAAGAACGCAAAGCATGCCTGATGTTTGATCAGATGACAACCCCCCCACAAGACTCCCCTGTTAGACCAGAAAGTATGATCAGGGATACAGAGCTAGTGTGAGATGGGAGACCCCTGATGTTCAGTCAGTAGAAAGAAAAAAAGGGAGTGATTATTCTTTCAGACTAGCAAAGAGACAGTTTGGATGAGAAATAAGATTTCCTCATAGAGAATAAGTGATGCACCGATCACCAGGCTGAGTAAGGACAGGGTCATGACCAGTGATGCACCACTCACCAGGCTGTACAAGGAGGAGATCATGGCCAGTGATGCACCACTCACCAGGCTGAGCTAGGAAAGAGTCATGGCCAGTGATACACCAATCACCAGCCTGAGCAAGGACAGGGTCATGGTCAGTGATGCACTACTCACCAGCTTGAGCAAGGACAGGGTCATGGTCAGTGATGCACCAATCACCAGGCTGTGCAAGGACAGGATCATGGCCAGTGATGCACCAATCACCACCCTGAGCACAGAGAGTGTCATGGCCAGTGATGCACACTCACCAAGCTGAGCAAGGACAGGGTCATGGCCAGTGGTGCTCCATTCACCAGGCTGAGCAAGGACAGGGTCATGGCCAGTGATGCACCAATCCCCAGGCTGAGCTAGGAGAGAGTCATGGGCAGTGATGCAGCACTCACCAGGCTGAGCAAGGACAGGGTTATGTCCAGTGATGCCCCAATCACCAGGCTATGCAAGGAGAGGGTCATGGCTAGTGATGCACTGATCATCAGTCTGTGCGAGCAGGGACAGGGTCATGGCCAGTGATGCACCACTCACCAGGCTGAGCAAGGACAGGGTCATGGCCAGTGATGCACTGATCACCAGGCTGTGCAAAGACAGGGTCATAGCCAGTGATGCAACGATCACCATGCTGAGCAAGGACAGGGTCATGGCCAGTGATGCACCGATCACCAGGCTGTGCAAGGACAGGGTCATGGTCAGTGATGCACCGATCACCAGGCTGAGCAAGGACAGGGTCATGGCCAGTGATGCACCAATCACCAGCCTGAGCTAGGACAGGGTCATGGCCAGTGATGCACTGATCAGCAGGCTGTGCAAGGAGGGGATCATGGCCAGTGATGCACCACTCACCAGGCTGAGCAATGGCAGGGTCATGGCCAGTGATGCACCAATCACCAAGCTGAGCAAGGAGAGAGAGTCATGATCAATGATGCACCACTCACCAGGCTGAGCAAGGACAGGGTTATGGCCAGTGATGCACCACTCACCAGGGTGAGCAAGGACAGGGTCATGGCCAGTGATGCACCGATCACTAGACTGAGCAAGGACAGGGTCATGGCCAGTGATGCACCACTCACCAGGCTGTGCAAGGACAGGGTCATGGTCAGTGATGCACCGATCACCAGGCTGTGCAAGGACAGGGTCCTGACCAGTGATGCACCACTCACCACGCTGTGCAAGGACAGGGTCATGGTCAGTGATGCACCGATCACCAGGCTGTGCAAGGACAGGGGCATGACCAGTGATGCACCACTTTACAGGCTGAACAAGGAGAGGGCATTGGCCAGTGATGCACCACTCACCTGGCTGTGCAAGGACAGGATCATGGCCAGTTGCCTATTGGGTGGTCAGGATTTGTCATATAGTGCATGCACTCAAGTCCTTGCATCAAAAGTATACATATGAGACAGGCATAGTACATGTGAGAGTAAATGATCTGAGAAGTACCTCTGTAGACTAAATGAAGAGAGGCATGACACAGCTTTTGGAATATATATCCAAGGAAGGTATGAACCTAGCTATGAAGAGTATTTTACCATAGAATGATGCCACAATATGAACACAAGATGATAGAATTCAACAATTGGCTTAGCTGCTGGTGTGATTCAAAGGGGGTACAGAATATATTCATGCAGGAGGACAGTAAACAGTCCAAGCTACTTCGCCAGTGATGATCTGAACCTTTCCTCCCAAGGCTTTTGTATAATGACAAAAATCTTAGTGACCCCATACTGTGTTTTTGTAAGCAAAGGCAGCATTCAATTGCTTCCAATATAGCAAAACAAAATTCAGATACCATGAAGGTATTGCTGCTCAATGTTAGGAGCTTTAACAACAACAACAACAGCAAAAATACACTTCCTAGTGGCATTCCTGACCCTAGAATAAAACTTAATACATACATTGTCACAGAGATCTAGTTAAGAATATTGAAAGCACCACATCAGTGCAGGGTTTTACTGCTTACCACATGTTCAGACCGAGTACACTAGCTGAAGGCACTAACAATGGTAGGGCCTTTATATTTGTAAACACTCATTAGGCATAATAACAACCTGTAATTCCTCCATGTCCACCTTACTGTTAACAAAACCACATATTACATCATTGATAACTGTTAGACCCCTTCTCCATTCCCAACAGCCCATACCTCCTACCTAACTAGTCTGGAAGAATTAAGCATTCAGCCAAACATCATTCTCCAAGGGGACATCAACCAAACTTCCATCAACAGGGAAACATATACATCCCAAACATGTATGTCTGAAGATTTTTGAACTTCATAAATACAAATTCGCTGGAACAGGTAGTCCACACCCCTATGAGAGGAGCTAGAATCTTGAACTTGGTTCTCACCAATATGGGACAGATCTGTTCCCTAGTAAAAGTGGACCATAAATTAATCACATTCAGTATAAGACTGAAGCTGGAAACAGCCTCCAATAATTTAGAATTCAAAGATTGTGGTAAAGCTAATCTACTAAAACTGAGTGACAACATTTCTAAATTCCTCCAATGCCAAGTTCTATGCACATGTAAATAGCTGCATAGAATCACCTTTTCCCCTCAGAAATAAAGACAATGTCAAATTTAAAAATTAACCTCTATGGTGGAACCCAAATAAGCCTCTACAATAAAAAGAAAAATCTCATTGCACTAAAAAATAAATGTAACCCTCCAAATGCCAAAAGCACTATTACCAAACATAAAAAGGAACCGTGGTCCTTGATCCACTAAAGGTGGATATCAGGTAGAACTAGCCACTCAGGCAAAAGATAATCACAAAACCTTCTTTAACTTTGGTAGAAACCTCAGATGTAATGCTGAAAACTGTGTAGACATATTAAGTAAATGATGTCACATGATTTAGTGTTGACGTTATAGCCCTAACTTCACCCCCCTTCCCTTCCCCCATTTTCTGAACAAATGCCAGCAGACACCTACTCTCCAAATCCTCCTGGCTCTATCTAAGGCCAAGAACACTGCTTCTGGTCGGTCATGATAACATACTAGAATGCCTAGTGGTTAGCCTGAAACAGAACTAGCTACCTCCCCACAGAGGGTCTTCAATATCAACTTCCAGTGAGGGTTTGTACGAGAAACTTGTAGGACCACATTCATCCCATGCCTGGAGGGGGTGGGGTTAAACTGACCTGGGCAACTTTGGATTATAAGCCTATCCAGCCTCATCTGTAAAGCTCTGGACAGGGTCATTAAGAAATTGATAAGTAAGGACATGGGCAGCCTACAAACTCTCATCTTGAGCCAGCTTGGTTTCTTC
The DNA here is from genome assembly GCF_019279795.1 of Protopterus annectens. Taxonomy (NCBI): domain Eukaryota; kingdom Metazoa; phylum Chordata; order Ceratodontiformes; family Protopteridae; genus Protopterus; species Protopterus annectens. The sequence continues at coordinate 156,022,076 of NC_056748.1, read as the reverse complement.
AAGGGCAGATCCTGACTACTTAATATAGTTGTTTTCTTTGAAGAGGTTGGTGAAGCAATGGATGAGGGCAAATCTGTAGACACTGCGTATCTAGAACTTGCAAAGGCATTTAGCACCCCCCCCCCCCATTCAGGCATAGTTGATAAACTCACCCATCTAAATGTATATCACAATGTAACTCATTGGATATCAAACTGACTCACATACAGAACTCAGAAAGTTAGTGGAGGTAGATGTACCGCCTCCAAAAGACTTGTCTCTAATGAAGTACTCCAGGGTTCAGTCCTTGGGCCACTTCTCTTAGGCAGATATCTACTTATCAGAGGTCAAAGCTAATGTTAAGGACCTACGGCTGTCCAAGTTTTCAGATGACTGTAAACTTGGTGCCACCATAAACTCTTCAGAAGATACCAGGATCCTTCAGTAAGGCCTTTCAAAAACAAATGGCTGCTGTCAAAGTCACATCCTAAAACTAAACTCAAAAAAATGTTAAATTGTGTCCTTTGGCAAGCATGACATTCCCTGTGACTTTCACATCAAAAACACCACTGAAAGTCTACCCAGTATTAGGGACCTAGGAATCTATGTAGTCAATGAGCTGTCATTCGATCACCATGTATCCATCATTGCAAGGAAGTCATTTTTCATTGTGTACTTATTAGTAAGGATGTGGCATCCAGGTTTGAAGGGTGTGATCATTCCTCCATATACTGCACTCGTTAGGCCAGTCATTGAGTTTAATGCCAGCATCAGAATGTACCTGTCCAAACACTTGGCACAACTCAAGTGACTACAATGTCTTCTCAGTAATAAAATCAAAAGTCTAATTCACAAAAGTCACACTGATCATCTCAAACCCTGCCCCTTTTTGTGTCCCGTAGGCTACATCGGGCTGATTTTTGCCTTGCTTACAGAAACTCTTCTGACCTCATTCTTTCAGATCTACTACACATTTACAAGTTCAATATATAAAATATCACGGTCAATATCTACCAAGTTAAAGACTCCACACATTGCCAAAAATACAGGCCTAGCCCTCCCCATCTCTGAACAAATAATTTTATCTTAAGCTGTACTTCATTGTAAGTTAAGGTAACAGCTAGCTTGGTCCCCCAGCTAAGACTTCTGGATGGGGACTGCAGGACATCATATTTTGTTGTAAGCTCAGTAACTGGAATGTAATTAGTCTTAACTACTTTCATCTTGTTTACATTAAATTTTAAGCTGAGATGTGGCCAAAATTCTCAATGACAATAAAAACGAAGGGAAGTTCTATTCTAGAGTTTATTTGGTATAGAATCAAGGCACCAGCCTATATAGATAAGCTAACCTGAAAACTTTCATATCTTATTCTCAGAGTTAATAACGAACATAGACTCAGTTTCAAATGATCTAACTATAACAAAAATAAAAGGGGAGAAAAAAGATACCCCTGTCTCATTCCCATCTGAAACAGAATCAGCTTTGTTCTCAGCTATCCTAATTCAAATGGGGGCATCATTATATAAAGCCTGAATCAGCCCTAAATGTGCACAAGAAACCTCATAGCCTCTAGTACTGGATGTAAAAATACCTAGCTTACTCTATCAAAAGTGTTTTCTGCATCTAATCTGGTGAACAGTAAGGGCTTCTTATTATTAGATAGGTAGTCAATCATTAGGCAGGTTTTTATTACGTTATATAAAGTGGTGTTCCCAATTAGAAACCTAGAGTGATCTGAGAATAAAGTGTGGCAGAAGTCCACCAAGTCTCTCCACAGGAATAAATGTAAATAATAATTTCTGAAAAAGAAATATGGCAATAGGAACCTACTAAAGTGGATTCTTTTCCTGGCTGGCTTCCAGGTATCCAGTACCTTGGCAGTAATATTGACATGGTTAGCTAACTTCACAGACAATGGGAATAAAACCTTGACTACCAGTTGATATCTCAGCTGTGATACCATCTGGACCTAGCATTTTCTCTCTAGATGATTTACTTTAATATCCTGGTAACCTCCTCTTTCATGATTGGAGCTGCAAGCATTGTTATAATTTCCTGGGATACCTTAAGGATGTTTAATTTGGAGAGATTTCTTTTATCAGATCCTACTATCTCAGTCTGAAAGTGCATTCCATATAAAACTGACCATAACATTTGTGAAACACTCTCACAGTAGAAGGAAGACTGAAGAAATGAGACACACCACAGATCAGAGAAAAAATATAAAGAATAGAATTAGGGACTAAAATTATTATAGAGCAAAGAAACAGGGACTGCTGGAAGATAATGGAGTGTCACAAGGGAAACAGCTACCCAAGAAATACAAGAAGCAGGCAGAGAGGGGGGTACAGCAGATATGGGAAGGAGATGAAGCATATTTAGAAGAAGAAGATGAGTTAATCAGGAAAAGATTTAAGGAATACTACAGGGAAATTTACAAGCAATGGGAAGGAACAGATGTCTTTGGATGTAAATGGGGAAATAATATAACAGTGTACACACAGTCGGACAAACAAAGAGGCAAGTCAAATGCAGAGATGACAAGTGATGAGATAAAGAAGGCTACGTACAAGATGAAGGAGAGGAAAGTTGGAGGCCCTGATAGATTCCCTCTAAGAGTCTATAAATGAGGGGGAATGCAAGACTCAGGTAATCCATCTAAAAGCATACCTCTCAACTGTACAAATTTTCACAGAATGCCCAGATCTGTGCCTCATATTTTTGGTCTGTTTCTCATAAAATTGTTTTCTGACAAATCACTGGCAGATAGCTGAGGTTTGAAGTCAGAAAATAATGACAGGCAGTTGAGTTTCAGATGTCATACCCTTCAGAAAATACATGCTAATGCAATATCTGTATTTCTATCTACTTTCTAAGTTTGTAAGAGCAGTATTTAAAAGTGTCCATATTTTTGGGCCGTTGTCCCCCCCCCCCCCCATTACTTTTGGCTTTGTCCAGATTTCTTGGTCTAAGAAGTTGAGAGATATGTGTCCAGATTTATTGTGAGAGAGGTTGAGTGGTATGATGAGAAAAACCAAGATAACCGTGATACCTAAAGGGTGAGGAGAAATTAGAGGCCGGACTTTTTATCTTACACACTGACATTTTGGCAAACGTATTGGCAGGAAGACTGGAATAAATATTGCCAAAAATAATATAAGCATAGAAAAGTGGTTCTGTGATGGGAAGGATGAAAGATAGAACCTGCTGGAATGCATGCAAAGGGAGGAATGGAAGTAGGAAGAGAAAGGTGAGATTTATGCTCTTTGACCTGCAGAAGGTCTTTGATTGTTGAGGTGGGAATTCATATGGAAGACACTGCAGATAAAGCAGGTCGAAGAAAAGATTGTATGTTGAATAATATGCCATGTACAAAGACCGAGAAAAATAATAGGCCACGTACGAAGACCGAGAAAAAAAGGTTAATCAAAAGTGGGTAAGAGAGAGGGAGACAAGGAGACACTTACTAAAGGACATGTATGAAGTGGCACTAAAAGAACTGGGGTGCATGATGGCAAATTGAAGAGTAGGCACAAAAGATAGGGAGGGAAAAAAATCTGTTCAAGAACTGGGATAACTCAAGAAGAAACTTGAGTATCTAGATAAAAGGATGGTGGGGAAAGATTTCAAACAGTGGAATAGTTAATACAGCAATGCAGAAGACCAGAGGTCATTGGTGGAAATATTTGATATTCAGGGAGACCTGGGAAAACAATACAGAGCAGACAACATAAGAAAGCAAAAGGCTGGAAGGGAGGGAAAAAAGAGAGAGGGTGGCATCGTGGAAGAAATGGGATAGGTTAGGGAAGTAAAGAACCAGAAAGATCTAGGAATAGCTAAAGAAAAGACAGGACACCATTGAAGAGAGACTGAGAAAGAATTATAAAAGGAAGAAAGGATGAAAGGGAGGTATAGGGTACTGGAAGAAGACAATTCAGGTAGCGAGGAACATGCAGAAAGTACACAGAGCTGGAGATCAAAACCTGATCCATGCATGAGTATTGTATATAAATGTAATATAATGTATATAGTTAATAGGGCTTTAAAAAAAATCACAGCACTTTCCTTAAATTATTTTACTTCATAGGTATACACAGGCAAATTACACATTTTATATATGAAGTGATATCAGATAACCTATTGAAATCTTACACCGTGCTTTCTTGTGAATAGAAATCACATAAAATTAATCTGTAGTTGCCCATAATGAAAAATAGATAGAAAAATCAAAAGTGGTCTATGAAATTACCCAAGTGGAGCTCTGCAAGATTCAACATTTTAACAAAGAAAGAAATTAATTTAATTCAATAGCTATCCAGAAAAGCAAGCTAAAAGATGGAAAGGTTGTTCCTTTTGCTCAGCAGAAAGTCTAAAGCAATTTTCTAGTATCTACATTTAAACTGAAACTAAACTGTCTGCCTGGGTAAACATCTGTTAGATACACACAATGTATTAGAACTTCCTTTTGCTATATCACACGGCGTATTGAAGTTTATTCCTTTTTATTGAAACTTGGTTGTTTTATTATTTTTTTAAGCATCTTTATTACGTTAATACAACACAGGGAAACATATATTAACAGAAAAAAAACATATTAACATTTTTTTCCATTTGCTTAGATTAAAAAAAGGTTGACTTCAACAATTGGCTTACTTTTTGGTGTCACAGCAAGGACGTCCAATATCTGTCTGGGGAGACATGATCGACAAACCATGATGCTTTGCCAGAGATGGTTCCCCCTCAGCAAAGGATAAAACAAAGGGAAATAAAATCTACAACTACTCCAGCTTAGAAATTGACTCTTGCTTCGTGGAACTCTTGTCTAAGGGATATACATTTATCCCTAACCAACACATGGACTTGGTGCAGAGCATCAAGGACTTGAAATTGTTCATCAGAAAACTTAATTTGCACCTACTTCTAGGTAATTCAGAACATACCACCTCTACCTACTATATTCCGAGCGATTACAACCCTCCCTTGCATCCAGCCCTCCAGCTATTCGAAGACATTATGGAGCTGGACCTTAGGAGTCTGGCTAATAAAGAGAATAATGTATTTGTAAACAACAATAAGAACAATAGACAATTTAATACTACAGCTGAAGAAAATGACTTCCTCAAATTGTTTAAAACATTGAATGTGAGGGCAATAAAACCTGATAAGGGAGGGGGGCTAACTTTGTTTGACCATTATGATTACATCCAGAGAGTTTCTACCATGTTTGATAATGATATCTATCAAAAAGTGAGTGTGAATGAAATTAATCTAGCATATAGGTTGGTTAAAAGTTACTTTAGTGACCTGTTTATTGAAGGGTACATAGATATAGGCATGTATAATTATATCAAAATTGAATGGCCTAGAATACCAGTATTTTTCGCTACACCGAAAATACACAAAAACTTACAAAATCCTCCTTTTAGGCCACTAATTGATGGAAGAAACTCCATAACGTATGCAAGTGCAAAATTGGTCGACAACATTCTGAAAAAATATCTGGTTAATGAAACCCAAATTAGTAAAGACTCGTGGGCCTTTCTTACTAAAATCAATGGAATTGAATTTGATGAGGAATATAATTTCCTCACGGTAGACGTGGTCGACTTATATACCTCAATACCACATGACGTAGGACTTGAATGGGTGAATTTATACCTAGTTAAAAAAGGAGCTTCCAGTAGTGAAGTATATCTAGTTACATCTTTACTTGATATAATTTTAACTAACAACTACTTCTTATTTGACAACGACCTATACTTGCAGAAATGTGGAGTAGCTATGGGGTCCCCAGTAGGTGCCAGCTTTGCAAACACAGTCATGGCATACTGGGAGGCTGAGTACATCCTGAACTCGGAACGATTTTCATCCAATATTAAATATTATACTCTATTCCTGGATGATATCTTTATTTGCCTTCACGGCAATAAGGACACTGGAATCGAACTGGTCAGCTACTTGAATAGTAGCACCAGTTTTCTTAAATTTACGTTCGATTTTCAGGAGACTATAATCAGCTACCTTGACATTAATTTAATAAAAGACAGGGCAAATAGACAATTTTATGCTAAGATACATAGGAAAGTTACCTACAGCAACTCTTTCCTACATTTCACGAGCTTACATCCTTACTCTCAAAAGAAAGCGATTGTTAAGGGTCAAGCGATTAGAGTAGCCCGTATGGTAACACGGGAGGATGATTTTATTTCTGAATGTAGATTGCTTGAAGATATGTTTTACCATAGAGGCTACCCTAGGACATTCCTTAAAGATATTTTTGATGAGGTTAGACTGAAGAGAGAAAATGGTACCATCATTCCCCTCTTAAGGGAAAGGAATACCATTAGTAGTCCAGCAGAAACATTGATTATCCAGGCCCCATTGGACACAAATTTCAACACAGATCCTGAGTTGCTTGAACAAACTGAGAATAATTCCAATGTGGAAGATCCCACTCTATGTATTAAAGAAGAGGGTATTATATTTATTACGACATTCAGCCTTGAAAGTAATATTATTAGGAACATTTTATACAAAAACTGGACCACACTTCTATATGATAAGAAGTGTTCTACATATTTCGCCTCCCTTCCAAAAGTAACATATAGGCGGGGTAAAAATCTTAAAGTACTCTTAGAAAGTCGAGTTACAAACCTTAAAGAAAAAGACAAAGGGACCTTTAGCTGTGGAAGCTGTCACTACTGTAAACACATTAAGACGGGTAGTAAACAAATAATTAATAATAAGACTTATACCCTTAACCACAAACTGAATTGCAACTCCAAAATGGTAGTATATGGAGCATTGTGCTTGAATTGCACATGTTTCTACATAGGGAAGGCGGAAAGGAGATTGCGAGATAGAATATACGAGCATATCAATGCAATCTCTAAAATGAAGATGGATAATGCGTTGGTAAAACATATTTCAATCTACCCCAACCATAATTTCAAATTTGTGGGATTAGACCAAGTGAAATTAGACAGTAGAAGAGGCCCCTTTAATTTACAGCTAGAAGAACATGAATTATCCTGGCAGTTTAGAACAAATGCTTTTTTGGAACCAGGTTTAAATGAACAATGCAATATTTCATGCGTTTTAAAACTTAGAAGCTTGAATAGATAATATTAGACTTCTAGTCAAATAAAAACTAGTTTCCTTGAAGGGTCTAGTAACTTGACCATGTCCATATAATTTTAAGGGCAAGATATTTGTCTTAATAATTTGTGACATTTCACCAGTCCAGGAAAAACTAGTCTAAATCAAGCCTCTTTGTTACAGATGGATATTTTTACGGTCAATGTACTTTTTTTATAATTTCTCATTTTACCTTCCCACCCAATTTTTTCTTACTTTAATTGGGTAGGAAAATAGTAGCTTAAATTAAGCTCTTTCTTTGTAGATATACAGGTTAAAGGTATTTGTATTTTCCTTGTATTTCTTCCCTTTATGTATAAATCTTATTAAGTTTAAAGGTGTAGTGGAAAAGGGTGACCTATAAGTATTTTTACCTTCTTATTGTATATATTCTCTTATTGAATGTGTTTTAACTTTTGTGACTGGTACATCTCTTTAATAACTTCACTCTTAATAGAGTAAATTACTTCATTAATTAGTTAATTGGTTAGGAATGTATTTATAAGCTGGAGGCTGTTATCTGTATTTTATCTGAAGAAGTCATTCTAAAAAGAACGACGAAAAGCGCTTAATAGATACTGGAGGAATTTTAATAAATATCGGAAGAATTTACATAATACTATTGGACTTAGTTTTCTTTGCCTGAAGCTCTTTCCTAAGTTTCATTGGTTTTCTTTGTAAGACATTTGGTTTTTGATTACGTTAATACAACACAGGGAAACATATATTAACAGAAAAAAAACATATTAACATTTTTTTCCATTTGCTTAGATTAAAAAAAGGTTGACTTCAACAATTGGCTTACTTTTTGGTGTCACAGCAAGGACGTCCAATATCTGTCTGGGGAGACATGATCGACAAACCATGATGCTTTGCCGGAGATGGTTCCCCCTCAGCAAAGGATAAAACAAAGGGAGAAGGTGTCTTAGTTTCATAAAGGACAAGTACATTGCTAGACTGGTCTGAAAACATGACTCACTTCAGCTGCTCCATGCCCAACTAACCATAGGTGCTACCCTCTGTCATATCCTTGTTTGTGAGCTACAGATCCCCCAACAAGAGTCTGGAAATATCTCCTACCTAAACTTACTAGAATCTCTTAACATTCAGCCTAACACCAAACTTATGGGTGACATCAACTACCCCTCCATAAACTGGGAGATTTATACAACCTATAATTCACTTGCTCAGAGGTTTTTGAACGTCATCAATGCAAAAACCCTGGGGCAACTAGTCAGCTCCCCAGCTAGAGGTACATATATCCTATACCTGGTATCCACAAACATGGCAGGGGTTCTGCTACCTCCTGTGTTTTAAGTCCTCCTTGGAAAGATCTGACCAGAAAAATATCTCATTTAGTACTAAAGCAAACTGATAACCCCCATCAAACTCCAAACCTGTTAAGAACTTTGTGAAGGCCAATTACCTAAAACTAAGTGACAGCTCATTAAACTTCCAAGCTCCTCCTAACCTGGATGACACTGAGGCCTACTCTGAGCTGTACACAAAAGCACAGTACAACCACATTTATATCTACATAGAGGAGGCACTGCCTGTCTGAGTCAAACCTATGATTACTGGCAAAAATAAACCACCCTGGGAGACCCCTAGCATAAACAGGCTATTCAACAAAAGGAAAGAAAATCCTCTTCAGAGCCAAGAAGAAACAGACAAAACAGTGCAAAAAGATACTCACCAGTCTAAATGAACAAATTGTCAAATCTGCCAAAGCAAAGTACAAGGTAAAGATAGCCTTCTGGGTGAAAGATAATCATAAGGCTTTTTCTAATTCCCTCAGGGGAAACACTCAGCAATGTATTGAGTTTATTATGAACAACAACACTTACACCCAACCTGAAACAATAGCAAACCTGCTGGTCCCCTCATTACCTCCTAACACAGATAAAAATATACAAAAAACATCAGGTGGATATAACACTTTAAAGCACTAATACATAACATACTACCTAAAACAATTAATTTCATCTTAAGTGCTTTAAAGTGTTATTTGCACATGTTTTATGTGTGCTTCTGTGAATGTTATTATTTTAATGAATTATTTTAGATATCGCTGTATTAATTATGGTATGAAATAATGTTTTTAATAGTTTTTCATGTTTTTATAAGTGTTGTTGCTTACGGTGCTTGTTTCTTTAATTTACAAATGATGTGATACATGTGACTTATTTCAATAGTATTTAAGGTGGGGTTCTGTTAATGTGATTTAGATCTGATGAAGTAGTGATACTACAAAAGTGCTTATGTCCTTATTTTTTGTGAATTAAAGACGGGTTCATCTACAAGCCTTGCTGTCATTTCTGGGTCCACCTGCTGTTTTTTGTATGTGTTGAACATTTGTTTGGAAGGACCTTGGTGCTCACTGTGGTTGGTGATCATTTTTATTTGTTTGTTACAGATAAAATTATACCCACAACCATCCCCCTACCAGTCATTATGAGGGAACAGGTCCTTACTGTGCGTACTAAAGCCACAACCACAGCCTCCATGAGTCCTAACAACATTCAGGGATGCTTCTTAAACAGCATTTTAAATGCCAGGGCCACTAGAAACCCACTTTAACCACAGCTTCTGGAAGGGCTTTGTCCCAGATGAAAGGAGATAGCTGGAATTTTGTAAATAATTATATGTCATTGGTGAATATCAAAATGATTTATATAAGATGCTTGTGTTACAAATCTATTAGAACTGTATGTCATGTGTATATCAAACTGCTTGTACAGATGTGTCAAAAAGGGTAAACCTTCTACCCATCACTGCCTTACCCTAAGATCCCTAAAGTGGCTTGAACTCCCAAACTACTTAGACTTCCTCCAACTCACCACTGCACACAGACTTGTATATCACCCAGCTAAGTGTCCAGCGCTAACTAATATCCTCCCCATTATACCCCCAATAGAACTCTCAGATTCGAGCATCAAAACCTAATTGCTATCCTCAAACCCAAAAGTACAGCAGGCCAACTTCTCCTCACTGTATCTCTAGGCAAAAAATTGTATTCCCTTCCTTCCTCTCTAAAAATCATCCCAAACTTAGAAAACTTCAAAACTCAGCTTAGCAAACACCTGGCCACAAAATGGAAATGCAGTTGCCACCATCCAACCTAAACTTCCTTAGTCCATTCCCCTGGGGGGTTTTCCCACTCTGGTTCCTAAGCCCTCAACAACTCTCCTTCAGCTATGCTCCCACGAGCATTTTCTTTTATCTCCTTTCTCTATTAGCTGCTTATTTCTTATGGTTCAACGTTGTAAATATTGTATGTAGCTTTCCATTTCTAATTTCTTTTCTGAAATTGTGCATGTATAGTGTATTCTCATTTTATTTAATATATAAAACATCTTCTCACCTAATATCGGAGTGTGCACACTAAAGAAAATGTATAAACAATAAGTCCACACTCAGTGCTTTTCTGCTTATTATGCATATTTTCAAGGTACTTACTTGTAACTGTTTCCATATTATGTAAGACTGACATCCGTGTATTTTTGTACCTTATCTGTATTATGTATCTTGGAGCTTTTCTCTCAGGGCCTCCACTGAAAACGGGTCACTCTGACCCAGTGGACTTCCCCGGTAATCAAACTGGAAATAAATAATAAATAAATGTAGCCACAGTGTGCTCTGCTGGAAGAGAACAGAAATGTTCATGCACTATTGTAACTGTTTAAATGTATATATTTTAACAGTAGAAACCGGAATACAGGAGGTTAACTTCAGAAAAAGAACTGAAATTAAATTATTAGGCTAGGCCATAAAAGATGGTATCTTTCAGTTTTTAATACAGCAAGAGACACGTCTGTACTAGGAAACTTTATGTACTGTCTTTAGGGTGAACTAATTACTAGTCTTGAAAGCATGAAGGAATACAATTGTTTTATGACTTCCATCATCTGCCAGAGATCGAGGAGCTTCCCTTTACTGTATATTTTTACAGGTAGATGGTAAATACTACTAGCTTCATTGATGTTTGTTTGGCATGGGAACTAGCAGTTAGATGACAAGAAATGATGTCATTCTGCAAGCTGTCCCAGAAGTAATATTTTAGATATTAATTTGAGAAGCCTATTAGTGAGACAGAGCATTCTGTATTCTGTGATGGACCTGACAACAGCTAGAAGATCCATTCACCACATCTGCCTTGCTCTATTAATAAGTTCTTAGAATGTAGTATAAAGCTTAGTTTAGATATTTTGTTATTTGTTTGAGACTGTCCTGCAATGTTGTTTTAAATATTTCCTGTGGTTTTGAACTCAGATGTCACTACGAATACATATTTAGTATTGTCTTGTTCTTTTATTATTTATTATTAAATATATTTAAACCTTTCATTGTGGCTGTTCTGTGTAGAAATATTTAAGTTTTGAGAGTACTTGCATATTTATTTGGTGACACTGTGTAAGCCACTCCTAATAGCCTTGCTCTTGGTCAAACTACCATTTATGCTAATATTAATATTACACAGTAAGATTGGACACCCTTTGTTAAGGGCTTTAAAGTAGCTGGCAGGAGTGATTCTTGTGCCATTAGCCTAGTAATCACCTATGAACTAGTGAACCTATACATCACATACTTTTCTTTCTTTTTAACTATCATCAGTTCAACATTACATAAATTGCTAAATGCCTGCCGTCCTTTAAATCTCTCTCCTCCTCCTGAACATTATTCTGCATGTATTATTATCACAGTTTTGATTTATTTCTACGTAATTTATTTCCCTTTTCTAAAGATCCTTCTTCCTCTCTTTTATATTCAACACATCAAATAAAGTTCAGACTTTGATTTCCATTTTTTAGTAATTGCTTTTTTTGTCAGCTGACAGAATTAAAATTAATAAGGCCTTATTATGTTTAAGAAATTCAGATCTTGTGTCCCAGCTCAAAAAAAAAAAAAAAAAAACATTTCCTTAGTTACAGCCATTTGCTCACTCAATATTTTTGACAGACTACTTTCTAGGGAATTTTAAAAATCTTCCAACTCATTACACCATTACACCCTCAAAACATATGTTGTCAGTTACCTGTTTCTTTCCCATTACACCTCCAACATTTGCTATTTACCTAAGGAAAAAATCTTTTTAGTCTGATTGAGGTAAAAAAATACCTATGCAAGTACTTCCAAGCAAAGATTCTAAACCTTCTGGACTCGTTTGCATACTTGGGAGCCATACTTCTGTCCTCCTATTGTTCTCTTGTAAATTGCTTTTCCAGTCTCTCTTCACAATCTTTTCTAACCTCCTCTGATTGATTTTTGTAGTTATCATGCAATATTTTATGTGTCCTAATAATTATCCATTTTATAACAACAGCTTCTGTCCTACATTTAACTAAAAACTCAAGCACAGCAGGTGTTTCACTTAGGATTCCCCTGTCCCTTTCTCTTTGCCTATACTCTGATACGAGTCCCTAGTAGAAAAGACAGTCTCTAGCATGGAGTTCAGTCATTTTCTTGGCCTCATCTCATTCTATTACATTTCTCTCTCCAGGTATTTGCTCTCCGTACTTTGGCTCCTTTGCCAGTTTGCTGCATGAAACTACCCCATGTTGCCTATTTTCTGTACCCCAACTTGCACTCATCTCTATTGGCAAAATCTCTGTTCTTCATTCTTGTGTTGGCCTAGTTCTTAGAATACTTTCTGCTACTTTACGAATACAGTATTCTGTATGGTTTTTATTCTCCTTAAAGATCTGCATCTAAAATCCCTCTCTAATATTTGAACTCCCGCCCCCCCTACTTCATCATCATCCAGTTCCATTCTGAACTATAACCTTCTGCTTGTGTTTTATATATATATATATATATATATATATATGGGTTCACTTCAATTCACTGAACTTTCAATTCACTGACTTTCATTTCACTGACACCATTTCACTGAAATTCATTTCACTGAAACTTCATTTCACTGAAAGTTCATTTCACTGAAAGTTCATTTCACTGAAAGTTCATTTCACTGACAACTATTATTAGCAATAAAATGGAATATGCCCCCTTCCCCACTGTAGTGCGACCCTGGAGTTAGAATATATAGTTAGGGGGGTGGGGGGGCAGAGCCCCCCACATCGGGGTGTGGGGGGTGCAGCCCCCCACTTCATTTCATATGATATTCTTACGTTTTGATATAATATTGCTTAGTAAAAGAAAAGTAAGTGGGGGGCTTCCCCACACCCCGATGTGGGGCCCTGTCCCCACACCCCTAACTATATATTCTAACTCCAGGGTCGCACTACAGTGGGGAAGGGGGCATATTCCATTTACTTTGTAATAATACTTGTCAGTGAAATGAACTTTCAGTGAAATGAAGTTTCAGTGAAATGAATTTCAGTGAAATGGTGTCAGTGAAATGAAAGTCAGTGAATTGAAAGTTCAGTGAATTGAAGTGAACCCATATATATATATATATATATATATATATATATATATATATATATATATATATATATATATATAAGCCTTAACTGTGTAGCTGTAAAATATTCCTTCAGATCAGGTAATCCTAAACCACCTTGTTCGATTGTAAGGACCAACGTATCCCATTTAACACTTGCCTTCTTCCCCTCCCAGATAAATTTCCTCAACTCTTTATTAATTTTTGTCCATGACTATTCATCTGGTTGGTAAAAATATGCCTGACCCGTATATAAAACAAAAGAGATTAAAAACATTTTCACTGCTTGCATCTTACTATTCATAAACAAGAGCTTCCAGTTTCTCAGCATTTGCATTGTTTTTGTTTAGTCTCTTCCCACATATCCTTAGCTGACATAACAGTAGCCTTTTTAACCCATACTTCTAAATATTTTACCTTATCATGTCCTCATAAGTATTGGTATCATTGAACCAGTTCTTATGTGGGTACATAATTTACAGCTATAGCCTTTGTTTTATCTTCATTAATTTTAGTTCCCAAAATGTTCTCCAACCCTGAGATGTCCTTTTCTGGATTTATCAGGTACAAAACAATGTCATCCACAAATAAAGCCAACTTATCTTGATTACCATACCAGTTATATCCTTGCATTTCTGGGTCCCTTGTTTTCTTTGTCAATGGTTCTAAATATAAAGCAAATAACAAAGGAGACAGAGGTCTGGCTGGCTCCTCTCTTCAAGCAAAACTTAACAGAGAGGGACCCTCCCACTTTAATTCTTGCCTCCGATCCTTCATAAATTCTCCTAATTAACATTACTATTGTATCAATGAATGAAAATGCTTCCTTGCCCAATTCTTAAAATCCCAGCTTACTCTGTTGAATACCTTGTGTGCATCAAGACCCCTCCACAAATCCACACTGATCCATGACTATCAATTTTGGCAATACCTTTGCCATTCCTTTAACTAGTATAGACAAACACTTTATAATCATGGTTTAAAACTGAAATGGGTTTATACGACGCTGGGTCTGATGAGTCTTTACAATCCATAGGTAATACGGCCTCCACAGCATTCTTCCAAACTGCTAGTGCTTCCCTTCCTTAAAAAATACTATTAAAACCTTCCAGTTCTTTATCAGTTTTCCCTCCTAATTTCCAAACTTCCACAGGAATACCACCTAATCTGGAGACTTTCCAGCAGACTGGTTATACATCACTATTTTATTACATCCCCTCCTATGTTATCTGTTAATTGTTGAGCTTCATCTACCTCTAATCTTGGCATACTTAAGTCTTCCATAAATATTTCCATTTCTACTCTTTCTTGACTTCCACATGTATCCGCTATAAACAAATGTTCAAAAAATTTCTGAAATATCTCTAATACCACTACAGAATATCTGCTTGTATTTCTTGCTATAGTCTCCCTAGATTTGGCAACAGCCCTTCAACTTTCTGTTGCAGAAGTCATTGTGCTAAAAGTTTTTGTATCGTGAAGTTGTCAAAAACATTGCTTAACAGCAATCTTTCTAAACTCATATGCATTATCCAGATACTCCCTTATTTCCTCTTTAGCACTCTGCATTTGCACCTCTTCTTGTTCTGTGAGATTCCCTTTATTCTGTAACACTTTACAACATACAACAGTCACTGAAAAGACTCTCCCACATTTAAAATACCCCTGGCTACCCACTGCACAAAATTGCTTTACTTTATGTAGCATGCAGTTTATATCATGAAGAGTTTTATACAAATACTAACAAGAACAGAATTATTTTACTTACAGTTACTTTTTCCCTTTTGGTGTCCTTCTAAACATTAATGACATTAAATGGGGTTATAGACTTTACAGTCCACCCATGAGTTTAACAATGTCATCAAACGTCCAGTCTTTTTCAGCTTTTTCTTTCAAAACCATATTTCATGTGTGATTGTGCTTTGTAGTTTCCCATTTATTTACTAATTTCAGTGTTGCTGGCCTTCTTCCTGTGTTCATCTCCATCTACAAACACCAGACTCTGGTTTAAGTCCAACATATTCCTGATTTTTCTAGTCAACTCATTTTTTTTGTTTGTTTTTTTTCTGTCTGTCAAGCAAATTCATTTGGGACATTAGAAAAGGTTTCATTGGCAAAGTCTCTCTGATCTTTATTGTCAGAAGAATGAGAAGCAGAGTCCCTTCTGTCTGATGGCATTTTTGTTGCATACGTTTTATTACCTCCTTAGTCTGCTCTGCATCCAAAAATGCCTTTGATCCAACTGGAAAAAATATATCTGAAGGCAGCTTGATACAGCAGCTTGAATCTCACACCTGCCTCTCGACATTTCCTGATTGCCGAGATAAATTTGCTTCTGTTCTTCCTGGTGTATATTAAATAATAATTTTCCACAAACACTCAGCTCTGATTTTTAATAGGTTCATAGGTAGGTATTACGCTATTGGCCCTAGGGCCCATACAAGCTTAGCCAAAAAGGTACCCTGGCTTTCGCCACCCAAGAAAATTATTTTCCTGTGCCCCTGTTGAGCAGAGCCACAGAAGTGATCCCTGGTGTGAATTCCCTATCTCCCATCCAGTCATCAAGATTTTTCTTGAAGAGTGTTAATGAGGAGCTCTGTTTGATACAGATAGGTAGTCTGTTCCAGAGTATGGGAAGTCTCTGGGACAGGAATCTATCCCTTCAGCATTTTCTGTTTATTGTGGTGACAAGGTTTAGGTCCCTAGAGCATGTAGCTTGAAGGGATTGGGATTTCTTTAAGTGGAGCATGTCCAACAGCTCTGGTTTTGACATAGCTTTGTATGTTTCGCAGAGATCACCTCTGAGTAGGTGATATGCGATGGAGTAAAGCTGGAGTTTTTTGAGACAGTCTGCATAGGGCATCTGTTTGAGGCCAGTAATCCTCTTTGTGAGGTATTTCTGCGGCCTTTCCAGTTGTTGTAGATGTCTTGTGAGGTACATACCAAAGGGGTGCTGTATTCTATAATGGATCTAATGAGTGACGAGTAGAGGGGAACAATTACCTCTTTTTTCCTGGATGAGAAACCTTTTGTGATGAGGTGTGCCACATAGAAGGATTTCCTGACTACTGTGGCGATGTGATTATCAAAGGAGAGACTACTGTCCACCTGTGTCCCAAGGTCTCTTATCACACTTTCGGTGTTAAGTAGACTACTGCCTATGTGGTAGTTCATTGGTACTGAGTTTTACCAAAATAGAGATGACAATGCACTTTTTGGCATTGAGCTTGAGGCCATGGCTTTGACACCAGGCATCTGTCTCAGTGAGGCCCTTTTGTAGGATATCCACATCGATAGGAGTTTCGATTATGGCTCCTAGTTTGCAGTCATCTGCAAAGTTCATTAGCCAAAGACCTTCTGTGTTAGCCTGTACTTCAGAGAAGTAGATAGGAGAGGACCCAGGACTGAACTCTGTTGTACTCCACTTGTCACTGGTCTGAAGTCGGATTTGGAGTCTGCTACTTTCACAGTGTGGGTTCTGTCAGTGATCCAGTTGGCAGCCCATCTGATTTATACCTTGTTTAGTGAGTTTATCTATAATTCCAGAGTGGGGGATGGTGTCAAAAGCCTTGGCGAGATCTAGATAGGCTGTGTGAACCACCTTACCCTCATCTACGGCTTCAGGTTTAGGAGTCATGATCTGCATTTTACAAACCCGAACTGGGTGGCGTTTAGAGTTTGGAGATTACCAATGTCATTGTTTATAAGTTCCATGATGATGTGTTCCACAGCTTTGCAGACCAGGCTCGTCAGGCTAACAGGACAGTAGTTCCCAGGGTCCATGGTGGCTACCCCTTTGTGGAGTGGGATAACCATCCCTGTGCACCATTCAGTGAGCACAAAGCCTGAGGTGAGGCTCTGACTGAACATGGTACTTAGGTGGGGTGCCAGTACATTTTCTAGTTCATGTAGAACGCATCCTGGAATGTTGTCAGGTTCCATGGATGCTGTGTTCTTGGCTTTGGAGAGTGTGGTTTTTACCTGTGCAGCCATGATTACAGGAACCTTGCATTCTTCTGGTATAGAGATGGGCCCTTTAGGGGGTGAGAGGGGGGAAAAGTTAGCACTGAACCTGTCTGCCAGGATGTTGGGAATATCAGTTGGTTCTGTATATTTAATGCCATTGTGCTGTAACTCAGAGCAGATCTGAGTGTTGCCATTGAGATTCTTGACATAGTTATAGAATGCTTTGTGGTTGTCTTTAGAATCAGTGGTGATTTTGTTTTTGTAACTAGCTTTCGAGGATTTTATGAGTGATCTCAGCTTCTTACTGAGGCTGACCAGGGAGTTCCTGCAATCATGGGATTTTACTTTATTTTGCAACAGTTTCTTTCTTCTGTTGTAGAGTTTGTTTATGGCAGGGGACCACCAGATTGGCTTCCTTAACAGCATCTTGGTTCTGTTAGGGATTGCACGATCCATGCACTTGTGTAAGTGCTTATAAAGTGCATTTGTGTAGGATTCAGCAGTCATACCTCTATTGTCTGTCTGCATGGATGTCGTGAAGTTTGCCACTTCTGTCTTAAGAACCATGAAGTTGGCTTTGTGGAAATTTTTACGGTAGATTCCCTAATGAGGGGTGGGGGCGGGATGTGGATGTCTAGGTTGATTAGCTTCTGGTCAGATCTGACCAACGAGGAATTGACCTCTGGTGTGGAGCACTGGTTGCCCATGTTGGTAATGACCAGGTCTAGGATATTGCTGCCCCTGGTGGGGGTGTGGATAAGTTGATCAAAGGCGTTGGAATTTATGAATTCCAGAAAACGTTGAGCAAAAGAGTTGGTACATGAGTAGTTTTCTCAGTTAATGGTGGGTAGTTGAAATCACCCATTATTAGAGTGTTAGGTTGTACCCTAATATTTTCCACTGAATCAAGAAATGAGGAGTGGGAATCCTGGGGCATGGTGGGGGATCTGTACCAAGTTTCAATTTGGATTGTGGTCTTCCCCAGAGTTAGTTGCACTTGGATAATCTCAGATGCATCATGCTGAGCAACTAGCCTGGAGGTGTGGATATCCTTAATGAATATGGACACGCCTTCGACTTTACTGTTTCGGTCCAGGTTAGGTGGCCAAAAGATGTGGTATGAATTATAGCCTGGTAATGCAGGGGCGCTCTCTGGTGCCATGAACCAGGTCTCTGTCACTACACAGATGTCGATATTCTCCATTTTAAGGATTGCCTCGAGTGAGTGCATTTTGAGGTTTAGACTTTTAGCATTACCCTCAGATTTTGCTTGCTTGTACCTGTTATGGTGGTGAATTTGTCATTTGAACCTTGCCTAAAAAAGGCACTATAGGGCTGGCAAGAGCCTTAGCCAGTATCCGGAATC
This sequence comes from Protopterus annectens, assembly GCF_019279795.1. Classification (NCBI taxonomy): domain Eukaryota; kingdom Metazoa; phylum Chordata; order Ceratodontiformes; family Protopteridae; genus Protopterus; species Protopterus annectens. Next base: position 156,003,222 of record NC_056748.1, on the reverse strand, counting down.
CCATGGGCGACAGGTGCAGGCCATCTTTGGCAAAGCATCATGGTCTGTCGATCATGTCATCCCTTAGAATGACACCAGAAGCTTAGCCAATTGTTGAAGTCAATCATTTTGTCCTTGTACTGTGGTATCATTCTGGGTGATGGCAGGATGCTACTCAGGGCTAGGGTCATACCTGCCTGGGCTACAAGATCGGACAGCTCCTCCATGTCTCTTTTCATGTAGTCCAGGGAGGTACTTTTCACTTCTGGTACAATTTTGTCATGATCAAGTCCTTCCGTCTGAATGACTGCACCTTTACTAATAGAGGTCTTAGCTGCTTTCTAACATCTGGGTTTAAAGCATACACAATGTGCCCTTTCAATTAACAATTCCTGCTGTGGAATACCAATCCAGTTGCTTATTTATGCTTTCATAAAATTAATACAGTCTGTTCCTTCCAGTTTCTCTGGTATAGCTGAAAATCTCAGGTTTTTTCTGTGTGCTCTGTCTTCTCTTTTTTTAAACAACTCTTCTTGAGAAGTCTTATTCTCAGCCAGCATTTTCTTTATTATTTTCTTTATTTCAGTCTCTAGTTTTTGCAGTTCTATCAGCTCATCTGAATAGCTAGGTAAAGGTTCTTCTATTTTCCAGCCTTTTTTTATTTGAGTTGATGTACTCTTTCATTGTTTCATGTATTTTACTTGCCTCTGAGTACATTTGAGATGTTCTTATAGTCACAGCTACAGTGTTCATTATAAATGGGATTCTCTGCCGTGAAGCCCAACATTCGGCCAGTTTACCAAAGTCTACTGGTGCTTTAAAGTACACTGAACATCACTTACACAATCCTTGTGTAGTATAGGGAATAAAGGTAACATTCTTTGCCACCAGTCCAAATGCTGTTTTTAACCATTTGGTCTGTTACCTACGTGTATTTTTTGCTGTTTTTCTGTTTGTTGGTATTCTGGTGATTACTCCTGTTTGCTGAAGTCCTCACCATTGCAGATAGTAACCCAGTTGGGTTTTTTGTTCTTTTTCTGATTGTTTTGTGCTGTTTGGGAGGTTCATGTCATCCAAGAAGGGTAAATGTCAGTGTGGGAGACTGATTCCCCATAAAGACCGCCATGATGTGTCTTTTTTTGCCTAAGAGCTGCTCACGACCATGCATCTTGTTCAATTTGTCAGCGTTTCTCCCTAAAACTCTTCGTAGTAGGATTTCTTCCCTTTCATTAGATACTATGGATGGAACATCCTGCCCCAAGCGTCAGCCATCAGGGAAGAAAAAGGTACAAAAGGTAAGACTAGAATCTTCCGCTGTCCGGCCTCTGCTGGGAGTTTCTCCTGAGGTTATTACAAACCCAGAGACTCACCTGGTTGTATTGTCAGATTTCTCTGCTGCATCTGGGTTGGAGGCTGGAGAGGATTTGGCGGGCAGCATGTCCAATGAGGCTTTGCAGGCGTCCATTTTGGGTGTTCAGGGGGAACCACAGTTGATAGTTTCTGAGGGGTCTAGGGGACTTCTGCAGTTTCTTTTTAGAGAAAAAGTTCCTACTACAGTTGTGGAATGCTGTCCTGAATCAGGGACTTCTCAGGTGTCTAGGACAGACGTCCCCTTTAAAAAGAAACAGAAAAGTAATCATGTTTCTTCTGCTCCTAGGGATCCACAAAGTGGGTGGCAGGCCTTTACCCAGGCATTATTTAATGCTTTACTGTCATTAAGGTCTCCTCAAGGGGTTTTGGTTCCTGGTTCTCCTTATAAATTCATAGGTTGGTACTAGGCTATCAGCCCTAGGGCCTATACAAGCCTAGCCATAACAATTCCCTGGCTATTTCTTCCCACACTATTTACTTCCCTGGACCCCTGTCTAGCAGGGTGACTGACGTGATCCCTGGGGTGAATTTCCTTTCTCCCATCCAATCGTCAAGATTCCTTTTGAAGAGGGCCAAAGAGGCACTCTGCTTGACATGTATGGGCAATCTATTCCAGAATCTGGAGAGTCTCTGGGTCAGGAACCTATCCCTCCAGCATGTCTTGTTTATTGTGATGACAATGTTTAGATCCCTGGAGCATGTGGCTCTGAGGGATTGGGATTTCTTTAAGTGTAGCATGTCCAACAGCTCTGGGTTTGACATGGCCTTGTATGTTAAGCAGAGATCGCCTCTGAGTAGACGATATGCGACAGAGTATAGCTGGAGTTTTTTAAGGCGGTCAGCATAGGGCATCTGCTTTAGGCCTGTGAGTCTTTTAGTGAGGTATTTCTGCGGCCTTTCCAGTTGTTGCAGATGTCTTGAGAGGTACATACCAAACAGGGCGTTGTATTCTATAATGGGTCCTTGTTTTTTTCATCCCCTAAAAGGCCTAGAGAATTGTATTCTTCTGAGGAAGAGTTGGATTCTGATGATGACTCCCTTGCTTATTCTACCCAGATTCCTTCTCCTTTGGACTACAGGTCTGAGGAGGAGGACTCTCCTTTAGACTACAGGTCTGAGGAGGACGACTCTCCTTTAGACTACGGATCTGAGGAGGATGACTCTACTTTAGACTACGGGTCTGAGGAGGATGACTCTCCTTTAGACTATGGGTCTGAGGAGGATGACTCTCCTTTAGACTACGGGTCTGAGGAGGAGGACTCTCCTTTAGACTACGGGTCTGAGGAGGAGGACTCTCCTTTAGACTACAGGCCTGAGGAAGACTCTCATACTCTAGGTAATCCTTCTGAGGACATTTCCTTTGGGGACACAATCTCTAGGATGATAGAATTTTTTAAGTGGGATTGTGCCCAGGTTTCAGATATCAATAGGTACTATGAGTTACTGCAGATGGAATCTACTAAACCTGCAGCCATTCCTCCTATCTTGGCTGCTTTATTGGATGTTTTTTTCCAATGTCGCTAAAGTGCCAGATTCTCTGCCCCCTGCTCCTAAGAAGTCTGATAGGTTTTATAGGGTGCCTGAGGATTGTTCCTTTTTGTTCAAATATCCTGCTGCTGACCCGTCTGTGGTGTCTGTAGCCTCTGATAAGCCATCTAAATTGCTTCCTTTGTCCAAGTTACTGCTTTCTAACAAGGACAGTAGAACCATGGATAGGCTGGGTAAGAATGGTTATATTTCAGCTACTGTAGCTTTTAGGGCTATTAATTATCAGATCCATATTTCTAGGTATGTGTTTACTCTTATTTCTCAGGCTTGTCAGCTTTTTCTAATCTTCCAGACTCTGAGAGTAAATCTTCTGCTCTTTCCTTGCTAGGGACTTCCTCTCAGGTAATTCATCATTCTATCAAATGCAGTTATGATGCAGCAGATGCCTCTTCTAGGGCTGCTACTTCTGGTTCAGTTCTGAGAAGGTATCCTTGGCTTAGACTTCAACCTTTACCCAATGATATTAAGGCTAAGTTGATGGATGCTCCACTGAATAATACACTTTTGTTTGGGGAAGTGGCAGCTGGTTTATTTAAGTCTCTTTAGGACAAGGGAGAGGTGTTATAGAAGCTTAAACATGTCTTTGTTTTTCCTCTGCTTAAATTTCAATGAAACTACCCCTTTAATCCAGCCTTTGTTAGTAGGCAATCTTGCCCTCCTCCTAAAGGTAAAAAGGGTGGTAAATGGATGCCTCCTGCTAAGGCCACTCAGACTGCAGGGATTCTAAAGCCTTCCTTTCCTGACAAACCAGGTGCTGTCTGGCTATCCACCTGTTCCCAGACGCATTCCTCTTTCTGTTCTCCTTTCTCTTTCTCTTCCTGTTTGGCTCCAGATCACCCAGGATTCTTGAGTTTTGTCACTCATTCGGCAGGGGTACTTCACGGTCTGGATTTCCCATCCTCCTTTTATGGGCATTCCTCAGCCCACTCAGGAACAGCTTCCTTTTTTACCAGAGGTTCTTTGAGATCTCTTGTCTCAGGGTGCTATTCAAGAGGTGCCTGTGTCCCAAAGGGGAAGGGGTTTTATTCAAGAATGTTTCTAGTGCCAAGAAAAGAAGGTACTTGGAGACCGATTCTAGACCTCTCCCATCTGAACACCTTTCTGAAGGTGCCTTCCTTTTGGATATTGTCCCTTCAGTCCCTTTTTCCTCTTGTTCCCTCAGGACTTTTTGGCATCTCTGGATCTCAAGGATGCTTATCGTCATATCCTGATCCATCCTCTTTTCAGGAGGTTTTTGTGTTTCTCTGTTGCTTCCTGGCATTTTCAGTTCTGTGATTTCTACTGCCCCAAGGGTATTCACCAAATGCTTCACTCCTGTGATTGCTTTTTGCAGGCTTCAAGGGATCCAGATCTTTCCTTATTTGGATGACCTGCTGATTCAGGCATCCTCTCCAGAGGTCCTTTTGAAAAATCTTCATTTTACCATTTCTCCTCTTCAGAGCCTGGGGTTCATGATAAAGTTCATAAAGTCTTCCCTGACCCCTTCTCAGGATCATGTCTTTCTGGGTAGCAAGATTCAGATGGTGGCAATGCTGGCACCCCTGCCTCCTCCAAAGGCCTTAACTCTCATTTCTTACTTTCAAACTCTTCTTCCCCTGGCCTCTATTACAGCCAGGAAGTTTCTGAGAGCTCTGGGGTTCATGGCTTCCACCATTCCGGTGCTCCTTCTGGCCAAACTCCACATGAAGAAGTTTCAATGGTTTCTGAAGTTGGTGTGGCTTCAGCACCCGCATCCTCTAGACTCTACAGTTCCTCTTCTCCTGTGTCTCAAGAAATAACTTTTGTGGTGATTTCAGCAGTTGTCTCTGAATCCAGGACTTCCTTTTCTACCTCCTCTTCTCTCTCAGGATCTGTTCACAGATGTTTCAGATGTGGGATATGGGGTGGGGCAACATTTGGCTCCCTGAGGGAGCAGAGAGTGTGATTGCCTCATTAGCAGAAGGAGCACACCAACACCAAAGAGATGAGAGCTCTTATGCTGGCTCTTCAGACCTTTCATCTTCTCTTCTATCTGAGGCCTCTCAAGGTATTCACAGACAATACAACAGTTAATGTGGTACATCAACAAACAGTGGGGAACAAGATCTTACCTTCTTTGCCGACTGGCATTTCTGGTATGGGATCTGGCTATCAAGTATCAAGTGACTCTTCAGGCAGTTTACATTCCTTCAGATAAGAACATTGTGGTGGACACTCTGAGCAGGTTCTTCACTCATTCCCATGAATGGATGCTTCACAGGGATGTGTTTCTGGACATTGTTCACCAGTGGGGTACTCCTCAAGTAGATCTCTTTGCCTCTGAACAGACAACTTCCTCTGTTTTGTGCCAGAGTCCCAGGTCCTCTGGTATGGAAGGTGGACACCCTCTCATTTTCTTGGAAGGGGATGTTTCTTTATGCATTCCCTCCCCTTCCTCTCATTCTGAGAGTATTGTTCAAAATTCAACAGGATGCTCTCAAAATCTTGTTGGTGATTCCCTTTTGTCCATGACAGCACTGGTTCCCTCTACTTCTGCATCTAGCAAAGGGCAGTCATCACAAGTTACCTCACAGGGTAGATGTCCTCACAAAAGACAAGGGGTCTCTCATCCATCACCACCTGTCCACGCTTCAACTGACACTGTGGGTGATAGAGTTTTTATTCCTTCCTCATAGACACCTTTTTTTCTGAGGATGTGCTGCAGGTCCTGCAGGAGGCCAGGAAACCTACTACTAGGAAATCCTATTTATCTAAATGGAAGAGGTTTCCTATTTGGTGTCTTTCTCGTGACCTGGACCCACTTTCTGTGGATGTTCCTTTGGTTCTATCTTATTTTTGTGAGTTGCTCAATGCTGGTTTAGCCTATTCTTCTATTAAGGCCCACTTATCAGCTCTTCTGCTTGTCTGCCTTTAACTCCCCTGTTAGCTTCTAGATTTGAGGCTAAGCAATTTCTTACAGGCAGAGTTAATATTAGACCTCCCAGGAAACCTGTTCCTCCTCCCTGGGATCTTAATTTCATTCTGGAAAAAATTGACTCAGGCTACTTTTGAGTCTGCTGTTTCAGCTTCCCTGCAACATTGTTCTTGGAAGACAGTTCTTTTGTTACCTCTTACTTCTGCTAGGCAGGTGTCTGAGTTACAAGCCCTTATGGCTTGTCCATCTTTTTTGATATTTCATGAGGACAGGGAGTCCTTGCGTACTAATCCTTCTTTCATGCCCAAGGTGGTTAATGACTTGTCACTTAATCAGTCTATTAATTTGCCAACTTTTTTCCCCTTTCCACAATCTGACAGTGAGAGAGGGTGCTGCATACCTTAGATGCACATAGACAGCTTAGATTGTATTTGTATAAAACTAAAGCTATCAGAAAATCAGACCAGTTGTTTTTTTTTCATTTCATCCTAGGTCTTTAGGTTTGACGGTTTCCAAGCAAACTATTTCCACTTGGATTTCAAATGCTATTTCTTTTTGTTACACTTTTCATGGTGAGAGCCTTCCTTCTTCTGTAAAGGCTCATTCTACTAGAGCTGTGGCTTCTCCTGGTGCTTTTTTCAAACGCTTAGATGCTAATTCTATTTTTGAAGCTGCTACCTGGACTTCTGTATATACCTTTACCAAACATTACCAGTTGGATGGCATCTCCAGAGCCAGAGCTGGTTTTGCCAATGCCATTCTTCATGGTTTCATAGATGGATCTGCTGCTGCTTCCTCTTCCCAAGTTTCTCCTTCAGCTTTGGCATGCTCCCATACGTAATTAATACTGCAGCGGTGAATGTTTGGCACGCTCCCATACGTGATTAATACTGCAGCGGTGAATGTTTGGCATTCTCTCATTGGTAATTAATACTGCAGCGGTGAATGTTTGGCACTCTCCCATTTGTTACAAATACTGCAGTGGTGAATGTAAGGACATAGCACAGTTTTGTAAAATCTTACAATAACAGTAGATGTCCTTGCCTTCACCGCTGCAGTATTCATTCCCTCCCTCCATCCCCCTAGTCTTTTTTCCTTCCTGGATGTGCAGGTTATCCTTGGTTTTCCCTGTATTGCTGTTCCTACTGGGGCAATCAGTTCTGAGGATGGTATGCCTGAACATTACTTTATGCCCTATGCTATGCAAGGAGTGTGTAGGTGACATTCAGGGTACCTTAAAACAACCGTAGACTTTGGTAAACTGGCCGGATGGTGAGCTTCAAGGCAGGGAATCCCATTTGTAATGAATACTGCAGTGGTGAAGGCAAGGACATCTATCATTATGGTAAGATTTTACACAACTGTAATTTATTTTTCATCTGAATTACTGGAAACCATCTCTTGTACCAAAGCTAAAGCTTGAACTGTTTTTTGCTGAACAGCTGCAGGATTCTTCCGAGAGACTGTTTTCTCTTCATCTTTTTGGTGGATTTTTTTTTTGGTTTCTCCAAACTTCTTTGTTGACATCCAGGCAGTGTACTCATTAGCCAGTAAGTGAATTTTATTCAAGCTGACAATATCACTGGTCCCATACATCTGAACCTCTTAGAGCAGGAAATCTGGACAGGGCCTAACATAATGGGGGACTAAAGGCCCAAAAATAGGGACAAATTTTAAATTTTGCTCTTACAAACTTAGAAAGTTCTTAGAATAACAGGATTTGTTTTAAAATTCATTTTTCTGAAGTATATGAAGTCTGAAACGCAAATGTGTGGCATTATTTAGTGACTTTAATCCTCAGCAATTTGCCAGAAAACCACATATTGTTTGAGGAACAAACCAAAAATGTTAGGCAAAAATCTGGACATTCTGAGAAAATCTGGACAGTTGAGAGCTATGACTGGCCCTTATCTCTCAGTTTCTTATTTCACTCTGAAAGAGTTGAAATTAATCTGTTGCTCAGTGTGCAGCCATCTTGGAAGCCCATCCTGAAGTTATTCTTGTACCAAAACTTTCCTAAAAGTTTTTTCTGCACAAGAAGCTGTACATACAAGCCAGCTGCCAAACAAATAACATACATTCGCTGACAGCTAAAGAACTTGTCATGTTACAAGCTGTCTGATTGTTTGCATTAGGACAAACTATTGCAGTTTGCACAGGTGTGGGCCGTGCCAACTTGATTAAAATCCTGATGGGTGGTGCCTGGGACCATTTGTAAATATAATTCTTACTCTGTTAAGAAGGTAATAGAATAACAACATTTTTTTGTTTGTTTATTTTGCAATTATTTGCACGTTTTCAACAGTAAAAAGTTTGAAACTGATATGTCCGCAATTACTGAGTTACTATTGGTGAGAGACAACTGCCTACTTTCAGCAAGGGGGCTATCATCACCCTGCTGTTCACAATTTTGCATCCTTCTGGGTATATAATGGGTGGTGGAGGGGAGTTTGTGCAGGCAGATGCACTCTGATGGACCTTACACCATGTCTCTGTTTTCTCATCTCTTCAAGAACAAATGTTTTCACACAGACATACACTTCTTGAAAAATAGAGATGTGAAATTATAATTAAAATGTCTGACATTACTAACAAGAAAATAAAAAAAAATCTTAATAGAGGCATAGTAGTAAAATCAAGGAATTCTTGAGAGTTTTATTTCTACGCAAGAAAAAAAATCACTGACTAAACTGCCCTTTAAATGGGCTGGAATCTTATTGCACTCTTGCAATTGCGTCACCAGGGTGGTGCTTGCTACTGTGTATTCCACGCGTAAAATATGAATCAATAACCACAAGGAGGACAAACGACAGCCAAATGCAGCACTCCCAAACTCCATTTATTAAACAATGCAGTAAAATAAAAAAATAAGCGCTTTCATCCAAGAACTGTATAGGACATCATCAGAACAAAGATTTTAGAGAACCCCCAACCCCTTATATATGCTAATGACCAATTAAGCAATAAAGCTGAGCAATTGAGTAATGCAATTAAAATATCATACTATTAAACAATCAGTGTTAATGCTGATAAAAATGTTAAAATAAATTACATGAAAAAATCCTACCCTAAAATGTTTTTTAATTTTAATATACAATTTATGCTGACATTTTCATTAATTCCAGGATATTTTGTGACACTGAGTCTTAACTGCCACCTAAGCTCACAAATACTCAAGTTCTTATCAACAACAAACCCTTGCACATCTTGAACCACTTGTTGTACCACAATAAATGCAAAACTGTGTTCATTATTATGTTGTATGTGCCTATATAATGCATTTGTCATGTTCCTGTTTCTAATATCTAGTAAGTGTTCATAAATTCCATCTTTGAACTGTCTGCAAGTCTTACCAATATAGAATACAGGACAATCTAGACATTTTGCCATATATATCACATTATTACTCTGGCAATTATAACGTCCCTTTATATAAATTTCCTTACCATTTAACTTATTACCACAAACCAAGACATAAGGGCATTGTAACCACATACCACATTTGAAATTGCTTACCATTTTTACCATCCCTTGAGTTGTATGTAATGCTTTCCAAAATATCGTTAAAGGACCGATCCCTTCTTTCCAAAATATTGTTAAAGGACCGATCCCTTCTAAGTACAAACAGGCTCATTTCCTAATAATTTTACAGCATCTTTGTCTATGTGCAAAATTTCCCAATTCTTCTTAATAACTGCCATAAATTTTTTAGAATCCTTATTGAAAATGGATATAAAACTCATAACCATGTAGTTAATGCTACCACTTTCACTTATGGGCCAGGATTAACTCTTTTGTTTGAACCTAAAATAGGTTTAAACACACTTTGTTGTCTCTTTGCAATCACTTATTGTTTAACCTTTTCAATTAACATCTGTGGGTACCCTCTTTTTTCAAACATATTGGAAATAAATTGGACCTCATCCAAAAATTAATTCTCTAGACTGACCATTTTGGCTGCTCTTACTAATTGTCCATTCACTATGGACTTTGGAAGGTTTAAACTTATTTGGGTCGTGAGTGTAAATGATGCAAATGGGTTTATTTTTGATGATAATTCATTTACAATTTTAGCAACTAGTATTGTATGCAACACAGCAGGTGATTTTAAGATTTTAATTATTCTAACAAAGGTATTGATATTCAACACACTGGTTTATTAGCAAAAGGCTTTACGTTTGCACCTAGAAGAAGGGCAAACATTGCTGATTTTCTTGTTGACCTAAAACTATATACACGCAAATTAAATTTGGCTATGTGGTTTAGACAAGTTAATATGGGAAATTGTTATAACAGCAATGTTTTAAGGAAACCAAGTGTTTTCAATCCCCCACCTGCTAATTTAGTAGGTATGTTTGAAAAAGCTCATGAGTTGGATTTTAGTGATATTTTAAACATCAACAACTATCATGTTAAAGATAATTTGTCTGAATCTGAAAGATTATTATTGGCTGACATTTCAATGGATAGGATAAAGGTACTGAAGCCCAATAAGGGCAATGGTGTTGTTATAATGGATAGAAGTGACTATTCCAACATGTCCCTTTTATTAATGGAAAATACTTACCAAGAAAGGTTCCCTCAACGAAATAAACATTGCATTTAGAAGGATTTACATGCTGGAAGATATGTTATTCCAAGGCCAGATAGATGAGAGTGATTATGTATACCTTAAGAATGATCATCCTGTGATATCCAACATATTTGGAATCCCCAAAATGCATAAGGGATTAAATAATCCTAAACATAGGCCTATAGTGGATGGGATAAGGCAAAAACATGTTTTGTTGGAAGATTTTTGGACCATCATTTGAAAAAAAGGTTTAAAATTTTGTACACATATTTGTAAGAATTCATGGCAATTCTTGGATAACATTAACCACATGCCTTTTCACAAACACAAACAACTGATGTGTGCAATTTATTTTCTGTTATTCCACAGGACACAGGTTTGGTATGGCTTGAGACCCAGTTAATGGAAAGTGGTCAGTATGAACAAGATTCCATCAATGTATTTGTTACATTGATGGAAGCAGTGTTAAAAAACAACTACTTGTATTTTGAGGGACAATATTACAAACCAGTAGCTGGTGTGGCAGTGGGGGCCACTTGTGCCCCCACTTTCGCCAATTATGCCAATTATGTGATGTCATACTGGGAGCAAGAGTATGTATTTAAGAGCAGTTACAGGAATAACATACATTACTTTCCAAGGTACCTGGATGACGTTTTTAATATGGACAGGTAGGGAGTAGAGTTTACTGGAGTTTCTGGCCTACATTAATAATACAGTGGAATTTTTCAGTTTACATATGAATACAGTGGAGACAGGGTTACATATTTCGACATTGACCTAAGGGTGGATAAAATTAATAAATGTTTGACATCAAGAATTTTCAGGAAGCCTACATTTTCCAATTCTTATTTAAATTATGCAAGTTGGCACCCCCACCACCAAAGAATGTCCATAGTGAAGGGACAATTAGTAAGAGCAGCCAAAATGGTCACTCTAGAGAATGAATTTTTGGATGAGGTCCAATTTATTTCCAGTATTTTGGAAAGCATTACATATAATTCAAGGGATGGTAAAAAAATGGTAGGCAATTTCAAATGTGGTATGTGCTCATAATGTCCTTATGTCTTGGTTTGTGGTAGTAAGTTTAACTTAAATGGTAAGGAAATTTATATTAAGGGGCTTTATAATTGCCAGAGTAAAAATGTGATCTATATGGCAAAATGTCTAGATTGTCCTATATTGTATATTGGGAAGACTTGCAGACGGTTCAAGGATAGAATTTATGAACACTTACTAAATATTAGAAACAGGAATATGACGCATTATATATGCACATACAACATAATAATGAGCACAGTTTTGCATTTATTGTGGTACAACAAGTGGTTCAGGATGTACAAGGGTTTGTTGTTGATGAGAACTTGAGTATCTGTGAGCTTAAGTGGCAGTTAAGACTCAGTGCCACAAAATATTCTGGATTTAATGAAAATGTCAGCATAAATTGTGCATTAAACTTAAAAAACATTTCAGGGTAGGATTTTTTTCATGTAATTTATTTTAACATTTTTATGAGCATTAACACTGATTGTTTAATATTATAATATTTTAATTGCATTACTCAATTGCACAGCTTTATTGCTTAATTTATTTATTTTTTATTTTATTTTACATTTGTTGAGCAGGCTGGTCCAACTGGATATATGTCCATTTTCAGTGGAGGCCCAGGGAGAAAAGCTCTGCACATCAGAATAGTATTACACAAACACAGGTACAATAGCAAGTTTTGACAAATTATAACAGTACATTACATATTAGCTTATGAGCAAGGAGAAAAAAAATACATTCCTAGTTACAAAAAATACATTCCTAGTTACATAAGTATGGATATATGTCAGAAAATATATAAATGTAAGTGAAATAGGGCACTTTTAAACTAAAAGGATTACACACACATTATTGTTAGTAAAATATTAATGAGATTGGGTGAGTGAGGATTACTGTCTGGAGACAAGGGAGGTAGTTAGTCTGGCTTTGCACAGGGGCATAGCCAGTGTGATTTAAGGTATTGTTAATCAGTCATTAGCATATATAAGGGGTTCTCTAAAATCTTTGTTCTGATGAAATCCTATACAGTTCTTGGATGAAAGCACATAACTTTTTATTTTACTACATTGTTTAATAAACGGAGTTTGAGAGTGCTGCATTTGGCTGTTGTTTGTCCTCCTTGTGGTTATTGCTATGTCATGTCCCTATGTGTGATAATGTAAACAATTGCCACAACCTGTTTGTTGATGCTCTGTGTTTCAGATGGTTAAACATGTTCTGTATATCTCCATGCGATACAAACCACAACAGAAGGAGCATTGTACATGAAAGCATTTTGAAATATTGCCAACTTTCAATGTATGTATGTCTAGCAATGAACTATTAAACTTTTTTTTATTAAGTTCTTAGTGCTGTTCTGACAGCTGCTTTAGTCTCTGCAATGTGTGTGTTAAATGCATATTGTAACAGTCTTTTATCACCATAACACAGCTGCACAAACATTTTATCAGCTTCTGTCAGTTGTAATTTACATCCTCTATAAAAGGGACATATTCTTCACACTCTAAAGAAATAGTGTTTTGCAATGCTTCATGTTACAGCTTTGGGTGACATCTCAGCAGGTGTAGCGCCTTCCTGTGTGTACATTTTTAAAGAAATTAATGTTTTTGTTCATGATACCAGAATCTCTCTATTTGACTTGCTGTAAATGGGTGGGAAGCCATGTTAGTATCTGGACTGTTATTGTATCTAGTAATAACTTACATTCTTCCTATGTGCCTTACCAAAATATTATGACATTGTCTATACAAGACATCAGTAAGCCAACTTGCTGGCAGTGAGTGTTACATTATGGTTCTGTACCAGCTAATGGCCAGTGATGGCATTTGTGTGACACTGCATCAAGTGAAATGTTCTGAAAACATACATGCATGCACAAGCCAAATGCATTCCACTTGATGCAGGAACCTGCCATACAGAGACGTGTGCATATCATAGGCACAGTTTCTACAGGCCGGCATCCTTAGCTGATACATGCAGTTACATACTTAATTAAAAAGAAAAGTAATACATTAGTCTTATTTTTGAAAAAGAAAAGAAATTGCAAGTGAAACTCGTCAATTATATACCTCAGCAGTTATGTAAGTATCTGCTATGTCCTGTGAAACAGAGCAAATATGTTTTACCCTACAATCCCCAAGAACAGGTACTCCAAGACATAATAGTTCAGCATATCTCATGGCAATAAGCTAAATTTTCAGGTCATATCTTCCTGGTCTGAGATAATTAAACAATAGTTCCACAAAGTGCGTATTGTTTAAATCCCCACTTCTGATCGTGAAAACATCCGTTTCCTTAGTAGTGAAAAGAAATACTTATACCATGCCTCCGTGCTGTTTTAGAAGGTCCTAAGGTCCTACAGGAACAAATCAGAAAGAGATAAAATGTTTGCTCTCTGCCAGATTTGCATCATGAGTCTTGGAATGTTATCTGTCCCACTTCTTAAACAATCAACTACATCACTTTCATCACCTCAGTAGTACAGACACAATGCTGTGTCTGACATTTTCATGTATGTGCTTGTTTGTCAACTGGGTAGATCTTCTACATACAAGATCCCCTTCAGGCTGACCTGGGGGCATTATCTGATTAAGTTATTTGCTCAGAGTAATGCACTATGCAAGTGGAAATGGGAGGAATCAAACACTGTACTAGATTATAAAGGTCATGGCTTTTAACCCTCTTAGCTAAAGTGCCAGACTTTGAACTCTCCAGGATGTGAAAGGCATCCTACATGTGAGCTGTAAGTGAGAACTTTAATACAAACATTTACTTTTCAGCTGAAGTGCTGTGGACACCATGCACGTTAGGTGACATCCACATTGCTGCAGATGACTCCATATTGCAATGAAGAATCCCTTTGATTCTACTTGTGAAGACTGGGTGAAGATTGATGAAGGCTGCCAGCCTAGCCAGATAGAATTTTGGATATAATTCTGTCATCTGTAAATATTAATGTAAACCAAAGGCATGTGTCTTAAATGGTAAAAATAGTGTTACATGTGGAAATGAAAAAAAAATGTAACAACAGTGCCCTCTGCTGACCAAATAAAGCATGTTGTGACCCTTTGATGTAAACAGGGCTTCACCTGGTCTAGATGAAGGAATTCTTGCTATTGTTTTAAGGCCAGAGTTAATGGCCAGAATTTGCATGTATAAATGTCCTTAATGGCTTTGCTTCCTGACCGGGTGTGAGCTTACTAGAGAATGTAGCCTGTTAGCCTGGGAACCCCAGGAAAGTGTGAAGAATGATGTAATGTGAATCAGGACTGTAATATCAATTTAAGCACAGAGAATCGGAGAGCATTAAACATTTTTTTCTTGACCATCCAACTCAGCACTGCCTTTGCACTATATGTAAGTTTATCTCAGACTTCTGTTTTCTCTTAGAAATAGCTAGAAACTAGAAAGCTTAGAATAAGTGTTTTTCTGTGATGTCAGAACTGTACTACTGAATTGTTTTAAGTATTTCTCTTTGATCTCTGAACTCTTGACTAGCACTGTGCAGTAAAAATTATTGTCTTGTGTTTTTGACTATTTATTATTAAATATTTTTAAACCCTTTCAACCGTGGCTGTTTTTGCAGAGATAATTTAAGCTCTTTAGAGTACTTGCATGCCTTTGGTAAAATTGTACAAAGCCACTCTAATAGCTTTAGCCCTGGGCTATACTACCAATTGGATAATACAATTGCACAGTAATAATTGGACACCCCTTTAAGGGCCTTTGAGTAGCTGATAAATATTAGTGGGTAGTGGCAGCTGGTACTACCATATAGTCTAGAAAAAAAGGGGCACAGCTGGAGAACCTGTGCCAGCCTTTCCCATGACTGTTTGTGTGGTTGTATAAACTCTTCTCAAAGAGTGTGTGTGTGTGTGTGTGTGTGTGTGTGTGTGTGTGTGTGTGTGTGTGTGTGTGTGTGTGTCATTAACTTGGGCAGGGACGCGAAGCACTGGTTGGACAGAGAGGGTGCTGGAGGTTTTAGCTTGCCCACTAGACTGACATCTGGACCCTATAGCTGTGCCAGTGGGCAGTCTTACTATAGACCTGGAGAGTGAGGGAGCTTGCAGCCCTGGACTGACTATGATCTCTATGTGCTCTTAAGGGAAATTGCACTTCACTGTGTGTATTTTTTATCTTTTCCTCTTATATGAGATGCCCCCTCTGGTGTTAGTGGTGAGGATTGAGGCTCCTTGAGTGCTGGGCCAGTGCACAGGCATCACATATTAATTGTTTGGCAGTGGTGGGATATCCACATCACATATTAATTGGTGGCAAATACTAATCGTCTTGTAATGGTGTGGGTAGAGTGAATTCCTGTATCTTGTGTACAGTGAGCTTTGAACGTGTTTTGTACTCTAAATTAGTCAAGCAGTGAATACTCAAGAGTTCAGATGGCAATTGTTTTATTTCTTTTGTTAGCTTAGTTAGTCATGATGAGCAGGAAGCATGTCAGCAGAGGAGTATGGAAAGCTGACAAGGAGCCAGCTGGCTGAGATGTGCCAGGCTAGGGGACTGGTGCATGGAAACCTGACTAAGGCAGACCTGATTGCAGCCTTGGTTACAGCTGCATCAGAAAACAGCAACCAGGAGGACAATCAGACTGGCAGTAGAGATAAAATACCCTCGGATGTTGGACAGCTCAACCTTTCTGCAGAGGACTTAAAACCCCATCTAGAGCTAAAGAGACTTGAGTTGGAGGCTAGGCATGTGGAAATTGAAGCAACTGAGAGACTGAGGTGTCTAGAGAGTGAGGACAATGAGAGACTGCTATGTTTGCAGGCTGAAGAGAATGAGAAACTGCTATGGCTGGAAGGTGAGCAAAAGGAGAAATAGAGGCAGCATGAGAAGGAGATGCTGACTCTTTGCCAGAATCTTGGAGGTAATGGGGAAGGGAGTAACTGGACCCCAGAAGCACAACAGATCAGTACATTTTATCTGCAGTTTAAAGAGGGAGATAATTTTGATAGTTTCATTCATATGCTTGAGAGGGTATGCAAACAGTATGGTGTTGAACAAAGGCTCTGGGTACAGTTCCTGACCCCCTTACTCCATGGTAAAGCTGTAAATGTTTTGTCAAAAATGTCTGACGTTACATGTTTTGATTATACTGCTGTTAAAATCACTTGTTACAATCGTTTAAGCTAACACCTGAAATGTATAGGAAAAAGTTTTGTGAGCATAGAAGCAAGGCAGATGAAAGTGCGTATGAATATGTTGCTGAACTCGGCAATTAATTCCTTAGGTGGGTGAGTGGATGTCAGGTCACCACTTTTGAAGGGCTAGCAGACATTTTGGTGAGGAAACAAGCCCTTAGCACTTTGCTTGAGGACATGAGGATCTGGTTAGCTGATAGACAATGTGCTACTTCAGATGAGTTGGGGAAGAAGGGAGACCTATACCTGGCAAGCAGAGCAGCCCTACACAGGAAAGTGACTCCCAGTACTACTCATGGGTCTAAAGGAACCCTTGGTGGGTAGCACAAACTGCCCCAACAGAATCTGCCAGTAGCAGGAGAAGCCACTAGTCCAGGTACATGTCCAGGAGCTAGGGTTAAATCTTTTGAATGCAACCAGTGGGGCCATGTGGCATACAGGTGTTCGCAGAGGCAAGGTGGGGAAGAAAAGGTGAGAGAGCCAGTAAGTGGGAAAGACAAAATGCCAATAGTAGGTTGTTTTGGGACAACAAGGGTACCAAACCACCACCACAGGTTATGTACTATTGTAGTGGATGGCAAAGAGGCCATTGCCAAGAGAGACACAGCCTCTCAGGTTACAGAGGAGCACTACTTCCCTGGACAATCTACTGTAGTCATGGCTTTAGGAGGGATCCCATTCCAAATACCTTTGGCTAGGATTCACCTGGACTGGGAGGGTGGAAATGGAAGCCAACAAGTAGGTGTGTTTGAGGACATACCTGCAGATGTCCTGATAGGGAATGATTTTGATAGTGCAGTACCCTGTGCTTGTGCAGTTACATGCAGTCTGGCTTGGAGACAAGCAGGTATGTCTGGTAGCCTGGGGGAGACCCAGACAGACTGCATACTTGCATACTTGCAGCCAGGACTGGTGAGGTTCAGAGAGGGAGCTACCTTGTAGCAGTGAGGCTGAAGGTGAGCCACAGCTGCTTGGGGATACTGATGGTCCCTTGGGCAAAGTGACTGCAAAGGTAGAGGTGAGTAGTATTACCCAGGCTGATAGTGAGGCGCCACTGTCAGAGGATGCCAGACTTCCAGTGGAAGGGGAGCTGCGAAGGGTTACAAGGAGAGAGTTGAGACAGGCTCAGCTCTCAGACCCTACATTGCAAGGCCTGAGGCAGGTAAGCTAGGGAGGCACCTGATTCTCAAGGAAAGTAAGCATCTGTATACTAGGACAAAGGGTTACTATACAGAGAGTGGACCCCTGAAGGAGGGCTAGAAGGTGACAGAGTACAGCAGTTGGTAGTGCCTAAAGCCTATCATCTGGCACTTCTAGCCATAGCCCATGATATTCTCTTTGCATGTCATATGGGCATAAAACGTACTAAGAGGCGTATTATGCAGAACTTCTATTGGCCTGGAATTTCCAGAGATGTAACAGGATACTTCAGGACCTGTGAGCAGTGCCAAAAGGTAGGCATGGCAGGAGACAAGGTGAGAGCTCCTTTGATGCCTTTGCCTGTGATTGAGGAGCCATTTCAGAGGGTAGTGTTAGAAAACTATGTATTTGAACATGTATGAAGTGCTAGTTTAAAAGCAAATAGTATATAATGCATTTTATTCTATTTACAATATGGCAATAAGAATGATTTTACATGTAATTGCTTGAAGCTTTGGAGCTGCAGTGTATTTGAACTCTGACCCTGGCAGTAGCCAGCTCAGCAAGCTTATGTTTTTCACTAATGATTATCTGCTGGGTCAGGAAAATTAAATGTATAAAGCATTGAAAATCCTTCTTCCTTCCTCTGAGATAATTGGCCTTGTGAATATTATCAGAGATAAAGCACAGCTGCTAAAGTAATGTTGCAAGAAGAACAAAGAAGTATATTACAAGACTAAACCGACTATTGTATCCGAGCAGGACTGAAACCTTGAAAGAATAACATTTTACAGAAAGACATTATAACTAACCAGGTGCTTTGCAAGGCTGTATTATTCCCATGGGAAAACTTTTAAAATGTACAACATCAGCTTTTTCTTATGAATAGAATATTGTAGACCATAGTGATGTAGGTGCCCTGTGACTAACCACGTCAGTGAAGTGGGCACAGCTTGAATGTATGACTATATAAAATTGTGTATTTCCTACATCATGTCAGACAAAACTCTGTACTTGTATGGTTTTTTGCCTCCTGGTGTACAGTAGTAAACTTTTGCATCTGAGCCTCCTGTGTGTTATCATTTGTTTTTATTTAACAGTTTGGTCCTCCTTGACCGGAAGCCCTCGACAGCTACAGATCAGAGTGTACTGGTGGTCGAATACTGCACAGGAGAAGCTACCAAAACAGTTCTTCTTGAAACACAAAGACCTCCGACTGAATTGTCGTTTTGAGAGGCTGGCCACTTTTCTGATCTGCGGCCGAAGAGCGGTCTCGAACTGGTTGACCCAGGAGGCTCAGATAGGAAGATATTTGCCTTTTTTCTGTTTTAGATCAGGGACTAGGTTACAGTAAATGTCATTGTCAGAGATTTGTTATACAGATCAGGGACAAAAGGAAATTACTGTATATTTTGTCAGAGATCAGGGAAACAGAATAAGGTAGGCAGTTATTCTAGATAAACTGTGTAAGGAACTGAAATACCACATGGTGAAAAGGGTTACGTAACATTTTTCTTTTAAAATGGGAAATCAGTGCACTACAAAATCGTGAGATCTGCCCCTAACTGATGACGCAAAATATATGCAATCACAACGAGCAGATAATGTAAGATATTATACAAAATGGGTTAATAAATACAGATTTGATGGTAAATTAAATAAGATTTCATAGGTTCATAGGTTCATAGGTTCATACTAGGCTATCTGCCCGAGGGCATTTATAAGCCTAGCCCATAGTTTTGTGGCTTACGCCACCCCTTTAGTTTGGAGAAACTATGCCCATTATTTTGCTGTGCCTCTGTCGAGCAGTGACACTGAGGTAACCCCTGGGGTGTATCTGCGATCTCCCATCCATTGGTCAAGATTCCTCTTGAACAAGGCCAGCGAGGTGCTCTGCCTCACATAAACCGGGATTTTGTTCCACAGCATAGGGAGTCTTTGGGTGATGAATCTATCCCTCCAGCACGTCCTATTAATAACCGTCTCGAGGTTTAAGTGACCGAGCTTGTGGCTCTGAGGGATCTAGATTTTTGAGATGAAGCATGTTCATCAAATCTGGGTTTGACATGGCCTTGTATGTCAGGCATAGGTCACCTCTGAGCAAGCGGTAAGCAACTGAATATAACTGGAGTTCTTTCAGTCGGGCAGCATAAGACAGATTTTTGAGACCCTTTATCCTTTTGGTGAGGAACTTTTGTGGCCTCTCCAGCTGCTGCAAGTGTCGGGTCAGATACATTCCGAATGGGGCATTGTACTCGATCATTGGTCTGATGAGTGATGAGTATAGGGAGACTATGACTTCCCTTGATCTAGATGTGAATCCCTTCATGATAAGGTGGGCAATGTAGAAGGTCTTCCTAACTACTTTTGCAATATGAGTGTTGAATGAAAGGCTACTGTCAACCTGGGTTCCCAGGTCCCTAATAACTTCTTCTGTGTTCAGGGGATTGCCACCTATATGGTAGCTAGGGGTAACCTTATTTTTCGAAGGGTATGACTATGCATTTCTTGGCATTTAACTTTAGGCCATGGCTCTGGCACCAGTTATCCGTTTCTGTGAGACCCTTCTGAAGGATATCTGTGTCGGATGTGTTTTCAACTACGGCGCCCAGTTTGCAGTCATCTGCAAACCTTGTCAGCCATAACCCTCCTGTGTTTGCTTGTACTTCAGAAAAGTAGATGCCAAACAAGAGTGGGCCCAGGACTGAGCCCTGTGGGACACCACTTGTGACAGGCTTTGAGTCTGACATGGCGCCAGCAACTCTGACCCTGTGGGTTCTGTCACTCAGCCAGTTTGCAACCCATCTTGTAATGTATGGGTTTACATTTAAGTTGATGAGTTTTTCAATGATACCCGAGTGAGGTATTGTATCAAAAGCCTTCGCCAGGTCTAGGTAGGCTGTATGGACTGCCTTTCCCTCGTCAATGGCCTTGGTGACTGTTTCGAAAAAGTCAACCAAGTTTAAAAGGCATGATCTGCCTTTGACAAAGCCAAACTGGGTTGGATCCAAAGTCTGCAAGTTCCCTATGTCTTTATTTATGAGATCCATTATGATCCTCTCCATGGCTTTGCAGATAAGGCTTGCCAAGCTAATGGGACGGTAATTTCCAGGGTCGGTGGAGGCACCGCCTTTGTGGAGTGGGACCACAGTCGCTGTGCGCCACTCCCTGGATACGTATCCGGAGGTGAGACTAAGATTAAACAGCTGTCCTAACTGTGGGTTTAATTCCTCATTGAGTTCATGGAGCACACAGCCGGGGACACCATCAGGTCCCATGGATGCTGTGTTCTTTGCCTTGGAGAGAGCAGTTCTCACCTGGGTGTTAGAGATGTTTGGGGGGCTACAATCATTTGGTATAGATATCTCTCCTTTGGGGGGGGGGGAGAAGTTTGCACTGAACCTGTCAGCCATTATGTTGGCAATGTCTGTAGGATCAGTAATCTTCACATCATTTTGAGCTAATTCTGAGCATATCTGGGAGTTTCCTCCTAGGTTTCTGACATAGCTAAAGAATGCCTTATGGTTGTCTTTAGAGTCCTTAGCTATTTTTTTCTCAAAATTAGCTTTGGATGATTTTATGAGATCTCTTAGCTTTTTACTTATAGTGATCAGCGGTGTCTTACCTTTTAAGGATTTTGCTCTATCTTGTAGTAGCTTTCTCCTTTTGTTGTAGAGTTTGTTTATGGCTGGGGTCCACCAGACTGGATGCTTGCCTTTGGTACAAAGAGTCTTTGTTTTGCTTGGGATTGCCTGATCCATGCAGCCCTGCAGGTGCTGGTAGAAGGCATTTGTAAGTGATTCAGCGGTTTGAGTAATGTTAACCGCCGGCTCAGGGGCCTTAAAGGAGACCACACTAGACTTTAGAAGTGTGAATTCGGCTTTCGAGAAGTTCTTTACTGTGGTCTTTTTAATTTCGGGTGGGGGCGGGATGAGGACCTCCAGCGAGATTAGTTTGTGATCAGATCTCACCAGTGAGGGGTATACTTCCGGCGTTGAACATTGTGCTCCCATGTTCGTGATGATGAGATCAAGTATGTTTTCTCCTCTTGTGGGGATGGTGACTAGTTGTTCCATGGCATTTGAGTTTATGAATTCCAGGAACTTTTGGGCTAGAGTGTTTGGGCTTGAGTAGTGTTCCCAGTCTATATTAGGGTAGTTGAAGTCACCTAGTATGATGGTGTTCAGAGATACATTTATCCCCTCCAGTGTTTTCAGGAAGGCCATATGAGGTTCCTGAGTTTGCGAGGGTGGCCTGTAACATGCTACAAATTGCAGAGCAGTCTTGCCTATGGTTAATTGCACCTGGATGGTTTCCGATGCATCGTGCGATGCCACCAATCTTGAGGAGTGGGTGTCCTTGATGAATATGGATACCCTCCTCCTTTCTTGGTATTGTCCGGGTTTTGGGGCGGGAGCATGATATGAGGTAAAACCTGATCGTGCTGGGGTGCTCTCAGGAGCCTTGAACCAGGTTTCTGTCACAGCACAGACATCAATGTTCTCCATACTGAGAAGGGCCTCGAGTGTGCATCTTGAGGTTGAGACTTCTGGCATTGAGCAGCATTACCCTTAGTTTTTTTCTTTGTTTTGTTCTAGGGTGGTAGGTTTAGAATTTGAGCCTTGCCTAAAAAGGCACTATGGGGTGGCAAGAGCCTTTGCCAAAATCCGGAATCCCAGGGTGACAAGTGCAAGCCGTCCCTTGCGAAGCAGCGTGGCTTGTCCAGCATGTCATCCCAGGCAGACAGACATTGGATCCCCTTTGAATGACACCAGAGTTTAAGCCAATTGTTAAAGCTGATCATCTTATCTCTGTATTGTGGCATCATTCTTGGTGAAGGTAGGATACTGCTCAAGGTCAGGGTCATACCTGCTTGGGCTACATAATCAGAGAGCTCCTCTATGTCTCTTTTCATGTAGTCCAAGGAGGTACATCTCAGGTCGTTAACACCAGCGTGTACAATGATTGAGTCGTACTTGTACCTGCTGTTGAGAGACCTGAGTGCATGCGTTATGTGGCGGATTCTAGCACCCGACAGGCAGCTTACTGTGACCTTCTCCTTACTCAGTCTGGTGAGCGGGACGTCGGTGTGTCTGACTATGGAGTCACCAATGACTAGTGTGTCTGGCATTGTGTTTGGCCTTAAGGGCTGTGACTGCTTGACACTCTGACTGTGTGGTCTATGTGTTGCAGGTGTTGTGTTCTGAGGTGGTAGTTGTTTGGGTGTCTGCTTTGGTGGCCTCTGCTGTTTTGGTAGATTTTTGATCAGAGCCTCCGAGTATGTCTTTGTGTGTTTATGTGTATGATTTGAGGTTGTGATGGTATTATGTGAGACTGGGTCTATAGTGTGTGTGGTTACCTTCTCCTCCTGTCTGGTCATGCCAGTCCTATGTTGAGAGAGCTCAGCCTCCAGTTTGGCCGTATAGTTGCATCTCTCACATGTATTTGTGTTTTGTGGGAGGAGGAGAGGGTTGTCTGTGTACATGAGGCAATTGTAACATTGCCTCAATATTCCCAGGTTCACCAGCTGAGCAGGAGAGGACATTAGCAACTGATCCCTCGACATGCTAAAAGGAATAGACAGAAAAACTTAAGAAAAGGTTCTGGGGGATGTGGGTGACCGAGAAATGGGGTTTGCTTTTTTGGTGTACTTTCTATAACAAGAGTGCTGTATCGAGGTGATAAGTACTGTAGGAGCAAGTGCTTCGCTATACAGATAGAGAATAGACTACTTGGGAGTCAAGTAGAGATAATTTATAGTTGTAGGATACACTAAATAGAACAGTAGTATACTTTGAGGAAGGTAGTTTTAAGGGAAAATTTGAAGAGTGGACTTTAGGTAGCCCTAATAGTTTAAATCTGATTAACCGGCACTGCCCTAGTGTGCAACGGTAGCAGCTCCGCGCTAAATCGTGCTAAAACTCGCTAACGCGTGCTTTATAGCAGGGGGCTGGAAAAAACAGGAAATTACCCAAAATGGCCGACGAATTACTAGTTGCTGCTTCTAGCCACTCCTCTGAGGACAAACAAGCAGCTCAGTACTCCCCACTCCCACTGGTGAGTAAAGAAACTACCTCTGGCCACACAAGAAAATGGAGGAACACAGAAACCAAATAACAAAGCCCAGGGATCAGCAAAATCTGATCACTGGAACAACTAGCCAGGAAAGTTTAGGAAAGGAGAAATATTTTATTGTTTTTTTTGTTTTTTTTGCAAAAAGACAGAAAAAAATGCAGTAAATGCTTTGTTTTCGACTAAATTGCTATCAAAGGCTGGTACACTTGAGTGTATTAGCCTGTTTGTTACTTTTAAGCAATACTTTAGCCCACAAGTGCAATCAACAATATAAGCTCACAAAAACAGGAAAATAAGGTAATAAAACAGTAATATAGGCACAAACAGTAGTCGAAAAGCTCAAAAGATCGAAAAATGCAAACTAAAAAGTTTAAAAAATACTTATGATCAAGAAAGTTGCTTTTTCTGCTCTCTGCTGGCTTTGGAACTCTGCAGGGGACCACGAGGAGCTATGCCTATTAAACTTTTAAAACAGCTTAAATCTGACACAGAAGGTCAGGCAAAGAAACAACAGCGATTAGGCATTCCTCAGGCACATAGGTGGATTGAGGAAGTAAACCGAAGGGAACAGAAAATTAAAAATGCAAAAACATTATTTTTAGACAAAGAGGATAATAATACAGTAATAGCGACGGCCCCTCCCCCTCCGCCCCCTCCAATGCCTTTTTCAGGATATGAAACAGGAGTACAGGCTAGTCCACCTCCACGTTATCCTGAAGTTACAAGAGCACTAAAACCATTTGTTAGAGAACCTATTGAAACTAGGTCCTGGACACGTAAGACACTTAGGGACACAGACTTATATCAAATGGGGAGAGACACACACTAGAAGAGAGTGAGGAAGAAATCTGTCCACTAATCGAGGTACCGAATCCTCAGGCAGGACAGGAAGGGCAGGACCCAACTCTCCTAGTATATAGACCATGGACACCGGAAGATATTCGGAAAGCTACAGAGGGAATCCCTCATCCAAAAGTTAATTACACAAAGTTTTTACAAGATTTACAAGGTATGAGACTAAGTTACCACTTGAATGGGGAAGAAGTAGAAAAGGTAGTCAGACAGATTGTGGGTCCAGACTGGCACATGATTTGTGGCACCTGGAACTCTCGTAATGCAGAGCTTAAACCACTCCCATATAGTGACGCAGAATTAGACAACAGAGTGAAAGGTCTTACAGACCGAATTTCTGAAAAATGGAAACCTAGAGCAGATTGGACTTGCATTAATCAATGCATACAGCAAGAGAATGAAACTGTAGATGGGTACTATGGTAGATTATTGGAATGTTTTAATAACCATAGTGGTATGCCTATTCCTGAAAGTCAGACACATGATAGCTCATATGAACAGCAACTGAAAAATGCGTTTTTGAAAGGTTGCATTGCACCTATCAGCAGCTTTATTACAAAACATATGATAGATCATCGAACAAGCAGGCTGCAAGCCTTACTTGAATATGCTAGACATGCTAAAAGACACTTTAATAGTAAAAAGAAAAAGAAGACACAGGTCTTCACAGCTGAAGATGGAGCAGAGGTCTTTGTAGTACAGTCGGGTAAAAAGGGTAAGAAAAATACCCAGGGAAATAAACAATCTGACAAAAGGTCAGAAGATTTTGAAGAGAGAAAAAAGAAAGGTGAGTGCTTTAAGTGCGGCAAGAAAGGACATTTAGCAAGGGATTGCAGGCTAAATAAAAAGGTGACTACAGAAAATAAAGGTGATGAGGACTGACTATATGATAGTGATGAAAATCAGAAATCATCAGGAAAGACTAATAAACAAAGGACAAACATAAATGTAGTGGAAGGAACAGAGGAAGTGCAAGCAGATGTAGAGGATGAAGAAAGTGAAATTTTAGATTTGGCATTACTGAGCTTGGAGCTCTATTTGGCAGACACAAAACCGGAAGTTACACTTCTGGTGGAAGGAAGGGAAGTGAAATTCTTGTGCGACTCAGGAGCGTCATGAACTTTGATACACCCTTCAAAGTTACCAGAATATTCTGAATCACCTGACTATATATTAGTGAAAGCAGCAAATGGACAGCTATATAGGGAGCCACTCTCCCATAATATAGCAATAACTGACCCTGTTTCAGGCATGACTCAGAAAAGTAAAATTGTAGTTTCTGCAAAATGTCCAGTAAACTTACTGGGAAGAGATCTTATGCAGATATTTGGCAAAGCGGTAGTCCCCACTATGCAGGGTATGGAAGCACAAAGACAAATGGATACATTTGTGGTGCGACCGGAGGGTGAAACTTTTTACTGGTACAGCCAGGACCTAGTTACGACTGGTCCAGGGGCAGTAACCGAGGAACTGATGAATGTAGCCATCAGTAAGGTCCCCTCCCTTGACACTGACCGACAGCATTTGTTACATTGTACTCTATACTACTGCAGCATGCCAGGACCTGATAAAGAATATGAGCAAGAGTTGTTCAAAAATCCTGCTAACCGATTAGTATTACGAACCTTGTACTGGGATACTGAGGGAAGCAGTGTAGTAAGCTGTTCACTACCTCAGGAATTCATGACACTGTACAAATCTAACAGACTGCCACATGTCAGCTTGACAAAGAGCAAGGATGTGAGATGGGCAGATTTAGGAGAAAAAGTAACAAGATGGGAAAAACAAACTGATTTAGAATTATCAGAACAGGGAATACAAAAACAGAAATTGAATTGGCTAACACAGACACATCCAGCTGTACACTTACAAACTAGTGAAGACAGCTGATTAGCATTCTTGTTAGAAGAAGAAGAAGAAGCCTTGTGTGATATACCAGATATTCTTTGGTCAACAGGCAAATCAGATGTAGGACTTATTCAAACAGCAGGACCAGTAACCACTACACCAAAATCAGCATTTAGACCACAAAAAAGACAATACCCCTTGAGGAAAGATGCAGAGCAAGGAATCAAGCCTATAATAGCAGCATTACTCAAGGAAGGAGTATTGGTAGAATCTTTGGATTCACCATGTAACACCCCTTTATTTCCTGTTAAAAAAGCAAATGGGGAATGGCGGATGGTACAGGATTTACAAGCCGTAAACAATGCAATAATACCCAGAGCACCTACGGTGCCAGACCCACACACCTTGTTGAACGATTTGAAGCTACAACAAAAATATTTTACTGTGGTAGATATAAGCAATGCCTTCTTTTCAATACCTATACATCCTGATAGCCAGTATTGGTTTGCATTTACATTTCAAGGTAAAAGATATACCTATACTCGGCTACCACAGGGATATTGTGAAAGTCCAATGATATTTGCACAAGAAATGGCTAGCAACCTGGCAGGGTTTACTCCACCAGGAGGTAGTCAGATTCTACTTTATGTAGATGACATCTTGCTAGCAGCCCCTACCCAGCACCAATGCAGGGAGGATACGATAGCATTATTGAAATTTTTAGCAGCACAAGGACACAAAGTAAATAAAAGTAAGTTACAACTTTGGAGAAAACAGGTTAGATACCTAGGATATGTAATATCCAATGAAGGTAGAATATTAGACGAAGACAGAAAAACAGCAATTTTACAGGCACCCAAACCAGCAACCAAGAAGGAAATGATGTCCTTGGGAACGACTAATTTTTGTCGAAGCTGGATATCAAACTATGCTTTAGAATCTGCTCCATTGGCTGATTTAATATATAAAACACCAATGGCAGCACAAGATGTATTACAATGGACACCTGAAGCAGAAACAGCTTTCTGCAGACTAAAACAATTGATAGCTTCATCACTAGTTTTAGGACTTCCAAATTACCACAAAAGATTTTTTCAAACCGTAGATTGTAGACAGGGATACATGACATCAGTTTTGACGCAACAGCATGGGAATAAGCAACGCCCCATAGCTTACTATTCATCACAGTTAGATCCAGTGGCACGATCATTGCCTCACTGTGTGCAAGCAGTAGTCGCAGCTGCAATGGCAGTACAGGCTTTGGCCTCAGTGGTGTTATTCCACCCTCTCACATTGAGAGTGCCTCATGCAGTCGCGATAATTTTACTGCAAGAAAAAATAGCATATCTATCTCCTGCTAGACATCTTTCATGTATGACCATACTGCTGAGCCAACCTCATATGGTAATTGAATGTTGTACAACATTAAATCCATCAACGTTACTTCCAATTCATGTGGATGGCACACCACACAGTTGCCTGCAGGAAATTGAGCAAATAACTTTGCCCAGACAAGACCTCACTGATATGCCCTTGGATGATGCTGAGGTGACATTTTATGTGGACGGTTCATGCAGAAAGGGTCCTACAGGGAAAAATCTAGTAGGGTATGCAGTAGTCACAGATACAGAGATTTTAGAAGCCCAACCCTTACAGCATAACCTGTCTGCTCAAGCAGCAGAATTGATAGCCTTAACACGGGCTTGCACTCTAGCGAAAGACAAATGTGTGGACATATATACTGACAGTCAGTATGCTTTCTCTACAGTGCATGTTTTTGCACAGCAATGGAAAAATAGGGGAATGATAACATCTACTGGCAAACCGATTAATCACGCGCAACTTATTTTGAACTTATTAGATTCTATTCAGTTACCTACTACAGTAGCTATTTGTAAATGTTTAGCTCATACAAAACAGCAGGATGCAATTTCAAAAGGAAATGCAAAAGCTGATGCAGCTGCAAAACAAGCAGCCTCAGACTCAGAAACTTTACTTTTAACCAAGGAATTACAACCCTCTGAGATTTTAGATTTAGAAATGTTAAAAACGATGCAGACATTGACTACAAAAGCTGAGAAACAGAAATGGGAGAAACGAGGTGCAATCCTCGAAAATGGACTGTACATCTCCAAAGAGAAAAAGCTAATACTGCCGTCTAATTTATTTAGATATGCAGCTTTGTTGAGCCATGGGCAGAGCCATGTCTCAACAGGGGGGATAGTACAGTTAGTAAATCGAATATTCCAAACATATGGATTCACAAACTTTACACAAAAATTTTGTGCAGCATGTCATATCTGTAACAAACATCATGCACAAGGAGCATTTAAACCCAAGCAAGGGAGTTTTCCTATACCACCATATCCGTTCCATACTATCTGTATGGATTTCATAGAACTGAGCAAATGTGAAGGGAAAAAATACTGTTTAGTGATTATAGACATGTTTTCCAAATGGGTAGAAGCTTTTCCAACTAAAAATCCGGATGCGGCAACAGTGGCAAAAGCCCTAATAAAAGAAATAATTCGTAGATTTGGCATACCAGAAAGAATCTATAGTGACAATGGGACACACTTTGTTAATCAGACGATTCACCAACTTGGGAGATTCTTTGGGATCTCCTTGAAAAATCATTGTGCTTACCACCCACAGTTTGCAGGACTGGTGGAAAGGTACAATGGAATTTTAAAAAGCAAGTTGAGGAAGTTAATAAATGAAACACAGAAGAATTGGATTTGCTGTTTGCCTTTGGCACTGCTGAGCATGAGAACAATTCCAAATGTAAAGGGTTTGACCCCCTTTGAAGTGATATTTGGAAGGGCATATTATGTGCCACAGTGGAAAGCTCTCATGCCTGCAGAGCTAGAGGCTGACAGCTCATTAGCTAGCTATATGAGGAAACTGTTAACAAATAAAACTGTTTTGCAGTTGAACTCTTTTTCAGATAGAGGACAGACCAGACCATTGGAAGCGGTGCTGACCCCAGGGTCCTGGGTGTGGTTGAAGGTCACGAAGAGGAAAAATTGGACGAGTCCGAAGTGGGAAGGACCGTACCAGGTACTGTTGGCGACGCCTACTGCAGTCAAAGTTGCTGAGAGGTCGTCCTGGGTCCACCTGACGCACTGTAAACTGGTAAAGAATTTTCAGCTTGATAAACATTTTGTGACTGATACACAACAAAGGCAGGATGGCCAAGAGCAAAATGAGTAAAGATACAGATCAACCCCGAAGATATTGTTTAATCATCTTGCTAACTATGCATTTATTTACTATGATTGTGGTGACTTTCCTTTTGTTGTGGTTCTTTCTACATATAACCACACAAATGAAAGTGGAGAAACATGATGAACTGTCTATAGACTGGCATCCAAACTTTAACACATACCTAGCTATGAAGCGTGTATATGTAGAGACTATGAACATTTCAAACTGCTGGGTTTGTACTGCTATACCAACAGCATATGGAGGACTGTTGATGTCTGCTGTCCCCTTGGGGATATATGAGACTTGGGAAAATTTACTTTTTGATACAGGTTCTGTAAAATCACAGGACAAGATTGCATTGTATTTACCTATTACACAGAATTGTATGTTTCTCTAAAAATAATACACTCCAAGTGGGTTGGAGTAACTGTAACATAACTGTATCTTATAAATGCTATATTAAAACTAAAGATAAAAGCACTAGTTGTAGCACAAATTATGATTCATATTTGAGCTTAATGAAAACAACATTAAGAGATGTGCAGAGGAATCCTGTGTTGCATAAACAATTGTCTGTTATAGACAAGAAAATGTTTCATTCAGAATTAACCCGCATCAGTACTAAAGTAGAAAACTGTTATTTTGTTTATGGGAAAAAGCATACAAATGGCTACCTGAGAATTGGTCCGGCAGTTGTATTTTGGGTTATCTGGTTCCGGCTATAAGGCATACTGCAGAATTACCTCTAGGTAAGATACGAAATGTAAGAGATGTAGCCCGAAAACCTGAGGATCCAATCGGAAAGCCTGTAAATCCAGTGGGAAAAATCGAAGCCGGTTGGAAGGATCATCATTCCGTGAAAGATAAAGAAAAATTGACTCATATGGACTTGAGTGACAGTGTTATATCCTGGGCTGGAATACTTCCAGCATATGGAGCAGTCAAATCGATCTGGGAGCTGAGAAAACTGTCGAAGCTTCTCGAAGTAATGAGTAATGCAACTTTTTCCACTCTTGAACTAGTGACTGATGAACTGAATACAATGAGAACTGTTGTGCTACAAAATCGAATGGCTCTTGACTTCACCCTAGCGGCGAGAGGTGGTACGTGCGCGCTTATCAAAGAAGAATGCTGTGCGTTCATACCAGACAATCGACATGAGATCAATGATCACCTAGAGGTAATACAGCAGGTATCGGCCATGACTGAACCAGGCCCATACCCACTGACGAACTTTTTCCAGAGCCTATTTGGTGGGTGGGGTTCTATTCTAATGAATATTTTGATTGCTATTTGTGTTGGTCTGCTCCTATTAGGAGCATGTGTCTGTTGTGGGATCCCCTGTATGAAAAGATTAGTCAAAGATTTTGTTGATATATCTGTAACTGAGACTTTGTACCAAGACATTGAACTGGAGCTATTGGTTCCAGACGAAACTCTTTCTGAAATATAAACTAAATGACTTGCCTAGTTAAAAGTCCTTAAAGGAGAAGGCTAGGGGACGATACGATATTGTTTATGTTTCTGAATAGAATAAAAAGTATTAAAAGGGAGGAAAATGTTAGAAAACTATGTATTTGAACATGTATGAAGTGCTAGTTTAAAAGCAAATAGTATATAATGCATTTTATTCTATTTACAATATGGCAATAAGAATGATTTTACATGTAATTGCTTGAAGCTTTGGAGCTGCAGTGTATTTGAACTCTGACCCTGGCAGTAGCCAGCTCAGCAAGCTTATGTTTTTCACTAATGATGATCTGCTGGGTCAGGAAAATTAAATGTATAAAGCATTGAAAATCCTTCTTCCTTCCTCTGAGATAATTGGCCTTGTGAATATTATCAGAGATAAAGCACAGCTGCTAAAGTAATGTTGCAAGAAGAACAAAGAAGTATATTACAAGACTGAACCGACTATTGTATCCGAGCAGGACTGAAACCTTGAAAGAATAACATTTTACAGAAAGACATTATAACTAACCAGGTGCTTTGCAAGGCTGTATTATTCCCATGGGAAAACTTTTAAAATGCATAACATCAGCTTTTTCTTATGAATAGAATATTGTAGACCATAGTGATGTAGGTGCCCTGTGACTAACCACGTCAGTGAAGTGGGCACAGCTTGAATGTATGACTATATAAAATTGTGTATTTCCTACATCATGTCAGACAAAACTCTGTACTTGTATGTTTTTTTGCCTCCTGGTGTACACTAGTAAACTTTTGCATCTGAGCCTCCTGTGTGTTATTATTTGTTTTTATTTAATAGGTAGCTATGGATATTATGGGTCCTCTGAGTAGCCCAAGTTCCACAGGAAAAACGTATCTCCTAGTGGTAGTGGATTATGCTACACGATACCCTGAGGAGGTGGTTTTGTCCTCCATTGAGGCAGAAAAGGTGGCAAATGCTTTGTTAGAGATTTTCAGCAGGGTAGGTTTCCCCAAAGAAATACTGACTGGCTGAGGTGTCAATTTCATGTCAGACCTGCTGGCTTGTCTGTGGAAGTCCTTTGGGGTGAAGCACATGAAGACCACCCCCTACCATCCCCAGACTAATGTTCTTGTTGAGAGGTTAAACTCTACAATCATGTCCATGCTACGGGCATTTGCAGATCAGTTTAAGAGGGAGTGAGAGAAATATTTGCCCCATCTGTTGTTTGCTTACAGAGAAGTTCCCCAGGAATCCACAGGTTTTTCACACTTTGAGTTGCTGTATGGGCATAGGGTGAGGGGAAGTCTAGATTTAATTCAAAGTGAGTGGGAAGTTGAGTGCGAGTCTTACAAAGGGTCTGTTGTGGCATACATCCAAAACCTCAGGACAAGGCTCAGGGAACTCATGGGCTTGGCCCAGGAGAACCTAGCAGAAGCCCAACAGCAGAAAAATGTGTGGTATGACAGGAATGCTCGAACTAGAGAGAATGCTGTCGGGCAGCAGGTAATGGTTCTCATTCCTGTCAGACACAACAAGCTGCAAGCAGCTTGGGAGGGACCCTACAAGGTGGTAAGAAAGGTAAGTGATGTTAATTACATGGTGGAACTGCTAGGCAGAATGCAGGGGCATAAATTGTACTATGTTAACATGACAAAACCTTACCATGATAGGGATGCCCTTGTGCTGAGCATTTGCAGTGGATTGCAGGAGGAGTCCGAGGGAGATCTGGGGACTAATCTCAGTGAGGCTCGGGCGGACACCTCAGTGGAAGGGGTAGCAATGCCCCAGCAGCTATCTCCTACCTAGGTTCGAGAAATCCGAGCAGTGTTGCAGGGGTTGTGGGACATGTTCACTGGGAAACCAGGGAGCACCCACCTGGGGCAGCACCAGGTGGACACAAGACCCCAAAGGCCTCCCCAGTGGTGCTGGTGCCAAAGAAGGATGGCAGCACCAGGTTCTGTGTAGACTACAGGAAATTAAATAGTCACACAGAGTCAGATGCTTACCCCATGCATAGGACAGATGAGGCCCTAGAGCATCTGGGTGGGGCTAAGTATCTTACAACCATTGATCTTACCAAGAGTTACTGGCAGGTGCCCTTGAGTCCCAGTGCAAGGGAGAAGTCAGCCTTTGTGACTCCTTTTGGCTTGCATGAGTTCCCAAAGATGCCCTTTGGGATGAAGAATGCCCCAGCAACTTTTCAGAGGCTGGTAGATTATATCCATGCAGGAGCAGGTGGTTTGCCCTTGCTTACGTAGATGATATTGCCATCTACAGCCATTCCTGGCCAGATCACTTTCAGCATGTCAGGGAGGTGCTGGGCAGTCTACAGAGGGCAGGGTAGACCTTTAAGCTGAGCAAATGTCAGGTGGGTATGGCAGAGGTCTCCTACCTAGAACATAGAGTGGGGAGTGGTAAGATAAGGCCAGAACCTGTCAAAGTGGAAGCCATTCAGGCATGGCCTGCACCTGTTACTAAAAAGCAGGTGAGGGCATTTTTAGGGACAGCAGGGTACAACAGAAAGTTCATCCCCAGTTATAGTACCATAGCTGCTCCCCTCACAGACCTGACAAGGAAGAACAGAGCCAGCCAGAAAAAGGTCAAGTTGCTCAGATGGAGCCTAGGGTTGCAAGCATATGATATGTCCATGCACCACCACAGTGGGATTAGCAATGCCAGTGCAGATGGGCTCTCAAGACAGCGAATGGGGTAAGGTATACTCAGATAGACTTAACTCCCTCAAGCAGTGTTTTTCAATGGTCATTTGCAAAACTAGCTTGAGTTCTCCAGGGGGGATATGTAAAGATTGGGTGAAAATAGATGAAGGCTGCCAGCCTAGCCAGGTAGAATTTTGGGGATAATTCCATCATCTTTAAATATTAATGTAAACCACAGGCTTGTGTCTTAAATGTTAAAAATAGTGTTACATGTAGAACTGAAAAAATGTAACAACAGTGCACTCTGCTGACCAAGTAAAGCATGTTGTAACCCTTTGATGTAAACATGGCGCCGGCCGGTCTAGATGAAGGAATTCTTGCTATTGTTTTAAGGCCTGAGTTAATGGCCAGAATTTGCATGCATAAATGTCCATAATGGCTTTGCTTCTTGACCTGGTGTGAGCTTACTAAAGAATGTAGCCTGTTAGCCTAGGAAACCCAGGAAAGTGTGAAGAATGATGTAATGTGAATCAGGACTGTAATATCAATTTAATCAGAGAGCATTAAGCATTTTTGTCTTGACCATCCAACTCAGCACTGCCTTTGCTCTATATGTAAGTTTATCTTAGACTTATGTTTTCTCTTAGAAATAGCTAGAAACTAGAAAGATTAAACTAAGTGTTATTTCTGTGATGCCAAAACTGTTCTACTGAATTATTTTAAGTATTTCTCTGTGATCTCTGAACTCTTGACTAGCACTGTGTAATAAAAAGCATTGCCTTGTGTTTTGACTATTTATTATTAAATATGTTTTAAACCCTTTCAACTGTGGCTGTTTTTGTAGAGATAATTTAAGCTCTTTAGAGTACTTGCATGCCTTTGGTAAAATTGTACAAAGCCACTCTAATAGCTTTAGCCCTGGGCTATACTACCAATTGGATAATAATATTGCACAGTAATAATTGGACACCCTTTTAAGAGCCTTTGAGTAGCTGATAAATATTAGTGGGTGATGGCAGCTGGTACTACTGTATAGTCTGGGAAAAAGGGGCACAGCTGGAGAACCTGTGTCAGCCTTTCCCATGAGTGTATGTGTGTGGTTGTATAAACTCTTCTCAAAGTGTGTGTGTGTGTGTGTGTGTGTGTGTGTGTGTGTGTGTGTGTGTGTGTGTGTGTGTGTGTGTGTGTGTGTGTGTGTGTGTGTGTGAGCTACCTGGGCAGGGAGATGAAGCACTGGTTGGACAGAGAGGGTGCTGAAGGCTTTAGCTTGCCCACTAGGCTGAGATCTGGACCCTATAGCTGTGTCAGTGGGGAGTCTTATTGAGGACCTGGAGAGCGAGGGAGCGACCAGCCCCAGACTGACTTTGATCTCTGTGTGCTCTTAAGGGAAATTGCACTTTACTGTGTGTACTTGTTATCCTTTCCTCCTATATGAGATGCCCCTCACTGGTATTAATGGTGAGAATTGAGGCTCCTTGATTGCTGGGCCAGGGCATGGGCATCACACTACTCATGAGAAGACACTGACACCCAACATTCATGGCAGTGCCTTCAACATCTAATAGCATGCACTTCAGACATAGGTGCATTTACAAGTTTGCTACTGCACTAAGGATTTCAGTAAACAGCAGGACATAGGAGAAGTGTCCCTTCTTTGCCATGAACACGTATGCCAGGGATACATGTTTGCTGATTGCAGTGCCCAGAAGACCATATATCATGTATACCAGCTTTCATGCATTTTATCAGGCAGTCAATGTGCCAACCAATAGTGAGTTCCTTAGGTTCTGCAGGATGCAATCCATAATCAGAAGAAACATGGACTGACTGTGATCCTCAGAAGCTCTGTGCATTTAATATAGAACATTGTCTGTTTGTTTTTTGGTTTGTTGTGCTTGTCATGGATCATGTGCAACATTCTTCTACATCAGATAGCTATCCCAAGAGAACACATATGCTGCAATGTCTCTTTGGAAGTAAATAGCACATATCATCATTTACATATACTGCCACACCTTTAACCTTTAACCATGCTGATGAATCTGGTAGCCTCTGTTCATGCTCTTTGAGAGACACTGTCCTATGCTGTTGTCTTATGCAACCCTAGTATTTTCCTGATAATGCTAACATCCACCCTTTGCATGAGCTGAGTGTCTTTTTCAAATTCTCCCCTCTCCTTTGCTGAGAATTGTTTTGGCCATACTTAACATGAGCTGTCTTCATCACCTCCTCCCACCTCCTTTACCGGGAGTGCTATTGGCCATACTTTGCATGAGCTATCTTCAACTAGCCCCCTCCCACCTTTGTTAAGAATGCTACTGTCCACCCTTTGCATGAAGTGGGTGACTTTTTTAACTTCCCCCCTCCTTTGCTGAGAATATTATTGGCCATACTTAACATGAGACGTCTTCATCAGCTCCTCCCTCCTCCTTTACTAACAATGGTATTGGCCATAGTTTACATGAGCTGTCTTCATGAGCTCCTCCCTTGTCCTTTACAAGGAATGCTATTGGCCATACATTGCATGAACTGACTGCCATTTGGATGCAGAACCAATAGTATTTTGTATTTGTCTTCTTCTTGTACTATTGAAAGCAATCTTTTGTCACCACCTTGTCCTGTTGCCTTTGGATAGTGTAATACATATGATCATTCTTGTCAGGAGCTGTTCTTTCATAGCCAATATATCCTTCAAGGTGCATATACATATATGCATTTACTCAGCGCATACCACTTAATGTAGTGACAACAAAGTCTTCGTTAAACACCAATATGGGATCTTTTTTTGTTATAAACATATTTGGTTTCCTTCACACTATATAGCATGTTGCCTCTTATATGAAAGCACATGCATTTTTCATCTGAAGTCATACTGTCAGAAAGAATATGATCCATTATGTAAGTCAGAAACTGACTTCAGTCTTACACAATACTGTATTACTTGGTTGATGTTCCACAGTGACCAAGCCATCATGAGATCTACTAAATGTATATAAACACACGTAGTACATCCAAGCAGATTTCAGACTTAATGTGGCTATATCTTTATTTTATTTATTCATTTTACATTTGTTTACCAGGAAAGTCCAACTGGGTGTGAGCCCATTTAGAGCAGAGGCACAGGGAGAAAAGCTCCACACCATGTACAATAGATTAAAATTTACATGAGAACTTTATTACAAGGACACAAAAGACTAAAGTTTACATGGGAACATTATTACAAGGACAAAGCTGATACAATATGTAATTATAAAATCTTAAACAATAGTTTAAGGAGAAAATTAAGAAAAAAAAATGTTCAGAATCTACAAGCATAGATTTTACAATCTGAGTAGAATGGAAGGGAGACAAAATATTAGGTCAGGTTTATAGTGCCATTAAATAGGAGTGGAAACAAAAATTTAGTTATCAGCAGAGGTGAGTAGAAGAAAAGAAAGATTATGTTCAGGCAGAAGGTTCAAAGGACAGCAAGAGTCTGTTTAATGTAGAAAAATCCAAGGACATTATGGGTACAGTGCTTAACCAGACTACAAGGATGATTTTATCTATAGGGACTGCTTTAATAGTTGGGATAGAGTAGTGAAAGTGATGGCAATTTTGGGTTAGTATGATAACAGTTTGAGGGAAAGGTAATCAGATTTACAGTGAATTTGGAGATGAACATACAGTTTCTGTAGGGTGATTAAAGTAATAGGAATAAAGTGTAATGACTGTGGATTGTAGACGTAGAAGGGGAAAGTATGTTTTATCATGGAGAATTGCACAAACATAGACATTTGTTAGATCATGTTTGAGTATTTTTTTTAAAGTGGGTGATGTTGGATGTAATTCTGAGATCTAGAGGTACAGAGTTCCATAATTTGACAACATAATTAGAGTAGAGAGCATCACCTGGTGAATTTGTGGATTTAGTAACTTTTATTAAGGATTTGTTGGTGGAGTGTAATATTCTTGGGTTAGAGTAAGGTTCTAGTAAGTTTTGTAGGATAGGTGTTCTGCCTGGTTGGTTAAGTAATTTTGTGCAGTCTTCAGTTAATTTTAGTGAAGAAGATGTAGGAATTCTAGCGAAGATAATTTTATTAGTGCAAGGTAATGGTGTGTTCTTTATGGGGAGTCAGTGGCGAATTTAACTATTTTATTATAGCAAGTTTCTAGTTTACTTAGATCAGACTCTCTAAGGTTTTTGAGTATGGGTGAGACAAAACGTGTTAAGAGAAGGTGAGTTTTTGCATTGACTACTTTGGTATTACTGGTTAGGAAATGTTTGTTTTTATTTAAAGTACCATTTTTTGTGAACTATCTTAATAGTTTGAGATGTGTATTGTTTGCATCTCATGTTGTGATCAATAGTGACACCTAGGAGTTTAGTTTGTGTGGTGAGATCAATTGCTGTGTGATTTGCAGCAGTTATGTTAAAGTTGGGTGTGGGGGGGTCAGTGGCCTTAGTGGGTTGGAAAATTATTAGCTTGGTTTTATTAGGGTTAAGTATGAGTTGAGCAATGGTGAGCCATGTTTAAAAAAGTGAAAGTACAGTTGTGTACACTACCATAAATGTAGATGTTCGAGTGTCTTCACTGTTGCAGTCATAACTGTAGGGTGCTCCTGCCGGCAGGCAGCCCGAGGTCGGCCAGAATCCCAAAGTCTGGGTCCGGCGTCGGCTGTACAATCCAGTACCCTGACGTCAGTACGCTCTGGTACATAGCCCTCAGCCGACGCCATCTTCTCCAGCCTTTCTTGCCCTAGATGTCAGAAGTCCCCAATAGATCATAAATGAATCCCACTAGGAAACACAAATACACCACAAGAGAGAGAAAAAGAGGGGATAGGAGGGAGGGAAACACCAACTGCAACAGTGAAGACACTCGAACATCTACATTTATGGTAGGTGTACACAACTGTACTATGTTCATCATGTTTCACTGTTGCAGTCATAACTGTAGGGTGGAATCCCAAAGCAGTGAAAAAAGGGGGGAGGTTTAGACAGAAGAAGGGGCAGCAAGAAGACCCTGCAAAACAGCAGAGGCAAAGCCTGCCCTGGTCTTAGAATACAAAGGGAGATTGTAGTGCTTGGAAAAAGTATGCACAGAACTCCAAGTGGCAGCTTCAAGATATCCTTGGTAGGAACTCCCTGAGAAAAGCTGTAGAAGTAGCAGCTGCTCTAGTAGAATGACTTCTCACAGTACCTGGAAAGTGTTTCCCATGATGAGTGTAACAAAACCTTATTCCATAAGAAATCCATTTGGAAATAGTTTGTTTGGAAATAGCCTTTCCAAGAGAACTGGAGGCAAAAGAAACAAACAATTGGTTAGATTTTCTGAACTCTTTAGTCTTGTCCAAATAAAATCGTAACTGTCTGTGCATATCCAAGGAGTGCAAAATCCTTTCCCCTTTATTGTAGGAAGGTGAATTGTTTGATTCAAAGCCACTTTCGAAATCACCTTAGGTATGAAAGTAGGATTGGTCCTCAAGGATACTCTGTCCTGGTGGAAAATAAGGTATGGTTCCACAGCCATGAGAGCTTGCAACTCTGAGACCCTTCTGGCAGAAGTCAAAGCTAACAAAAGAACTGTCTTCCAAGACAAAAACTTAATATCTGAAGATGCAGCAGGCTCAAAAGGAGGCAAAGTAAGTTTTTCTAAAACATAATTAAGATCCCAAGCAGGAACAGGAGGGGTCCTGGGAGGCCTTAAATTCTTAGCCCCCCTCAAGAATTGTCTCACCAAAGGATGAGAAAAAACAGGAGGATCAGTATTGAAATGAGCAGAAATAGCAGAAGCATGAATCTTAATGGAAGAAAAGGAAAGTCCATTAGACAAAAGATCCGAGAGGTAAAGCAAAATAGAAGAGAGATCAGGTACCAGAGGGTCCAATCCTCGGTCCTGCATCCAAATGCAAAATCTCTTCCATTTAGAGGCATAGGATTTCCTAGTGCTAGGCCGTCTAGCTTCCAAAAGAACATCCAAAACTTGTTTGGGAAGACTAGAAGAAATCAAATTCCTTTGAAGAGCCAAGCTGTCAGGCAAAGGGTCTTGAGATTGGAATGTAACAACTGACCCTGATGCTGGGACAGAAGAGAAGGGTTCAGAGGAAGAATCCAAGGAGGCTCCAAGAACAGGTGCTTTAAAGTTGGATACCAAAACTGTCGAGGCCAATTTGGAGCAATCAAGATGAGGAACTTGGGCTTGTCCTGTTTTATCTTTAGTAATACCCGAGGAAGTAGGGGAAGAGGAGGGAAGGCATATCCCGAAAGGTTTCTCCAGCTGAAGGACAGGGCATCCACTTTCCAAGCTGTTTTGTGGAATGACCTGGTGCAAAAGAGAGGCAGCTGATGATTGAGGTGGGATGCAAACAGATCTATCTGGGAGCATCCCCAAACTGCAGTAATCCTGTTGAATAAGTTGATGTCTAGCATCCATTCGTGAGGATCTAAAATGTTCCTGCTCAGGCTGTCTGCTAAGATATTCTGTTCTCCTGGTATGAATTGGGCCTGGAGATGTAGATTCAGATTTAGAGCTGTGTCCCATAAAGCCATAGCTAGTCTGCAAAGGGGGTACGAATGAGAACCCCCCTGCTTGTTTATGTACCACATGACTGTGGTGTTGTCTGTGCGTATCAAAAGAGGTCCGGGATGCAAAAGGTTCTTGAAGGCTAGAAGAGCATTTTGAACTGCCAACATTTCCTTCAGATTGATGTGCCAGTGAAGATGATCCTTTGTCCAGGTTCCCTGCTGGCAATTGCCTAGAAAATGTGCTCCCCAAACATAATCCGAGGCGTCCGTGGTTATGATTTGAGAAGGTTGAGGAAGACGGAAAGGCTTTCCTTCGTTTAAAGCACACACCCTGGACCACCAAAGGAACTCCTTCTGGAGGCAGGGGATCAGAGGAATCAGAGTGTCCAGACCGTGGTAATGCTGCGACCATACACTTTTCAGATACCATTGAAGCTTTCTCATATGAAGCTTTGCATTTGGGATCAACAGAATGCAGGAAGCCATGTAGCCCAGTGCCTGCAGGAATTTCCTTGCAGTGAGCTAAGGTAGAGTTGCCAAAGTCTTGAAAATTGAAGCCAGCTGTATTTGCTTTTCTGTAGTGAGGAAGGCCCTTTGTAAGGTTGTATTTAAGAGGGCTCCCAGAAATACCATTTGTTGAGAAGGGATCAAATGTGACTTTTTTGTGTTCACTGAGAATCCCAGTAGGAGGAGGAGACGTTGAACAAAATCCAGATGTTGAAGTAAAAGATCCTTGCTGTTTGCCTGAATAAGGCAGTCATCCAAATAGGGGTAAATTTGAATCCCCTGGAGTCTGCAATAAGCCACTACTGGTGCCAGGCACTTGGTAAAGACTCTGGGCGCAGTAGATAAACCAAAGGGTAGTACAGAGAATTGAAAGTGTCTCGAACCTGCCTTGAACCTGAGGAATTTCCTGCATTCCTGCCTGATGGGAATGTGTAAATAAGCTTCTTTTAGGTCCAATGTCACCATCCAGGCGTCCTGAGAGAGCATTGGAATCAGCTGCTGCAGAGTAAGCATCTTGAATTTTGGAATTTCCAAAAAGGTGTTTAACACAGAAAGGTCCAGAATAGGTCTCCATGAGCTTTGTTTTCTTGGAACCAGAAACAGTCTTGAATAAAAACCTTTTCCCATCTCTGAGAGTGGAACAGGCTCTATGGCTCTCATGGCCAGAAGAGCATCCACTTGATTTAAGGCCTCTGACCATTGATGTTTTGGCAGATCTGGCCAACCGAAAGCCCTTGGCAAGGTATGAAAGTGGAATTTGTAGCCTTTTAAAATCACGTCCAACACCCATTTGTCCTGGGTAATATGAGTCCAATTTCTGTAAAAAAAAGAAAGTTTTCCTCCGAGAGGGGCATCCAGGTAAAGAGGTCCTGTAGCCCAACCGAGAGAGTCATTGAGTCTGCTTTCTTTGAGATTGGGATCTGTCTTCTCCCCTTCTAGGTGAAGAAGCAGTCCATTGTCTCGATCTGTAGGAGGCCTGAGCTTGGCCACAACCTCTGGAGCATCTATATCTTCCCCTATGAGGCCTGTCAGACGTGGGAAAGGACCAATTTTTAGAGGGCCAATTCCTGGAAAATCTAGGAGGCTGAACTTGCAAGAAATCTTTCACAGTTTGCATAGATTTTGCCTTTTCTTCCATCTTTTTAATAACCTCCTCAGCCTTAGATCCAAAAAGAACATCATGCTGAACAGGGGCATCTAATAATTTAGCCTTAACCTGTTCAGGTAAACTTTGTTCACGAAGCCAAGCATGTCTCCTGATAACAGTAACAGAGGCTGCGGCCCTGCAAGAAGCATCCAAAGCATCAAAACCACAATGCAAGCTATGTTTGTTCAGATGTTCAGTTGCATGCAATACATCCTGTAGTTCCTTATCTTCTGCACATGCAGGAAGAGAGGCAAGCTTTTGCTTTAAAAGAGACAAAATAAATTGCTGATACTTAAACATATGAAACTGGCAATTTAAAGCCCTAACAGAAAGGGTAGCAGAAGTATATACCTTTTTGCCCCACCTGTCTAAGGCATGAGAATCCTTCTCAGAGGGAATAGGATTCTTAGAAGTAGCAACTTTAGCAGCCTTAGAACCCTGAGATATAGTTTCAGGATCTGCAGAAGGATTCTTAAACAAAAACAAATGAGACTCAGGAACCCTATAAAACCTATCAGGCTTAGAGGGAGCAGGAGGCATGGAATCAGGATTCAAATTAGCCTTGGAAAAAGCATCATCTACAATGTCAAGAACAGGAGGGATAGCCAAAGGCCTATGCTGAGGAAGAAGAAGGAATTCTCTAAGCCTCTTCTTGGAAGCAGAATAATCCTGACCTTCCCAATGAAAATGTTCCCTCATCTCATGTAAGGTTTCCCCAAAAGAAAAATCTTCAGGCGGAGAAGCAGAGGGCAAGGAGTCCTCAGCATCCGATTCCTCAAAAGGAGGAAAAGAATATTCCTGATCAGAGGAAGAGACAGAAGATATAGAAGCCTGGTCAGAGGAATCCACAGGAACATCCTGTCGAGGCCTTTTCTCAGGGGGAGGGTGAGAACCCCTAATCATAGAAAGCAAATCTTCAGCCATCCTTAACAATTGCTTCTGTGTCCTGGGAGTAGATTCAGAAGTAGCTTGAGCAGGAGCTTTGGACTTAACAGGAGTCTTTATCTTTGCCTTTGTAATAGTGATGTGAGTAGGCCTGAATACCCCCTCAGAAGCTGGTACCTGCACAGCGGTTCCGGACCCATCCGAGGGAGCGACGTCCGAAGGTCCTGCAGCAGATAAAATAGAAGGCCTTGATGGCTCCCCATGGGAGTCCGTATTGGCCATCGGTTCAGAAGTGGCGGACGACAGGGGCTGCAAAAGCGCCTCACTGACGACAGCCGAACCGGACGCTGGCTCCAGCTGCAACGAGTCCTGTTTGGACCTCGGAGGCCTGTCCTTGTCTTTGCGTTTCTTTTGAATTCCGGTAGTATCCGACGACATTCTATAATTGAAGCGTCTGCCAAAGTAATTCAGAGCCCAGTCGTACCTGCGTTTGATAGTACGAGAATTAAACCTGGCACAGAACCGACAACAAGAAACGTCGTGGTCAGGGCCTAAGCAAGGTAGACAGTAAGAGTGGAAATTTTTATGAGGTATTTGTTTCCCACACGTAATACAATTATTAACTTTTTCTGACATCGGAGGAACAAGAAAAAGATTCCCCAATGGGGTACTTAGCTTTGAGAAGAGAAGTAAGAACTTCAGACCGACAACAACCAAAAAACGCTGTTCGAAAATCGCCAACCAACGACTTGCGAGCTGCTTTCCACCGCACGGCAAGAAAGACTGGAGAAGATGGCGTCGGCTGAGGGCTATGTACCAGAGCGTACTGACGTCAGGGTACTGGATTATACAGCCGACGCCGGACCCAGACTTTGGGATTCTGGCCGACCTCGGGCTGCCTGCCGGCAGGAGCACCCTACAGTTATGACTGCAACAGTGAAACACGATGAACATCGGTGATTAATCAACCCTATGTAAGCGAAAG
Source organism: Protopterus annectens (assembly GCF_019279795.1). Lineage (NCBI taxonomy): Eukaryota > Metazoa > Chordata > Ceratodontiformes > Protopteridae > Protopterus > Protopterus annectens. The sequence continues at coordinate 155,959,412 of NC_056748.1, read as the reverse complement.
CTTCCAAGGGAAAAAAAATCCTGTTCCAACAAAAAAAAAAAAGAAAAAAGAAAACACTTTCAACATTACATTAAGTGTGGGGCTTTGCCCCCCCACACTCCCCCTACTTAAATATGTCAACTCAGAGACTGCACTATAGTGCCGAAAATGACAAAGTAACAAAGCGGCCAAGCAAATTCTTTCCCAGGGAATGAATTTCCTTAAAAGCCGCTTCGATATTTTGCCTTTTCAGTCTTTTAAGTTCGACCAAGACGCATTTGAAAGAATGCGTTTTTGGTCTTCTAATAGGAACCCGGATCTGACCTACACGACATAAAACATAAGCCGGTATGTGGCTTCATTTCTTCTCCTGACTGGATGCTAGCAGATGGCAAGTTGTTCTTATTCTCCCAGTTCATTTGAGATAGCCTAAGTATGTAATTTAACTTTAAGTAATCATATACTTTACATTATACAGAGATATGACTGAGTTAATAATCAAACCAGTCTGTTAATGTTCCCAAGAAATGGAGTGAAGAAATTAACTTCTGGAGCAGTTATAATCAACAGCACAGTGACAAGTCTTTGAAGTACACGTGGCTTTAGATGCTCCGACATAGTACACGTTAGAGAAGAAAGTACACAGGGCTTTAGATGCTCTGACATAGTACACATTAGAGAATAAAGTACACGGGGCTTTAGATGCTCCGACATAGTACACGTTAGAGAAGAAAGTACACATGGCTTTAGATGCTCTGACATAGTAAAGTTAGAGAAGTAAGTACATGGGGCATTAGATGCTCTGACATAGTACAAGTTAGAGAAGAAAGTACACATGGCTTTAGATGCTCCGACATAGTACACGTTAGAGAATAAAGTACACGGGGCTTTAGATGCTCTGACATAGTACACGTTAGAGAAGAAAGTACACGGGGCTTTAGATGCTCCGACATAGTACACGTTAGAGAAGAAAGTACACGTGGCTTTAGATCCTCTCATATAGTACAAGTTAGAGAAGAAAGTACACGGGGCTTTAGATGCTCTGACATAGTACAACTTAGAGAAGTAAATACACGGGGCTTTAGATGCTCTGACATAGTACAAGTTAGAGAAGTAAATACACGGGGCTTTAGATGCTCTGACATAGTACACGTTAGATAAGAAAGTACGCGGGGCTTTAGATAGTCTAACATAGTACAAGTTAGAGAAAAAAGTACATGGAGCTTTAGATCCTCTGACTTCGTACAAGTTATAGAAGAAAGTACACGGGGCTTCAGATGCTCTAACATTGTACGAGAGTGTTCATAACTTTAAAGCTGCTACCATTTCTTGGAATTGTTCCATGTTTGTTTGATGATGTGTATAATCTACTGTGAGACTAGTGTATAAAAGCTCTTAAAAGGTTCACTGCAAAACTTGTTCTGCACCAGTTTTACATCAGAGATGCATAACAAGGTTGTCTTTTTTTCCACAATTTCAGAGCACTTGATTTACAATTTAAACTTGTCTGTCAGTTTGCAAATCACATTCTGGCATCTTACAAACTAGTTGTGCATCCGTCCATCCATTTTCTAAACCATTTATCCTGAGCAATGACACGCACTGGTAGCACATTGCACAAGGCAAACAAGACATTCCTAAACTAATGTCTTTCAGCTTTTCCTGGTTAGGGGTCACCACAGCGGAACTCCAGTCTGCTAATGATTGGCAGTGGATTTTTATGGTGCCGAGGTGCCAGCCCAATGCCCAACCTACAAAGAAGGCACACCCATTCACGCATTCAGCTACCTGCATGTCTTTAAATGTTACTCGACCGTGGGGAGAACATGCAGACTCCACACAGAAGGCACTTCAGCTAAGAATCGAACTTCCTATTCCAAGCAATAGTCTTTTGCTCAGCATGTGGGATTCACAAACAAAGACGTAAACATTTCATGTGTCCTGGGCTACCCCAGGATCTCCCCCCAATGTGATTTCTCTGGTGCACTTCTGTGCAAAGGCACTTAGGGTACATTCTCAAAAGGTGAGAAAACCATCTCAGTTGACTTCTCAAAGCATAGGAGCAGGTATATTCCACAATCCTCCCAAATTGTTGAAGTCCTTACTTTGTCATGGTGACTGTGCAGAAATACTCTGTGAAGGAATTTAATTTTTGTCACTCACAAACATCATCGTTAACTGCTCACAGCAAATTACTATAAGTGAGAACAGGGACATCGAGTGAGGAGTGAACTGAGAGCTTTATCTTATGATTCACCTTGCACTTTAGTGACTCTAAGTGAGAATAATCACATCAAGCAAGTGGTGAACTGAGGGCTTTGTCTTACAACTCACCTTGCACTTTAGCACCACAGCACAGTACAACACCTGAAGTGCTGCCAGTATTACACCCACATGGGGGTCTGTCTACAGAACCCCTCTACCCTTTCTTGTGAACAGCATTCAAAAATACTTAAACTCTTATACCCGAGGCAAATGATTTTTTCTCACCTGCTACAGAAATCTACTCTTGTCTAGGAAGGAACCATTAATTATAGTTTTATGAGGCTGATTTTTATCAAAACCACTAAACTGAAAATACTTCAAACACTGCTGGAGCTCAAAGTTCCCTAAATGGCTGTACAGTGATTCAGATATGTAAATTAACATGCAATATTCAGTCTGCTTTATTTTTTACTTTGCAACATTTGAAAAGATATTTTAATGCATTGATTTAGGCATATTTTTCTTATTTTACTTCATTAACTTCTAAAATGGCCTAGGCTTATTATTTTAATTTGCATTTTTTACCTTTTGAAAAGAAAATGTGTAAGGTAAAAAGGAACCATATTTCTGTTTATAGAGAAGTCAGTTTCATACATATAGTAGAATGTTGGGCCATCAATTTATTTTGATTGATTTGGGATGCCTCAATCATGGGTCTATATCATGTCAGTGAAATGGCTTTACAGTGAATGCTGTTTCGTCGACACATATAGACCGAAATCGTAAAAGAGCGAAAGCTCAGGTTAGTGATTTCTTTCCCAGGGAAAGAAATCACTTAGCCTGAGCCATGACATTGCCCTTTACCCGACTGTAGTGCGATATCGGAGTTGGTATATTTAGTTAGGGGGGTGTGGGGGCACAGCCCCCCCACATTGGGGGGTGTCAGGTAAAGCCCCCCACTTTGTAATGTTTTAAGTGGTATGTTGTGTTTTGTTGGTTCACCGATTTTTTTCTATGTGAAAAAAAAAAACGGTGAACTGGGGTTTCGCTTTTTTAAGATTTTTGTCTATATGTGTCTGCGAAACAGCATTCGCTGTAATGCCATTTTGCTGACATAATACAGACCCCTCTATCACAGTTCATTTAATTCCACTTTGTTTTTCCATATGGACGAAGGATAACAGGGTTTGTTTCCTCTGTGGAACCCGCTGTTAAAGCCCAAACTGGTGTTTCAATGAGCTGTGAATTAAAGGAACAGATTGAGGAACTAAGAATTGGCAAAGTATGAAACAACTAATGCTGATAATCAGTGGTTTTAATAAGCAAAACTCCCAAATGTCGACATTTGTTTTGTCAACACACTTTGAATGACAAAAGAAACGGTCAAAATGTCTACAAGACTAACAGTCCCCAGAATTGGGAAATATGCTCCTTCCTAAGGGACTGTGCGATTTTAGAGTTAGCATATATAATTAGGAGGAGGTGTGAAGGTCACAGCCCACAGTATATTTCTTTTGAATGGTCCAAGGTTGTGCTTCAGAGCCACATGTTCAGATGTCAATTTTTTTCAGCCTTTAGCCGTCAGTAATTGTAGAATCGATCTACTGAAGTTTATATCC